>NW_024412436.1:14207592-14241792 GCF_014898765.1 Herpailurus yagouaroundi
TTTTTTTTTTTTTTTTTTTTTTTTTTTTTTTTTTTTTTTTCTGTGGGAATGCCAGAGACTGGCCTGGACCAGGACCCCTAACTTAACTTTGCATGGTGCTGGATCAAAGAGGACGTTGTGATGCTGTGACATTTAGATTCCTGTTACAGGTTTGGGTTTGAAAGCTTGAGAGGGTTTCAGTTTCTTCTAAACCTGTTGCCTACAATTAGGATAAGATGGAACCGGGGGAAGTAGGATCTTCATAGGTTTGGAGGAAATACCTCTGTTTTCCCATAGGAACGGCACACTAAGATACTGAGTTACGTACACTGACGTTGTTATATTTTTGTATGTAGTAGTAAAAGTTAAGGATAAAAATAACCAACATTAGCTGCTTTGACATATGAGACACAATTCAGAGGTTTTAAAAGAAACAGAATCACCCACTAATACTTATGTACTTTTTAAGATCAATATTGTATATTTTGTTAAAAAAATAAAAAATAAAGAACACATAATTTTCAGATTGAAGGTACGCATCTTCAATAGTACCAACAAGTGAAAGTTGTTTGGTTATACTGGTGGACTCTTCCCTGTTCCTGACCTACTGAGCAGGTATGTAAGATGCTTCTATTTATGCAAATGATCTGATAGCATTTCTCCACAGCCTATACGCAGACTGTTTGTATAAATTAGTTCAAAATTAGCGCGTTCTGGATGCCTATAATTATGGTATCTCTGGCTGTTTTCTATCAAAAAGGCTTATAACCAAACTTTGAAATTCACTGATGAGAGAAGCCTAACGTCAAAGAAATTCAACTCCATTTGCATTTATTGAATTTCTTGTATGTGCAGCTTTGCCTCAACTTCAACCGAGCTCTCACGGCACAACAATTTTCTACATCTTTGTTTTCTATGTGTATAAGCAGAAGATGGAGAATGAAAACCATGCAGCATGTTGTGGGTGTTAAGTCGCAGTTGGTTTTTTCTCATTACCAGTTTCTTTTATAATCAAGTGTAGTTCTTACATATACAGTTGTCCTTTCTTTTTTTAAATGTTTATTTTTGAGAGAGAGAGAGAGAGAGAGAGAGGATGTGAGCAGGGGAAAGGCAGAGAGAGAGAAGGGGACAGAGGATCTAAAGTGGGCTTGGGCTGACAGCAGACAGCCTGACGTGGGGCTCGAACTCATGTACCATAAGATCATGACCTGAGCTGAAGTCGGGACGTATAACTGACATGAGCCTCCCAGGCTCCCCTGCTTTTTCTCTTTCAAAAGAAGCCCTCCCCCTTCTCTGCTCTCAGTCATCACAGCTAATTAAAATGATACGTATTTTCCACCAGGAAGCCCTTCAATCAACTACAGCTTCACCATGCACACCTGACACAATCAAATATATTCCAGTTTCTCAGAAAGCAACATTCAGTGGTTACTTGTTTAAAGGCATGTTTTGTAAACATAGATCTAAACTGGTTCCACCACAGATGCTGGCGAGGATGTGGAGAAACGGGAACCCTCTTGCGCTGCTGGCGGGAATGCAAACTGGTGCAGCCGCTCTGGAAAACAGTGTGGAGCTTCCTCAAAAAATTAAAAATAGATCTACCCTATGACCCAGCAACAGCACTGCTAGGAATCTACCCAAGGGATACAGGAGTGCTGATGCAAGGGGCACTTGTACCCCAATGTTTATAGCGGCACTTTCAACAATAGCCAAATTATGGAAAGAGACTAAATGTCCATCAACTGACGAATGGATAAAGAAGATGTGGTTTATATATACAATGGAATACTACTTGGCAACGAGGAAGAGTGAAATCCTGCCATTTGTAGCAACGTGGATGGAACTGGAGGGTATCATGCTGAGTGAAATAAGTCAGGCAGAGAAAGACACATACCATATGTTTTCACTCATATGTGGATATTGAGAAACGTTAACAGAAGACCATGGGGGAGGGAAGGGGAAAAAAATAGTTACAAACAGAGAGGGAGGGAGGCAAACCGCAAGAGACTCTTAAATACAGAGAACAAACTGAGGGTGGATGGCGGGTGGGGGAGAGGGGAAAGTGGGTGATGGGCACCGAGGAGGGAGCTTGTTGGGATGAGCACTGGGTGTTGTATGTAAGCCAATTTGACAACAAATCATATTTAAAAAAGGGGGAAAAAATTGATCCTGCACGAACTTGGAATATATCAATCTTCAAAGTTGCTAATTCCAATATTTTAGAAAAGTTAGAGAATGATTCTTAGAATTAGTCTTACCTTTCTGAATGAGTGTCTGAATACTAGGAAGTAACTCTGACCATGGTATGAATTCGCATTGCTGTAAATCCACAAAATACCCAAAGATCGAATGCTTACCAGTTGGTAGGCTGATACCTGTGTTTGAAAATGACAAATAAACAGGTCCAAGTAAGAAAGGTTTGTTTATGGAATTTTCATTAATGATATGATCTCTATGTGAAAAATCTGATTGTTGAACTAGAAACAGTAACTGTTCACCAAGGGTATATCCAAATATATAAAACAGGCCTATCTTTTTCTTCTTCTTATCTTTAATTATATAAAAACATCTTTTTTAGGGGCGCCTGGGTGGCGCAGTCAGTTAAGCGTCCGACTTCAGCCAGGTCACGATCTCGCGGTCCGTGAGTTCGAGCCCCGCGTCGGGCTCTGGGCTGATGGCTCAGAGCCTGGAGCCTGCTTCCTATTCTGTGTCTCCCTCTCTCTCTGCCCCTTCCCCGTTCATGCTCTGTCTCTCTCTGTCCCCAAAATAAATAAACGTTGAAAAAAAAATTAAAACAAAAAACAAAAAACATCTTTTTTATATCCCAAAATCAAGGTGAATCATGATGTGATACTCTTTGAGGTCTTACCCGGACGTCCTGCTTATCACCCTGTGCTGGATATTATTAAGCGACAGTCACGGGTAGAGTCAAAACAATATATCAGGTAAGTCTGCCACTTATTTGCAAATCACATTCACTTTTCCATTATAAAATTAGTAAATTTTCTTAATAGATTCGGGAAAATACAGGATAATAAAAGCAGGATCATTTAGCCATGGTTTCACCATATGAAGATAACAGTGCTAATATTTCATATAGTTCTTTGAATCATTTCTAAAATTTTCATACACAGGAAAATTCATTTTTGGGGAGTATACAGTTCTATGAGTTGTTTTTTTGTTTGTTTGTTTTTTTGTTTTTTTTTTTTTACCACATGCATGTATTCTTGTAATCACTGCAGTAGACGAGATAAGAGAACAATTCTAAAACCCCCCAAAATTCCCTTGTGTCCACCCCTTCTGTATTCAGTCCTAACCCCTGGTAACCACTGACCTATTATTTTTTTACTTTTGTCTATTTATTTATTTATTTTTTGAGAGAGAGAGAGAGAGAGAGAGAGAGAGAGAGAGAGAGAGAGAAACACATCCCAAGCAGGCTCTGCACTATCAGTGCAGAACCCAATGTGGGGCTCGATCCCATGACCCCAGGATCATGACCTGAACCAAAATGGAGAGTTGGACACTCAACCAACTGAGCCACCCAGGTGCCCCTGTTCCCTATATTTGCTTTATCCAAACTGTCATGGAAATGGAAAACTGCAGTATGCACCTTTTGGAAACTGAGTTCTGTCACTACATAATGCATTTAAGATTCATTCCTGTCGTTCATCACTCTTCATCAATAGCTCATTCCCTTTCACTGCTGAATAGTATTCCACTGTGTGGGTGGACCACAGTTTGTTTAACCACTGACCCATTAAAGAACACTTGAGTTCTTCCCAATTATTGTCAACTACGAATAATGCTGCCATGAATATTTGTGTGTAGGTTTGACTGAATATAAGATTTCATTGATCTGGGATAAGTACCTAGAGGCATGACGGTGGGTCATATGGTACATGCATATTGAACATTTTAAGAAACTCATACCGCTTTCCAGAGTGGCTGTGTTTTTATCCTACAATTAGCAGTATATGAAACCACCTGTGGCTCTATAGTCATGCTAACACTTGGTACTGATTTAAAAAATTTTTAGTTTTCCATCTTTATTGAGACATAAATGGCAAATGATATCATGTAAGATTAAAGTGCACAATGGGATGATTTGATACATACATATATTGAGAAAAAATTACAAGGTTAGTTAATAACTTCATCACCTCACATAATTATCTGTCTGTGAACGTGTGAGAACATTTACGATCTACCCTCTTAGCGACGTTCCGACATACAGTCTGCACGTTACATTCCCAGTTTTGATTATTTGATAATTGGAAGTTTGTATTCGTTGACCAACATCTCCTCATGTCCCCCACCTGCCGGGCACCTGGCAGCCACCGTCTTATTCTCCAGGAGTGTGGCTTTTTTAGGCACCACGTATAAGTGAAATCGTACAGTATCTGTCTTTCTCAGTTTGACTTATTTTGCTATATATATCACATTTTCTCTATCCATTTATCTGTCGATGAACCCTTAGGTTGTTTCCATGTCCTGGCTATTATGAATAATCCTGCAATGAACATGGGGATAATATTATTTCTTGGAGACAGTGAATTCATTGCCTTTGGATATGCACCCAAAATAAGATTGCTGGATCACACGGTAGCTCTATTTCTAATTTTTTGAGTCACCTCCATCTTGTCTCCCACAGTGGCTGCACCAACCCCATAATGTTTCCACAGTGGCCGTGTGAATTTAAATACTCATCAAGAGTGTACAAGATTCCCTTTTCTCTACATCCTAACATTTGCCATCATTTGCCATTTTAATAATAGTCATTCTAACAGATGTGAGGTAATAATACCTCATTGCGGTTTTCATGTGCATTTACGTGATGATTACACTGGACTTTTCATGGCCCTATTTGTCATTTGTGTGTCTTTGGGAAAGTGTCTTCTGTTCAGGTCCTCTGCCATTTTTAATCAGAGCATTTGGGGTTAGTTATAAATTTATGTTTTGCTCTTGAGCTGTAGGAGTCCCTTATATATTTTGGATATGAACCCCTTATCACACATGTATATGGCGTGCAAGTGTTTTCTCCTGTTCTATGGATTCATTTATGTCTTTAATCCATTCTGAGTTAATTTTTGTCAGTGGTGTAAATAGGGGTCCGACTTCATTATTCAGTTTGCATGTGATTATCCAGTTTTCCCAATTCTCTTTACTGAAGGGACTATCTTCTTGGTGCCTTTGTCAAAAATTGGTTGGCTATATAAGCACGGGCTTGTTTCTGGACTCTCTGTTCTGTTCCATTGGTCCATGCGTCTGTGTTCAGTGCCAGCATCATACTGTTTTGACTTTTATAGTTTTGTAATACAGTCTGATATAAGGGGGTGTGATGCCTTCAGCTTTGTCCTTCTGCCAAAACAGGACTGTTTTGTCTACTCAGTCTTTTATAGTTCCCTTGTTCCCTCTTCCTCTCTTCCTGCCTTCCTTTGTGAACTGATGATTTTCCCTAGTGGTGTGCTTGAATTTCCTTCTCTTTATCTCTTGTGTATCTACAGTTGGTTTTTGGTTTTTGGTCTGTGGTTACCATGACATTTGCATACAATGTCTTATAGCTATAACAGTCTTTTAAGCTGATAACAAGCTCATTTCAGTCACATGTAAAAACTCTTTTACCCCTCCTCCTATTTTATGCTATTCATGTCACAGTTTACTTCCCTTTATTACTGGAGCTACAGTAATTTTTAATGTTTTTATCTTTTAATTTTTATACTAGAGTTAAGTGATTCACAGACCGACATGTTACAATATTAGAACATTTGACTATATACTAACCTTTACCAATGTTTTTTACAATTTCACGTGTTCTCCTGTTACTAATTAACATCCTTCCTCATTTCAATTTGAAAAGCTCCTTTTAGCATTTTTTGTAAGGCAGGTCTAGTGGTGATGAACTCCCCAGCTTTTGTGTGGGAGAGTCTTCATCCCTCCTTCATTTCTGAAGGACAACTCTGTGGGGTGAAGTATTCTTGGTTGGCAGTTTTTTTTTTTTTTCTTTCAGCACGTTGAATATATCATCCTACTCTGTCCTGGTGTGCAAGGTTTGTGCCAAGAAATTTGCTGAGCCTTATGGTATTCCCTGTAGGTGGGCAATTTTTTCCCTTGCCTATTTTCAGATTATCTTTCTTTAGATAGTTTATAAGGTGTCTGAGAAGATTCTTGGGTTGAAATTATTGGAGGCCCTCTGAAATTCATGTAATGGGTATCTAAATCTCTCCCTGGATTCAGTCAGTTCTCTACCACAATTCCTTTAAGCCTTTGCCCCTCTCTCCCTCACTTCTCCTTCTGGGACCCCAGTAATGTGTAGAGTTTTAAAAATTACTGATATCCCAGATTTCACAGGCTTTCTTCATTCTTTTCTCTTTGTTCTCCTATGAGTGGATAATTTCAAATGACCTGCTTTCTGTCTTAGAGGTTCTTTCTTCTGCTTGATCCAGTCTGGTTGATGTTCTGTTTCATTCATTGTGCGCTCCAGCTCCACCACTTGTGTTTGGTTCTTATTTATGATTCCAATCTCCGTTAAATTTCTTATTTTGTTCATGTTAAATTTCTTATTTTGTTTTCCTGATTTCATTGAATCATCTTCCAGTATTTTCTTTTTAGCTCACTGGGCTTCCTCAAAACAAGTATTTTAAATTCTTTACTGGGAAAACCACAGACCTCTGTTTCTTTGGGGCCAGTTACTACAAAAATAATGCACTTCTTTGGCTGCCATGTGTCCTTGACTTTTCATGCTCATTGAAGTCCTTCACTGCAGTCTCCACATTTGATGATGCCGTTTCCTCCAGTCTTTACTAACTGGCTGTGGGAGAGAAAAAACTCCCTTCGACCCATTGAGGATTCTGAGGCTTTCTCAGTATTTTCTATGGCAACGCTTGCTGCACCCTTCTGGTTCTCTCCAGTTGGGTAATTTTTGGGCATGTATGCCTTCTCTCCATCCTGCCTGGCCAGGCGGGGCACCGACAGCCTCCCTGTTGCTTTCCCTAAGGTGGTGGTTGGATGCTGTATTTGCGTGTGAGTTCTCCCCATCCCGCAGCTGGGCTGGTTTTGTACCAGCCACCTGAAAAAGTTCCCTTCTGTGGTGCACACAGGGTGCTGGCCACCGGATGAGGGTGTTTATGGGTGAGGCTCATGGAGTGTTCGGGTGCCCATGGGCCAGTTCAGGGGATCCTGAGGCAAGGTGTCCCCAGCAGCTCATGGGTAGAGCTCCTTGGAGTCCTAAAGTTGTTCGGCAGGATTCGTGTCCCTTTCATGTGCTCCATTCTGAATCCTGACTGTTCTCCCAGCCACTCACTGCCTCACACTCAACAGTTCACAACTCAGTCCTTTGTGTGGGGCTAACGAGAAATGGGCCTCCCTGGCAGGGCCCCGCACAACTGAGAAGCTGGCTGCTCACACACACGCTGTCACTTTCCCCTCCTGGCACTGGGCTGTGCCGCCAAGGGAAGGGTGACACAAGTAAAGAGCTGAGAAATGTGTCTATTGTACCAACAAATGTACACATGCTGATTCCACTTCGGCATTATCTGCATATCTATCAAGCAAAGAAAGCAGGAGTTCAGGCTAAAAATGCCTTTGTGTAAGTTTCCTATTGCTGCTGTAACAAATCACCACAAACTGAGGGGTCTTAAAACAACACAGATTTATTCTCTTTCAGTCCTAGAGGTCAGGAGTCCAACCCGTTTTCACTGGGCTAAAATCAGAGTGTTGGCAGGACTCTGTTCCTCTGGAGGCTCTCGAGGAGAATCCCGCTCTTTCCCTTTCCAGTTTTGGGAGGCCACCTGCTGTCCGTGGCTCGTGGCCCCCGCCTCCATCTTCAAAGCCGGCAACTGCCCATCTCTTCAGCCATCCACTTACATCCTCACACCCGCTTCTTGGACTCTTCCGCCTCCCTCTTGCATCAGAAAGGACCCCTGTGACGAGATTGGCCCCCCGTAAAGTAACCCAGGATAATCTTCCCATCTCAGGATCCTTCACTTCATCACATCCATAAACTCCCTTTTGTTATGAGACAGCATATTCACAGGGTCCAAGGGGTGAGATGTGGGAATCTCCGGGAAGCCACTATTCTGCAAGGGGGTTCATTGTAACATCGGTTCTTTGCCTTCTTTCCCTGTTGTTTTTATCTCCTGCAACTAAGAGCTAGTTTGTGAGGAAACGGTTTCTGGTTAGGGAACGAGCCTGCCCCTCACCTAATTCTGCCCTAAGGGTAACATGCACTGGTGATCTTTAGCTGTGACGGCTGCAGTGGGTACACTTTCCACAGAATGGAACTGTTAGCCTCAACCATAAATTATTCCTACAGATAGTTTTTTCACATTTAATCATCAGTTAAAGGTAACGAGCAGAAACAAAGGAACAGCCATAAATTAACAAGACTTGAATGACTGGAACGATCAGGTGCATAATCTAAGACGGCCATGCTTGCTACATTTAAAGAAATAAAAGTAAGCTTGAAAAGACCTAAAAAGAATGAGAAACTATGAAAAAGTGACGAAGCCTATTTGAAACAAAGGAACCAAATACAGCTCCTAAAAATGAGAAGAGGGCGGACACAATAACAAAACCAGGACCACACTTACTGGGGAAGCACTTTTAAGTGCTACCATTTAGAATGGCAAACCTAAAACCAAAGTAAAAAAAGATGAAATACTTACAACTAAGCTTAGTAAGAAACACACAAAGTCAATATGAGGAAAACTCGAAGACTTGTCTCTAGGTTTCTATTTACTAATTCTTTCTCTGGTGATGCCAAGGGTAGAATTTCTATTTGGTCCTTTTTCGTAGCCACATGTTTGTTCATTTCTACTTGTTTTTGCTTCATAATTGCTTATTTATGTAAAAACAGATGCCATTTCCTTATCTTTTAGAGAACCCTAAACACATTCACATTAAAGTAAAGTCTCTGTTAGGATCCGATACTTTCATCTGGAATGAGTTAATATAATGATGGGTGACTTTGCTGGTATTGTTTTGTGTTTTACAATTTTGGTCACGGGATGATTACGAGTGGGAGGTCTGTGGGCTGTCTTCTCATTTCCACTCTGATGGTCTTGTACTTTGTACAACTGCTACCACCTGCCTCTCCTTCCTTGCCTTCATACACGCTCGTCCCAGACTAGCTTTTCCACTGGTGCTTCAGATCACAGAACAGAATTTCATATTCATCATTTTGAGATCAACAATCTAAGATAATGTGTAATTTATGATCTTGTCTTCAGGCTCACAGGGAGAGGAAACAATGGAACTGAGGGCAGTTTATACACCATAAGAGTTAGCGACATCAAGTCGAATCACAGAGTTTGACGACAAATTAACATGCCATGCTTTGACATTAAAAGTTAATTTACATAGGAAATAACATAAAACTTTGCGATCCAGACGTCTTAAACAGAACTTTTAGAAATAACTTCAAAAGGATGCTTTAAGAGTTACATCACACAAAGTAGTAGAATTTGTACTTCTGGTCATTTTTTTTTTTCTCTCTCATCTTTATCTAACAAAGTTCTTCTAAATATATTCATGTTCAGTATTTGGGCCTTTTGGGCACCTGAACCAATGGAGTCTTTGTCTTCTCCAGGTCCCTTTAATCGACAACAGCTAATTGGCAAGGGTGACTGTTTCAGAACGTTAGGATAGATTCCATTTGTTAGAACTGATGCAAAAAACATGCACAATAAAGAAACCTAAGTCCTCCTAAGATAATTTTTAAAATGTTAGTCTTTAAATATGGGGTGCCTGGGTGGCTCAGTCAGTTAAGAGTCCGACTCTTGATTTCGGCTCAGGTCACGATCTCACGGTTCATGGGTTCGAGCCCTGCGTCGGGCTCTGCACTGATGGTGTGGAGCCTGCTTGGGATTCTCTGTTTCTCCCCCCTCTCTGCCCTTCCCCTGCTCATTCTCTCTAAGTAAATGAGTAAACATTAAGCATACGTTAAAAAATAAAATAAAACCATATGAAACAGGTATTTCCTTCTGCAGAAGTTCCCGCTGGGAGATGCTGTGGAGAATACAGACCCAGCTGTTCAGCCGAAGGGCTCAGCGGGGCTGAGGTCACGGTTTTGAGGCGCTACCTCTGTTCTTCTGCTTTCCATGCATTACAGCTTCCTGGGAAACCAGAAGCAGCCCGGAATCTAATTTCCTTCTACCTCATTTCCTGGGAGGACGGGGCTGGAGTATGGATATTAACATTTTGCCTTTCACCTCACATTTGCAAGGATGGGCATTTTATTTTATTTTTTTTCAATATATGAAATTTATTGTCAAATTGGTTTCCATACAACACCCAGTGCTCATCCCAAAAGGTGCCCTCCTCAATACCCATCACCCACCCTCCCCTCCCTCCCACCCCCCATCAGCCCTCAGTTTGTTCTCAGTTTTTAAGTCTCTTATGCTTTGGCTCTCTCCCACTCTAACCTCTTTTTTTTTTTTTTTTTCCCTTCCCCTCCCCCATGGGTTTCTGTGAAGTTTCTCAGGATCCACATAAGAGTGAAACCATATGGTATCTGTCTTTCTCTGTATGGCTTATTTCACTTAGCATCACACTCTCCAGTTCCAAGATGGGCATTTTAATATGAGCCCAACCATACGGAGTTTCAAACTAACATTCTAAAGTGAGCATAATTACGACTGTTTCCCCCGAACACCGCCCAGAACTTACCTACTTGTGGGTTATTTTCAAACAGTTTGCGGACGAGATTGTCGAAGCCGTAAGTGACTCTGGCGGCTGAACTGGGATCACAGCTCTGATACAGCACCGTCTCACCTTCAGGGTCACTTTCATGTTGTAAAACGCCTCCAAACGCCCACGTAAATGCAAACATGAAGAGCTTCTGAATCACTACTTTCAATTTATCAGGATTCTTTTCCAGATACCATGTACTTTCAGCTCTGGGGTAGATGCATGTGGAAAGACGAAGGTTAACATTTTTAGAAGAAAGTTCAGTGATGTATTTCAATTTCATGTCCAAGTCTCATTATTAAACATTAGGATACAGTTAGGTATTGACATAAATGTTTTAAGGTTAATGTGGAATCTTCTTTGCTAAGTCATGTAGATTATATACTGTTAATATTTTTTTTCAATTTTTCTTAATGTTTATTTTTGAGACAGACAGAGAGAGAGAGAGAGAGAGAGAGAGAGAGAGAGCGCGTGAATGAGGGAGGGGCAGAGAGAGAGAGAGACACACACACAGAGAATCTGAAGCAGGCTCCAGGCTCTGAGGTGTCAGCACAGAGCCCAATGCTAGGCTTGAACTCACGAACCGTAAGATCATGACCTGAGCCGAAGTTGGACACTTAACCGACTGAGCCACCCAGGCGCCCCAATACTGTCACTATTTTTAAAGCACCATTAGTGTAAGAGATTTGTAGTCAACCTTTATTTCACTGATTTAGTACACGTGATTCACTTCTATTTTAGGTCAAGTTATTAGCTGAGATTTACCTATCTTTTGGGAGAGGATCTGGTATTTTTCCATTTTATGTAGATATACACAAGCAAATGAATAGTTGCTCATACGGTCTCCTCTCAACCAAGTCCTAGGGCCTGATTTACTTCAACCTGGCTAGTGGCAGGTGCTGTAAGTGTGGGGAGAGTCTCGTCCAGTCTGGGCTGACGGGGTCACCCTGGTCTGTGGACCCTGAAATTCTACAGAAACCGGGCCGAAGGTGATGGAGCTGAATCAGGGGCTTGGGCCTGATTTCAAGGCATGTAAAATAGTTCAGGATTTAGCATTATCATAAAATTATTTACAAATTATGAAAATCCTAGAAACAGATCACTGAACCGAAGTGTATTGGCAAACATTCTTCTACAGTACACATACACAACGGTATTTAAAATTTCCAGTCCTGTGAAACAGTTCATTTAGAGAACGTTTACTGAATTCCTACTGTGTATCGGCTACTCCAGACAAAACAAACACGACCCCTTCTTTCCAGAACTGGCACAGGTTTATTGCCTAGTAATTCTGTGCTTATTTGAGTGTCTGGCACCCAGGAGGTACTTAACCATGTCTGCTGAATGAATAACTGACCTCTCTTCTGTATTCTTGAATTTGGCAGAAACTTTTGCACGTGGAGAATTTTTCTCCCCAGTTGAAACGTCCTTCCAATCGTCACCTTAAAAAGGGAAGAGTATTTTTCCGCAGTGAACAATAGACCCAGAATTTACCTGGTTAATTAGCGAGGTTTAACATTCAACACTGTTTCATTTCTCAACCGTCACAGAGGTTCTTCTTGCACATACAGCTACTCATCAGACCAGAGTGTGAGCTACCTTTCGAAGGGAAGAGGAGCAGGGAACGGACCTGCCATTGTTTGAAATGCTTCTTACTTATTTGAAGCGTACATCTACATACTTCGTCATTCTATGCTAGCAACTTTTCTGGAAGTTTGACTGTTCTAACATGAAACCCTAGAACATTCAGGTAATGTGGTGCATGTGACAAACTAAATAATACATGGGTCCTGATGAAGAGAAGGACGCTTTCAGACAACAGATTTAAATTCGCTGAAACAAACAGCAAACAGGTGCATCTTCGGCAGGGGGACGGGGTGTTGGGTTCCTTCCATCTCCCGTCACCCACCTGTCTCGTCCCCGTCACGCACACCATGCAGGAGCACAAAGAGTGAGCGATTATTTCTTCCTCCCTTTAGCTTACTTTTGTTGTTATGATGTTTGTTTTCTTTATACTGACATAATACAGGCTTCTTGTAGAACCTGCCATTCTACGATTCCACCACACGTGGGTAACGATGATTAAATGCTCATGCATGTCATGATGGCATTTAATGCAATGTCATTCTAGTATTTTTAAATACAATGCTTTAACATCTAAGCTCAAATCAAAAGTTAGAAAGAGGGTTGGCTTCTCATCCTGCTTTTTAAGTTCGTCTTCATGTCTTTCCAGTGAAATGTGACATTGCCACACCATAGTCCAGGAAGTCCTTCTCCTGCTGATGGAATTCAGATTCTTGCTGTTTTATGATTATAAATAATTCTGCTATAAATAAAGCTCCTTGTGCATAAATCTATATACTTCAGTTATTACTTCTTTATAATGAATTCTTAGAATAAGAGATTCTAGGGCAGAGTATTTTGCTGTTCAAAAAAAATTTTTTTAACGTTTATTTATTGTTGAGAGAGAGAGAGACAGAGTGTGAGCAGGGGCAGGGGCAGAGAGAGGGGGAGACACAGAATCTGAAGCAGGCCCCGGGCTCCAAGCCGCCAGCACAGAGCCCGACGCGGGGCTCCAACTCTCGAACCGTGAGATCATGAACTGAGCTGAAGTCGGACGCTCAACCCACTGAGCCACCCAAGCACCCCATATTTTTAACATATATTGCCAGATGGTTCACTAAGAAAGGCTGAATCAATTTATATCTCAAATAGCTTCTGTGAGAGTTTATAGGTGAATACATTTAGCTATCGGTGTGTTTTCTTCATTCAAAAATCTCTTATTAGATGAAAATTGTATGCTATTTTCAAAGAAATGTTCCTTTCACGATCTGTAAGGTTAAACATTTTCTTAAGAATTTTATATGTTGGAAATTTTAGTAGCTGTGAAAAGATCCCCGGACTCGGGTAACTTCTACGTCTGCTCTCCCCTCTGTCCTGTCTCGGTCGATAGGTTAGCTGAAAACGTGGAGGAAGAATCCTCCATATACGCATACATTGTAGGGTGTGGAATGGTCTATGATGGCAGGAATGCCACTGCATATTTGAGGGTTTATATAAAGTCCTGAAAAATTTGGGGGAATAATTTAAAAAACTCTTTTTATTAGGTAAAATATATACCATAAAATCGACCATTTTGACCACTAACTGTACAGTTCAATGGCATTATGTACGTTTATGGCTTTGCACAACCATCTCCACCATCCATATCTAGAACTTTCCATCAACTCATACTAAAACTCTACACCCTTTACACAACAACTCCCCATTCCCTTTTCTCCCGAGACCCTGGTAATCGCTAGTCTACTTTCTGTCCCCATGCATTTGCCTTTTCCAGGTACCTCATGTAAGTGGATTCATACAATTGTGTCCTTTTGTCACTTGCTTATTTTACTTAGTATACTGTCCCCCAGGGTCATCCATGTTGTAGCATGTGTCAGAATTCCTTTTTGTGGCTGAAGAATATCCATTCTTCTGTCAAGAGACCACTGGGTGGTTTCCACCTTTGGGCTATTATGAATCGCACTGTTGTGAACACGGGTGTGCAAATACCTGTTCAAGTCCTTGCTTCAGGTCTTTTGCATATATACTCAGAAGTGGAATTGTTGGGTCAAGTGATAATTTTATGTCCAATCTGTTTAGGAACAGCCATACCGTTCTCCATAGTGGCTGCCTCATTCTACATGGTCATCAACAGTGCACAAGAGTTCCAATTTCTCCACATCCATGCCCCAATCTGTTATCTTCTGATTTTCAAAAAATTTTATAATGGCCATCCTAGTGGCTATGAAGTGGTATCTCACTGTGGTTTTGCCTTCATGCATTTCTTTAGTAATTAGTGACGTCGGGCATTTTTCATTTGCTTGTTGGCCATTTGCGTATTTTCTTTGGAGAAATGTCTATTCAGGTCTTTCACCTACTTTTAAATTAGGTTGTTTGGGGTACTCGGGTGGCTCAGCGGGTTAAGTGTCTGACTTCGGCTCGGGTCACGATCTCACGGTTCATGAGTTCGAGCCCCACCTCGGGCTCAGTGCTGACAGTTCGGAGCCTGCTTCAGGTCCTCTGCACCCCTCTCTGTCTGCCCCTCCCCCCTGTTTTCTTTCTCTCAAAATAAATAAATAAACAATTAGGTTGTTTGGGTTTTTGTTAAGTTGCAGGAATTCCTTATATATTCTGGATACTAACTCTTTAGCAGATAATGTGATTTGAAAATAATTTCTCCCAGTCTGAGGTTTTCTTTTTACACTGTTGATAATTTAAGCTAAAAATAAAACTCTAACAAGGTTAAAAAATATAGGTTATAACAAAATATATTTCATAACCAGGTTATAAAATATAGAAGGATATTTTTATGAAACTTGGTGGTAAGTACACTACTGATGTTTGCCCACTGATTTAACATCTGGTGACTTCGCTGTAATCTCCAATTCTAATCAACTGCTGATTTTTCTGTTTTTTTTTTTTTTTATAATGAATAGGACTATAGCCTCTGCATACAGTAATAGTTTTGTCTCTTTCTGTTTTTTTAATGTTTATTTTTGAGAGGGAGCATGAGCAAGGGAGGGGCAGAGAGAGAGAGAGAGAGAGAGAGAGAGAGAGAGAGAATCCCAAGCAGGGTCCATACTGCCAGCTCGGAGCCCGATGTGGGGTCAAACTCATAAGCCTTGAGTTCATGCGTGACCTTGGCCAAAATCAAGAGTCAGACACTTAACGGACGGAGCCAGCCAGATGCCCCTCTTCCTTTTTACTTCTCAGAAACCTCCTTTTTCCCCTCTAACTATTGCTACATTGATTAGCACCCCCAAGACCATGGTGAATAGTAACAGGAGTAAACGCATTATTAACAGAATTGTTAGAGGAGGCCATCGAGAGGACGTGACCGCGGCCGGGCCACAAGCTGGACCCAGGCAACTTGACATTTGTTACCCCTCTCCGGTCGTTGGAGTGCACGTGTTGCCCACTGTTCCAACGCCAGGAGCCATTCCAAGAATGTGGTCTCGAGAGAGCAACGTGTTGTCGAGAACACCCTGAATGAATAGGATGACCGAATCCCGCTAAGGCCTCTGTATAAGCTTTTAAGATTCTTGTGCGTGGGTGCGGGGATCCGCTCATCTTGCAGTCCTTCAAGACGAGCCTTGTATGTAGGCTCTCTTGCTGACCGCCACAGCCACCTACAACCTGGAGTGGCCTCTTGGGTGTCTCCCTGCCTCCGCGTATAGGGGCCAATTTGAACTCCATCCGGGAAGCAAACCTACAACTGTCAGGGGACAAAAGAAACTTGACTTGGGAACAAGGCATCCGCGAGGGGAAGTCCCAGGCTAGCCACGAACCTCTGCACAGGGAGGGATGGCCCCTGAGTCGGATGTGAGCTGAGGACACACGGTAGCACGGCGCAGCAGAGAAGGGCACTGGTGGCTGCCGTGAGGGGCTGGCCACTGACGCCCGAGCGGGGTCTGGAGTTCGGGTTAGGAAGTGAGAAGAACCGAGGTGAGAACGAGATGCGCACCTGTCTGCCCCCCTTCCGTCTGCTGGTTTTACGGAACGAGGAGGGCCCAAGTGCCACACGTCAGGGCCCGAGCCCTCGGACAAATCCTGATGGGGAATCTAAGAGGGGGAATCACGGACAAAATGAGGACAGCAGAGGGGAGGACGTTCGGCTGGACAACGAAGCAGATGAAGTGCCCCATGTCATCTGACCCTAATATGAAGACAGATTTTAAACAGCGACTACCCCGGACGTCTGCTAATACAGAAGTACACCCCAAAAGTCCTAGGAGGAAAACTTACATTTTCTCTCTGTCCCTTGAAAATGGAAATCTGATCATGTCTTTAAAATGTGATTACCCCACGAGAGAACTAAGACGCCGCCCCTGCGCACCTGAGACAGGAACAGAAGGGTGGATACAGGGGGCAGTACAAGCTTCTCCCCCACATCCAGGCCTCAGCCTCCAGGAGGAAACTCATCAAGGGCAAACACAAACCTTAAGTCTTCCCCGCGAATACCAGTAAAACACTCTGGCCATTCGGTCGGGAAACCTTAACTTGCCCCATCTGCCACAGACACGGTCTGAGCTCAACTGTTATTTATAAACTAGTGGGTTTTACCAGATTCCTGGGTACATTTTATTATTAAAGCTATAGGGTCTCTGTAGCTGTCTGGGTGTGTATGTATGTGTATGGGTATATGCTCTCTATAAATAACATTTTTGTACCTCCAGATAATATTGTCAAAATTAATTTATAAAAGATCTCTATTTAATTGGCCTAAAGAAAAATAAGCTTTGGTATCAAGAATTAACACATTGGTTATGTTGAACTCCTCCCTCTGAGCGAGGGTTCTAAACATGTCCTATTTGGTCTGGACGCCACATCGGGTCTAACCCAAGCTTTCCCCTACTGCTATGCAAGCCCGGCTATTGTCGTGAGGGGACTAAAGAAGCTGAGCCCCGTATACCGATGCCCTTGTTGAACAGAACAATGACTGAGGGCCACATTTTAAAGGTCATGATATATAAGATGAGGCAAAAGAACACCACACTAAATGGAGGATGCGCCTTCCAGTATCTTCTGCAAGCAGAAAGGTTAACTGAAAAAAATATAAAGCAGCAGACTGAATTACTGACGAGTAAGATCTCCTTGGCCGGGTAGACTGAAGTACCGCCCCAGGCTTTAAGACGTGTGAATAGTCAGAGTTCATTGCCCCATGGGCCAGACTGGGGACCCCAGCCCAAACACCCAGTAGCACAAGGATGTAAAATCACAGGACACATCCAAGCCCCATCGTGCCTGGGAAGACATTATCTCGTAGAACTTGCAATGAGTCATCCCGCTGCAACAGAGGAGTTCCCGCCCCTGGCCAGCAGGTGTGGTATGCACAACCAAGTCCGGTGTCTAAAGCTGTCGACCTCTCCCTCCCCAAGGCAAGGTGGGCACATCCTGTTTTCGCATGGCTGCCACTTTTGTTTCCTCCACTGGCCTGGAGGGCACCACAGCACACACAGAAGCCACCAAATCCGTTCGGCAAGCCTCACATGAGAGCCAACAAAGCCCATCTTTACTGAATCCGAAAATATCTCTAATGAGAAAAGCTGTCTTACAAAATAAGATGGCCTTGGCCATGATTACGGTCTAACAAGGAGGCCCCCGTACTATTATACGAGCAAAATGTTATGCGTTCATACCTGATGAGTCTGTTAATGTATCATATTTATTAGGTCACATGAACCCACAAGTGAAGGTGTTAATGATCCCAGCCCCAGCCTAGGGCACTTGATCAATCAGCGGTTTGGATCACGGGGCTCTGAATGGAAACAAACATTGTTGCTTATTTTGGGACTCATGATCCTCATCTGTGTCTGCTCCTGAATGTGCCTGTATTGTTGCTGTGGTACCTGCCCCAGTGCAGCCAGATAACCACCAAACGAGCCATCTCCACGCTGCTGAGACCCCATGCTGACCACTCAGGGCACATTGTGGAAGAGGGAGCAATTAAGATTGTAAAAACCCATCACAGGAGATAAAATGGTGAAGGAAGTCATCGAGAAGACATGACTGCTGGTGACCTCTACGCTGGATGGAGGTGATCAGAGGTTCCTTCCCCTCCCTTGTCCCGGGGATGGATGTTCTGCCCGCTTCCTCCGCTCGGAGCCATTTCAAGGACGCGGCCTTGAGACAGCAACGTGTTGACACCATCTGGACTATGTACGTTACCAAACCTCATTAAGGCCTCTACATAAACTTTTAAAACTCTGGAAAGCAGGTGTGGAGACCTACCCATAGCTGCCCAAGACAAACGTCATCTCTTAGTTCCCTAGCTTACTGAACTGTAGCAGCAGAAGCAGGCGGTTTTTATACGCGAGGAAACTGACAGATGAGGTCTGTGCTGGACGGCTGTGGGTGCAAACTGGTGCAGCCACTGTAGAAAACAGTAGGGAGGTTCCTCCAAAAATTGAAAACAGAAGTCCACTACTGGCTATTCACCTAAAGAGAACTGAAAACACGAATTCAAAAAGATATAGCATCCGTATGTTTCTTGCAGCGTTATTTATAATAGCCAAGATACGGAAACAACCCAAGTGTCCATCCATAAATCAGTGGAATGAAACAGAAAACCCAGAAATGAATCCACAACGCTACGGTCAGTTAATCTTTGACACAGCAGGAAAGAATATCCAATGGAAAAAAGACACTCTCTTTAACAAATGGTGTTGGGAAAACTGGACAGCTACATGCAAAAGAATGGAACTACACCAACATCAATTCAAAATAGATGAAAGACGTTAAGTGTGAGACGTGAAACCATAGAAATCCTAGAGGAAAACATAGTTGGTAACCTCTTTGACCTTTTAAGCTGTAGCAACTTATTTCTAGATAAGTCTCCTAAGGCGAGGGAAGCAAAAGCAAAAATAACCCATTGGGACTTCATCAAGATAAAAAGCTTCTCCACAGAGAAGGAAACAATCAATGAAACTAAAAGGTGACCTACAGAATGGGAGAAGATATTTGCAAATAAAGGGTTAGTATCCAAAATATATAAAAAACTGATCTAACTCAATACCCCAAAAACAAATAATCCAATTAAAAATGGGCAGAAGACATAAACAGACATTTTTTCCAAGGACGACATCCAGATGGCCAACACACACATGGAAAGATGCTCAACATCACTCATCATCAGGAAAATGCAGATCAAAAGCATGAGGAGATACCACCTCACACCTGTCAGAATGGCTACAATTAACAACTCAGGCAAGGACAGATGTTGGTGAGGATGCGGAGAAAGGGGAACACTTTTGCCCTTTTGGTAGGAATGCAAACTGGTGCAGCCACTCTGGAAAACAGTGTGGAGTTTCCTTGAAAAGTTAAAAATAGAACTACCCTATGACCCAACAATTGCACTACTAGGTATTTACCCAAAGGATACAAAAATATTAATTCAAAGGGATACATACACCCCTATGTTTATAGCAGCGCTATCTACAATAACCAGATTATGGAAATAGCCCAAGTGTCCAGTGACTGATGAATGGATAAAGAGGATGCGGTGTGTATATATACAATGGGATATTGTTCAGCCATAAAAAGAATGAAATCTTGCCATTTGCAATCATGTGGACAGAGCTAGGGAGTATGATGCTAAGCAAAATAAGTCAGAGAAAGACAAATACCATATGATTTCACTCATATGTGGAATTTAAGAAACAAAACAAATGAGCAAAAGGAAAAAAGAGAGAGAGAGGCAAACCAACAGACAGACTCTTAACTCTAGAGAACACACTTACAGTCACCAGAGGGGAGGTGGTGGGGGACGGGGGAGATAGGACATGGGGATTAAGGAGGGCACTTGTTGTGATGAGCACCGGGTGACGCAGGGAAGTGTTGGATCACTGTGCTGTGCACCCGAAACTAATATAACACTGTATGTTCACTATCTGAAATTTAAGTAAAAACTTACAAAAAACAGATGAATGGATAAAGAAGTGGTGTGTGTGTGTGTGTGTGTGTGTGTGTGTGTGTGTGTGTGATGGGATGTTACTGAGCCATGAAAAAGAATGAAATCTTGCCATGTGGAATGACATGGAGGGACCTAGAAGGCATCATCCTAAGTGAAATCAGTCGGGAAGACAAATACCATATGCTTTTGAGCATACGTGGAATTTAAGAAACAAAACAAATGAACGAAGACAAACAGAGACAAACAAAAAATAAAAAACAAAAACACCCCAGACCCTTAAAAACAGAGAACAAACTGGTGGTTGCCAGAGGGGAGCTGGGTGGGGGATGGGTGGAACAGGTGAAGGGAACTAAGAGAACACCCGTCATGCTGAGCACAGGGTGAGGTGCGGAAAGGTTGAATCACTGTACTGCACCCAAAACTAACAATGCTGTCTGTTAACTCTGCTTCAATTACAAAAAAGAAAACCCTGCCAGCTCCCAATCTGGATTAGTCTGCCTCTTTCTTTGGTCTCTCCTCACCCTCCAGGTGTGGGTGCCAGTTTCAGATTCACCCAAGAAACTCCCAAGGTTCTGAATCGATAGGAATGCATCTAATGATTACTGCTGAAAATGTGTACTGTAGGTTTTTAATAGAAAAAGCGAAGAGTTAAGAAAGTTATCTTTCTGGGGCGCCTGGGTGGCTCAGTCGGTTGAGCATCCGACTTCGGCTCAGGTTATGATCTCGCGGTTTGTGGGTTCGAGCCCCGCATCAGGCTCCGTGCTGACAGCTTGCTCAGAGCCTGGAGCCTGCTCCGGATTCTGTCTCCCTTTCTCTCTGTCCCTGCCCCGTTCACACTCTGTCTCTGTCTCTCTCAAAAATACATAAACATTAAAAAAAAAAAAAAAGTAAGTTATCTTTTTTTGGATTGCCAAGTATCTTTTATTATTTTTTTTGGGGGGGGGGGAGGGTCAGAGAGAGAGGGAGACACAGACTCTGAAAGCAGGCTCCAGGCCCTGAGCTGTCGGCACAGAGCCCAATGCGGGGCTTGAACCCACAAACTGTGAGATCATGACCTGAGCTGAAGGCCATTAACTGAGCCACCCAGGCACCCCACCAAGTGTCTTTTAACATATAAGTTGTACAATGTTATTTAAATGCATTTCCCATTTGTTGAAATAATGACATAGTTTCTTTCTTTTGATAGGCTTATTTGGCAAGTTATTCTGATAGAGAACTGTCACGTTAAATCATTCTTACATGCTGAAGGCAAAGCTACTTTGTCGTGGTGTATCTTTAGTCCCCCTAGTTTTCTAGCATTTTTTTTTATAATCTCAGCATCCACATTTATGAACAGACTTGGTCTATAATTGTCCATTCCGTATCACCTTGTCTGGTTTGGGCATCAACTGCATACGAACTTCATAAAACAAGTTGTGTAGCTTTCCTTCTTTTTCTAGTCTTTTGAACAGATTCTATAATTTGTTCTGCAAAAGCTTGGTGAAATTTACCAACAAAATTTAATGAGCTTGGCTCAGTATTTTTGGGAGGGTGGGAGAAGGCTTTTAAAAATTCAACTTTCAGGGCACCTGAATGGCTCAGTCAGTTAAGCGTCCGACTTCGGCTCAGGTCATGATCTCACCGTTCGTGAGTTCGAGCCCTGCATCGGGCTCTGTGCTGACAGCTTGGAGGCTGAAGCCTGCTTCGGATTCTGTGTCTCCCTCCCTCTCTCTCTCTCTCTCTCAAAAATAAATGTTAAAAAAAATTCAACTTTCTATCAGATTTTTCCTTTTTTAAAGATCACTTGGGAAAATTTATATTTCACTTCAAAATTATCCTTCTCAAATAGGTTTTCCAATTTACTGAATCTCATTAATGTGGCAAATCAGCCAGACACAAACACACAAGTGTGGAGAAAAACTATCCTAACAAGAGCTAACCACAGCTGAGCTATAAAAAAGGGGGGGGGGCGCTCCCTCAGAATCAGACACAAAGAAGGAAGTCAGAGGAGTAAATGGGCACGCACCACCCGCTGCGCCCTGGGGTGTGGCACCCAGTACGGGCTGCGGCAGAACCGGGCTTTTGTGAGTGATCCAGGAGGGTGGACTTTGTGCAAGAGAGGGAAGGCAGCAGGATTAGCAGGATTGAATGGACCTGGGGCCCTGAGGCCCTGAAAGAGCTTCCCGGTGAAAACGGGACTAGGAAAGGTCAGCCGCTGAGGGAAGCTACAAGGAAACGTCTTCCTGCCTAGGTTTCTGGCTGACTGAAGTGTCCCAAGAGAAAACAGGACCTCAGGTATGGGCCCCACATGTACGCAACCCTGAGATTTCCCTGCAATAAAGTTCAAAAATAAGAGAAAATAAGAGATGTAATCCCACCACTGGGAAGAAAATGCAAACACGAATTCAGAAACGTGCCCGCACGGCTACGCGTATCGTAGCGTCACTGGATGGACCTAGAGAGAATGAGGCCAAGGGAAGTGAGTCCCTCAGCTGACCAAGTCAGCGTTCAACCCATTTATCGTGTTCTTTCTTTCACCCGCTTCCTGCTGTGTTTCCAGCGCTCCCACTTCCCCGGCTCGCTCATGCTCCTGGTGCGTCTGGAATTGTGTATCTGGAGAGGGAGTGGACGCTCTTCAAGGCAGGAAACCTGGTCCTCGCTGACACTGCTCTCTTTCAAATGCGGGCTCTTTCTCTTAATCGCTTAGACTGGGGGGGGGGGGGTGGCGGTGGGAAGAAACATGCATTTACCTGCTCCTTAACCTCGTGGGGCCTCACTGCCAACACGGTATTGTGTTGCTGTTGCTGCCTCCGGCCAGGCTGGGCTGTCCCGATGGGCAAAGGCAGGAGTGACGGTCCATTCAGGCCCATTCGTGGCATCCGGCTCTCTTCCTCTCGGACCTACCGTGCTCCCCACGTGGGACCTGACCCTCTTGTCACCCCAGGGGCTTCTTACCATTTCTGTTAGTTTGGGGGATCCAGAATTGGGTTTCAGAGACAGTGTTAGGAGCCCGGCCTAATTAGCCATCTCCTCGGGAAGCAGTGGAACCGGTCTGGGGAGGCAGGCTTCTGACACCAGGGGCCGTGCTGTCAGCGATAATGCTACACTATCTCCAGAATCTTTTGCTCTCACCCAACACGTTTTACTACTCGCCAGGTTTACACCTGTGCATGATTACAGCTTTTGCCGAGGATTCCGGACACATTTCCCTCCCTTATTTCCATCTCTAAGAATCCTTAAAACCACAAACAAGCAAAGCATTCTTCCCTCAGAAAGACCCTCTTGGAATTCCTTATCCTCGTTTTCCACGTGACCCACCAACATATGTAGGACATTAGTTTACGTCACTGATATGCCCCTTTGTTAGTGAGTTTTACTTTCTTCCGTGTGTGTCTGGTTCAAATAGACTGAAAATTCCTGGTCTTCCTTTCTCTGTTTTCTCTTGTAAAATTTAATAGAAGGTGATAAATAGTTGGCATTGATTAAGTGACACACAAGACCATTGATGTGACTTAGAAGGGGAAAAAGCTCACATTTTCCAAAGCCTCCATTTTCACTCATGAACTCAAAGAAGGCATCGAGAATCCTGCAGAGAGTTGTGACCACTGCTAGGTCCTGTACAGGAAACGGCTGACATGTCTGATGCTTCTTTATAAACTGTAGTCCGTCTGTGACGCTATTTTTAATCAAGAATTCAAGACAACTCACTCCTGTTTGACTCATAATTTTAGAAGTTTTCAACAGCCATGACTTGACATAGGGCTCCCATCCCAGATCAACAGGATCCTAACAATATAAAGCACAAGGTAATTTTACGTAAATAAGGAAAAATGAGGCGTCCATCCTCCTCCTTACTATCTTTACTTCACCTCCGCCCCCAGCAAAACACAGCATCATCAGTCGTCAAAGGGCAGCTGATCAAGACCTTGAAGAAGGACCTGTCTCTGAGACGGCTTACGGTTTTAACCCTGGTCTTACAAGACAACACACGGTGGGGGACTGTGTGTAGGGAGGGGTTGGGGGGGGGAGGTTACGTGTACCCGGCAAGGGGAGCGGCTTAGCCAGAGAAGCAGCGCTGTTCTTAGCTTCGCTACAGCGAGTTCAGCGGATCAGAACACAGGGCCAGCCATGGCTAATGATTAATTTCATGGAGAGAAGACACTTAATCTTTGTGTGCCTTCCATCTCCCACCACTGTCTTGGCAAAATATACTTCACGGGCCCTCAGGGTCACAGGCAGGTGAGGAAAGGTGTCTCTCCTCCATGGGAAAGACAAGTCACCAGCAGCCTGTGCTGTCCATCGAAAGCACCGCTCACAGTTGTGGGACACCTGCCACCCCAATTACTGGGTCGTCCTCCTTTAAACAGGAGAGACTATGCTTTCACTCCTGGGTTAGGAGACTTGAGGGGACACAAAACCCTGCCAGATCCAGAGGTAATCATAAAACAATCATCAGGAACGCTGTAGGTAATGACTAGTTATCACCCTTATTACCCTAAACAACACGTTTTCCTTGAGACGTTTGTTTTTGGGAACTTACCATGTAGACCATTGCACACCGGCTGACGGTTGCAGGACTGGCCTGAGAGAGACTGTCGGTCTCAAAAACCACTCGTATGTTACTAGTTAAGGCTATTCGCTCACTGTTTGCCAGACACAGCGTTCTAGTATCATCCAGCATGGAGTTTAGATTTTCTACCCAAAACGTATCCACTGGACCATCCAAAATAATCCACTGCCAATCGTGGTCTGGAGAGAAAAATATTTTTAACGTAACAGAGTATCTCAGTCTTCTTGTGTTACAATTTTACAAATTCCCTATTTTGTTTGGAAAATATTTTCTAACAAGGTGAAAAATGACACCCTAGAGAACAGGAGAGTGAATGTGTTCATGTGTAGTCTCTAACATGTTAGGTAGAAATAACTACTCGGACCACAGGCTTAACCACTCTTCAAACCCGGCCCACATTCTCTGATTGCTGCTTGTGTAGTCGGCCCTTACATTTGGGGAAGAGCAAGACCCTGGATCTGTCTTTCCCATAATCATGTGCTTGGTGAGCTCCCCTTCCACCCAGGATACTTTCTGGACATGCTGCCTCTGGGGGACAGAGAAGGGAAGTAGACAAATAGAGTTGTTTGCGCTGTGGCCCCACTGGCTCCTCTTTCCATGTTCTACGTGCACCAACCTGCTCCTCAGTTCTAGGAAATCTGTCGGGTCAAGACAGGGGAGGAGCGTGTGGGTCACCGTGCAGACGGAAAATAGTTACCGCCTGAAGGACATTAAAGGATCCCAGGGCCAGGACCAAGAGGCCGGGATGCTAAGTCAGCGGCGGCCATACTTGCCTCCAGGCCTGTCTTAGAACCCCCGGAAGGCACCTGCTCTGCCCGCAGACCACACTCCCCAACCTGAACGCGGGAGAGGGACACACAGACATTCAGGAATTCCAAATCAGGACAAGCAAGAGCAGAAGTCTCTTTCCGGGCCTGGAACATAAGCGTCCGGCTGGTGCCTGTGGTGCTCGAGGCTCAGCCCGGAGCAGTGAGCTGATGGGGCTCCGGCCGGGACCCTCGCCTCCTCCGGAGCAGGCGCCTTACCACACGCTCTCTGTGCCCCGCCTCCTCGCACCCCGCACCGCACACCCACGCCACAAAGCAGCACACGATGGATGCGTAGTTCTGTTTAGACGCGTGTGTGCGGGCTGTGTTATTTGGGCCGGGAGCGTCCGCAGGCTTCCCCCCAAGACTTCTCTCTACTTGAACGTCTGCTTGCTTCTTGTGAGATATTAATGTCCGTTTATAAGCTGAAAGGGCCGTGCACGACCTACCGCTTCAGCGCCATAATTATGTATGTAGGTAGGATGCTATAACATGCGGTAAATACGCACGTACATAAATTTTAAGTGAGGGAAAAATAAACAGTATAGGAACAAAAATCAACATTTTTAAAGATACAGATTCAGCTCATTTGTTCAGTTTCTTCCCTGTTAATGAATCATCTTTACGGAATTTAATAGTAACACTTACTCTGACTTTCTGGGATTTTAACATCTTTCTCCATCTCCTGCTTAGAAATGTTATCGTCAATATCTGCTATATCAGAGGAATCAAGTTTGAAAACCTAAAAGAGGTAATCAATAATGTTTATTTCATCACACTTTCCAACTCAAACATGTCAATATGCTGAGTACTAAAATAGAAAAGGCACACATTCTGTGGCTGAAAGACCTCCCTGTAACCAGCACAGGGTGGCTTAGCTGAGTTGTGAGTACAGGCCATTTTCTTCTGGAAAATTCTTTCAGTTTTTTTTTTTTTTTCCAGTTAGTACATGTTTGTTGTACAGCATTAAAATAATGCCATAAAGCAAGAAAGCAAATGTTCTCTGAATTCCCACCATCTATAAAGAAACTGTTGATATTTCAGTATATATATATTCCTAGACCCTCCTTCACAGTAGTTTTAAAATTTGGGGGTAACACACTAAAATGTTAAATGTTTCTAAAATGTAATAACATTTTAGAAATATAAAGTACTATGGTTTTCTTCCCAGATTTCTTAAAACTCTTGGAACATTTGTGCTTCCAAATGAACTTTACAATCATTTAATTCAATTTTTTAAATTGGGATTTTGCTTGGAAAGACACTATATACATATATTAATTTGGTATAGGTTGGCATTTTCAGGATGGAAGTCCTTTTATACAGGAATAGAGTATATCTTCCATTTATTCAATTTTTGCCAACTGCACAGGCATCCCTGCCCCCCTCCCCTGCTCCCGTCCCTGCCCCCGTCCCTGCCATCCTGCTATGACAAGTTCCTTTCTTGTACGTTTTTCCAATATGGTTTTCACAGTGGCATCACTGTTAGAATTTTTCCCGTTTCCATTTCTAACTGGTATAATTAGTGAATTGTATCATGTTCCTTCTCTGTCAATTACTGAGGAAGATGTAATAAAATCTCACACTAGCTTTGCATTTGTCAATTTCCCTATGAAACTGACGTACATGTTTACATTATGTCACAGGCACATAATAGCCCAGAACTGCCATCTTTTTCTGCACCAAGAGCACACGGTTTTCCCCTAATTTTATAATAATTCTTGACATCTGGCAGATCTCATCACCCAAATTCTTCCCTTTTTTTTAAATTCGGGAATGTCATGGCCCTTGGTTCTTCTATATACATTACAGAATCAGTTTGCCAAGGTCTTAAAATCGACTTTAATTTTCTATTTCAAAACTCAGGGCAAAGCTCTAGTTTTCAAGTGTGGCGTTAGCGTAAGGACAGATATGAAGATGAATGGAACAGAACTAGGAGTCCAGAAATAAATCCCTACATTTATGATCAGCTGATTTCGACATGGGTGACAAGACAATACAAGCAATGGGGGACAGAATAGTCTTTTTTTTTTTTTTTTTGAAGAATAGTCTTTTCAACAAATAATTCCGGAACAACTGAACTGGGATCCCTGCCTTGTACTGTCCACAAAAAATCAACTCAAAATAGACTAAAGACCTAAATGTAAAACTTAAAACTATAAAACTCTTAGAATAAAACTTAAAAGAAAGTCTTTGTGACCTTGAATTATACAAAGCTTTTTAAAGCTATGATATCAAAAAAAAAAAAAAAAAAACCAAACAGGTGACAAGGTAAAAAGTAGACTGAACTTCATCAGGGTTGAAAACTTTGGTGTTTCACAAGATACCTTCAAGAAAGTAAAGACAACCCACAAAATGAAAGAAAGTGTTTGCAAATCATAGTCCCTGATAAGGGACTTGTATCCAGAATATACAGGTGTGTGTGTGTGTGTGTGTGTGTGTGTGTGTGTGTGTCCATGATATAAATACTTCTTTGGATTAGAAGACTCAATATTGTTCTTTTTTTATTTTAATTCCAGTGTCGTTAACATACAGTGTTACATTAGTTTCAGTCTATAACATAGTGATTCAACAATCTATACATTATTCATATGTAGTATTTAAGAAACAAATGAGCAAAGGGGGAAAAAAGAGAGGGAGAGAGAGACAAACCAAGAAACAGACTCTTGACTACAGAAAACACACTGCTGGTCACCAGAGGGGAGGTGGGTAGGACAGTGGGTGAAACAGGTGACGGGGATTAAGGAGTGCACCCGTGAGCATGAGCATCAGGTGACGTATGGAAGTGCTGAATCACAATATTGTAACCTGAAGCTAATATTATACTATGTTAACTACAATTTAAGTAAAAACTTAAAAAAAAAAAAAACTCTGCTTATCTGTTTGGTTCTAAATGTCATTCTTCTGTTAATATAGTTTGGCTAATGAAATTTACTAGTAAGCTCTATAACTAATGAGAATACAAGTCTTCAAAAGTTTTTTGCTATTTATGTTTACTCTACGATGAACTTTGTATCAAAAGCTTTATTCGCTTTTCCACTGAAGTGTTTTCGTAGCTCATTAATTTGTAAGGTGTCCTGGTGGTGCTAGATTCACTAGAGCAACCCCCACTAACACCTCATCCCCTGTGTTCCTTTAAAAGCAAGTATCTTTCATTTTATTGTTTACCAACCATTTTAAAACGCAATGACATATTTTCTGTTGTTTTTCATAGCTTATAATTTTTCTTTTTAAAAACTGATTATAATAACTTTTAAATTTACTTTTATACTGGTAAGTATCTAATAATGATGCTTAAATACCAATTTTTAATCAATGAAGTAATCCACAGAGTCAAATAATAATAATCCTTCCACATTAACTTACATTAGATGCATCCGAGATTCTTGATTTCAGTCCAAGATCGCTGTCTTTTTTTGAGTACCTTGCAGTATTAGAATATACATAATTTCGAACTGTGCTTGATAATAATCCATCAGTCCATTCCATAGTGTTAGGGTCCAGTTGTCCATATAGTTCACTAAGAGTGATACACTTTGGATTTAAAACACAAATATCTACCTTTCCTTTTCTTCCTGGAACCTGAACAAAATCCAGTGTGGTTTCTTAAAAGCATCAGCCAGAGTATAATTATTTACATTTTTGCGCTATTAACACCAAAGGGTTTTAGGAGAGGTTTTTCACTCCAAAGAAAGATACCCGATAAAGACAGTAACTTAAATTTTAAAAAGGACAGCAATTTAAAAAGGACAGTAACAACTGACTCTTTAAAATTAGCCATAATATTCAAATCACTACTTTAAAAATTCTAAATACTATAATGATATCTCTGGAAGAAATGGGGGAAAAAATCCCACTGGTCCTCATCCAGGAACACAACATATGAACTGGGATGTGGTGTGTCTGGAGTCAGGGCTAGACATATGGATGCGGGAGAGCAGAAGACAGTTTTTAGCTGCAGGTCAGAGCTGGCACCCAAGAAGACCTTGTCTGCTACCTTCCAGCCTGCCTGGGGGCTGCCCGCAGGACCGGTGTCCGTTCCACCAGACTCAGATCTCAGGTGGGAGAAGAGTGGGCACTTCTTGTGAAGGCTTCAGGGAGACTACAGACCCACAAAAGCCTAAAACCAGACCTCATGGATGAATTCAAGCAACAGACCATATATAGCCTGAGGGAGACACTAGGGTAGGAGGAATTTTTAGGAAACTAAGACACTCAAGTTAAGCTGTGTAGCCAGTGGCATGGTGAAAGTCAAACTGTGAAAGTCCAGTCAAGACGCACTGCCCAGAAAAAACTTGAGAAGACATTAAACTTTCATCTCAGAGAGGAGACCCCGCTAATCAGTGAGGAACAGCCCCGTGACAGAGCAGCTTTGTAAAGACTGGGAAAGGTGGCTGTTTTTATAAATGCCCCATTTTCAACAAATATCACAAGGCACGTAAAGAAACATAAAAACTTGGCCCATTAAAAAGACAATAAATTGACAGAAACCATCCTGGATGAAGGTTAGTCTGAAAAGAAGCCATCAAATAACTCTCAGTTGAGCTTTCTCCCTAAAATCAAGAACAAGACAAGGATGGCCAGCCACTCTCACCACTTTTATTCAGCCCAGTACTGGAAGTCCCAGCCACAGCAATCAGACAAGAAAAAGAAGTAAGAGGCATCCATACTGGTAGAAAGGAGGGCATTATTTGTAAAAGACAAGACATTATACATAAAAAATCCTAGATTCCACCAAAACTTGTCAGAAATAATACATGAATTCAGTCAAGTTGCAGGATACAAAATTAATACCAAGAAATAGTGTTTCTATACACTAATAATGAAGTAGCAAAAGAGGAATAAAAAAAAACAACAACTACCATTTGTAACTGCACCAAAAAGAATAAAATGCCTAGGGATTAAGCTTAACCGAGGAGGTAAAAGACCCATACTCTGAAAACTATAAAACAATGATGAAAGAAATTGAAGATGACACATAAATGGAAAGATATTCCATAGTCACGAATTGGAAGAACAAATATTGTTAAAATGTTGATACTACCCGGGGCGCCTGGGTGGCGCAGTCGGTTAAGCGTCCGACTTCAGCCAGGTCACGATCTCGCGGTCCGTGAGTTCGAGCTCCGCGTCGGGCTCTGGGCTGATGGCTCAGAGCCTGGAGCCTGTTTCCGATTCTGTGTCTCCCTCTCTCTCTGCCCCTCCCCCGTTCATGCTCTGTCTCTCTCTGTCCCAAAAATAAATAAAACGTTGAAAAAAATTAAAAAAAAAATGTTGATACTACCCAAAGCAATCTAAAGATTCGATGTGATCCTTATCAAAATACCAATACAATTTTTTTTCACAAACCTAGAACAAACAATCCTAAAATTTATATGGAACCACAATGACCCTGAATAGGCAAAGTAATCTTGAGAAAGAACAACAAAGCTAGAGGTATCACAATTCCACACGACAAGCTGTATTCTAAAGCTGCAGTAATCAAAACAGTATGGTACTGGCACAAAAATAGACACATAAATAAAACAGAACAGGGAGCCCAGAAGTTAATCCACACTTATATGGTCAATTAATCTATGACAAAGGAGACAAGAATATATAATGGGGAAAAGACAGTCTCTTCATTCAATGTGCTGGAAAAACTGGACAGCTACGTGTAAAAGAATGAAAGTGGACCACTTTCCATCACCATGAACAAAAATAAACTCCAAATGGATTAAAGACCTAAATGTGAGACCTGGAACCATAAAAAAACCAGAAGAGAACCACAGACAGTAATCTCTCGGACACTGGCCATGTCAACATTTTTATAGATGTGTCTCCTAAGGCAAAGGAAACAAAAGCAAAAATAAACTATTGGGATTACATCCAAATGAAAAGCTTTGTGCACAGTGAAGGAAATCAACAACAAAACAAAAGGGCGACTTTATGTTTTAATTATAATATTTCCTCAGTGGGAGAAGATATTTGCAAATGATATACCCAATAAAAGGTTACTATTCAAAATATATAAAGAACTTATACATCTCAACACCAAAACAACCCAAACAATCTGATTAAAAAATGGGCAGAAGACCTGAATGGACAATTTTCAAAAAAAGACCTACAGATGGCCAACAGACACAGGAAAAGATGCCCAATATCACTCATCATCAAGAAAATACAAATTAAAACCACAGTGAGATACCATCTGTCAACTATTATCAAAAAGACACACACATGCACACAAAACCCAAACCCCACAAACGAGTGTTGGCAAGAATGTGTAGAAAGGGAACCCTTTTGCACTCTTGGTGGGCATGTAAATTGGTGCAGCCACTATGGAAAACAGTATGGAGTTTCCTAAAAAAAAAAAAAAAAAAAAAAAAAAAAAACACACCTAAAAATAGAACTACCATACGATCTAGCAATTCCACTCCTTGGTATCTATTTGAAAGAAAACAAAAACACTAATTTGCTATATGCACCTCCATGTTAATTTCAACATTGTTTACAATGACCAAGATACAGAAGCTAGCTAAACGTCCACTGATGGACGAGTGGATGAAGATGTGATGTGTACACACACATGCACGCACCCACACCCATGATGGAATCCTACTCAGTCATTAAAAAAGAAAGAAATCTCTCCATTTGTAACAGCATGGATAGATCGTGGGGTTATGCTCAGGAAATAAGTCAGAGAGGGAAAGACAAACACCACATGATTTCACTTATGTGTGGAACCTAAAAGACAACACAAACCTGAGACTCACAGATGCAGAGACTATACTGGTGGTTGCCAGAGGGGAAGAGTATTGGTAGAGGGGCCAAAATAGGTGAAAGGAATTAAGAAGTAAAAATTCCAGCTATGAAATAAGTAAGTGATGGGGCTGCAATGCACAGCATGGGAGTATTGTCAGCAATCCTGCATTAATTGTGTGCGACAGATGGTAACTAGACTAGTGGTGATCATTTCACAGTGTACATAAAAGTCAAATCACTAGGTTGTACACCTGAAGCAATATGATATTGTATGTCAATAATACCTCAATTAAAAGGAAATAATTATTAAACAAAAAAGACACAAATAAATAATATCAGAAATAAAAGTATGAACATTACTAGCGCCTTAAGGAAATTAAAAGGATTATAAGAGAACACCAGGAGCAAATTACATAATCCACGGGCTACAAATTCCTAGAAATAACAAAAATTACCAAAAGTGACTCAAGAACAAGTAGAAAATCTCAACAGGTTTGTAACAAACAGAGATTGAATTAGTAACCCAAATCTCTAAGAAAGTCCAAAATCAGATGGCAGATGAATTCTACGAAACACTTGAAAAATGATTAACACCAAAGCTACTCAAACTCTTGCAAGAAATAGAAGAGGAGGGAGTGCTTCTTAACACATTCTGTGAGGCTAGAATTACCCTGATATTAAACCCCCACAAAGACACCATAAGGAAACTACAGACAGACATCCCTTATGAATACAGATGCAAAATTCTCCAGAAAGTGCTAGCAAAACAGAACACAACAACACATTAAGGGATTATTCACTCAGACCAAATGAGATTTATTTCAAGAATGGAGGGGCAGGTTCAACATAAGACAATCAATGTAATATATCATGTTAATATAACAAAAGAAACAAACCACATAATCATATGAAGAGAGGCAAAAAAGCATTTTATAAAATTCCAGACCCTTTCAGGAGAAAAACACTCAAACTAGAAATAGGAAGGCACTTCCTTACTGTGATAAGGGGTATTTGTGAAGCACCCACAGCTGACATCACACTCAGTGGTGAAAGACCGAAAACTTTCTCCCTCAAGTCAGGCACAAGGCAAGACTTCCCATTTTCACCACAGCTATGAAACACTGTACTGTAAGTCCTAGCCTGGTAATTTAGGTGAGAAAAAAAAGTAATAAGCATCCAAATTGGAAAGAAAGAAGTAAAGGTATCTCTATTGAAATATGACATGATTCCATACACGGAAAATCCCAATGAATCTACAAAACAACTACTAGAGCTAATAAATGAACCAGCATGTTTATAGGGTACAGGATCAACATACAAAAACCAGCTGCATTTATATATAGCACCAACGAACCCACTTCAACACAACAAAAAAATAATTAAGAAAGAAATTCCATTTATAGTAGCATCCAAAGAAAACAATGCTTTGAAATAAATTTAATCAAGGAGGAGAAAGACTTACCTATTGAAAACTACAAAAAAGAAAAAAATTCTCTTACTTACTAACAATGGACCTAAAAATGGAAAGACATCTTATGTTTGTAAACTAGAAAACCTAATATTGTTAACATGGTAATATTCTCTAATGTAATCTACAGATACTTTGTAATCCCTATGAATGTTCCTATGGCCTGTTTTGCAGAAAAAAGAATGGGACAGGCAATTCATATGGAATCCAAGGGGGCCTCAAATATCCACAATAATATTAAAAAACAAAAACAAACCAAAAAAAAAAAAAAATCAAAGAGGACTCATACTTCCCAACTTCAAAACTTACTAGAAAACTACAATCATAAAAAAAAAAAAAATAAAAAAAAAATAAAACTACAATAATCAAATTATATATACCCTGGGACAAGAACACACACAGGACAATGGAATAAAACTGGGAGTCCAGAAACAAACGCAAACATCTATGGCCAACTGATTTTTTATAAATTATTTTATTTTATTTTATTTTATTTTATTTTATTTTATTTTATTTT
>NW_024412436.1:14241802-14296536 GCF_014898765.1 Herpailurus yagouaroundi
TTATTTTATTTTATTTTATTTTATTTTATTTTATTTTATTTTATTTTTTTTAATTTTTTTTCAACGTTTATTTTATTTTGGGGACAGAGAGAGACAGAGCATGAATGGGGGAGGGGCAGAGAGAGAGGGAGACACAGAATCGGAAGCAGGCTCCAGGCTCTGAGCCATCAGCCCAGAGCCTGACGCGGGGCTCGAACTCACGGACCGCGAGATCGTGACCTGGCTGAAGTCGGACGCCCAACCGACCGCGCCACCCAGGTGCCCCTTTATAAATTATTTTAAAGAGAAAGAGAGACCAGGAGCAGGGGAGAGGGGCAGAGAGAGAGAATCTTAAGCAGGCTCCTCACTCAGCACAGAGCCCAATGCAGGGCTCTATCCCACAACCCTGAAATCAGGACCTGAGCTGAGATCAAGGGTCAGATGCTCAGCTGAGCTATCCAGGTATCCCTATGGCCAACTGATTTCTGACAAGAATGCCAACACCATTCTATATGGAAAAGAATAATAATTTCATTAACGAACGGAAACTGGATATCCACATGCAAAAGAATGAAGTTGGACCCCTACTTCACTCCATATACAAAAAATTAACTCCAAATAGATGGGTTCCTTCAGTTTAAGAACTAAAAGTACACGATTAATACAAGAAAACACAGGGGTAAATCTTCACGGCTTTGAATTTGTAAACGGATTCTTGGATTGGATGGCAAAAGCACAAGCAATAAAAGAAAAAATAAATTGGACCCGATAAAAATCAACGGCCTTAGTGCGTCAGAGGACATTATCGAGAAAGCAAAAACGCAACTCACAGAACAGGAAAAAATATTTGCAAATCGTGTATTTGATAAGGGCTTCATGAGCACAATATATAAAGAATTCTTCCAACTCAACAACAAAAAGGACAATCCAATTATAAAATGGACAAAAGATGTGAATAGATGTTTCTCCAAAGAAGATCCACAAATGGCCTGTAAGCACGTAAAAGGGTGTTCGACATCTATCAGTAATTAAGAAAATGCAGATAAAACTGCTACAAGATACCACTTCACATCCACTAAAATGGAAAAAAACAAAGACAAGTGTAGGTGAGGATCTGGAGAAAGCGGGAAGCTTCGTTACAGTGCTGGTGGTAATTTAAAATGGTTCGGCTGCTGTGGAGAAGAGTGTGGTGCTTCCCCAGAAATGTAAACAGAACTGGCGTATGACCCAGCAAGTCCACTCCTAGGCACAGATGTCCACGTAAAATGAAAACATATACCCACATAAAAGCTTGCACACAAATGTTTGTAGTGACATTATTCATAACAGCTAAAAGGTGGAAACAACTCAAATATGCATCAACGGAGGAACAGATACGTTGTGATGAATGGATCGACAAAGATTCCACAAAATGGACCATTATTCGGCCATGAAATGGAATTAAGCAGCGACACATGCTGTACCTTGAATGAACCTGAAAAACATATGCTAACTGAAAGCAGCCAGAGACAAGAGGTCACATGCTGTGATTCCTTTTACACAAAACAGTCTGAACAAACAAATCCATGGAGACAGGAAGCCGCCCAGCGGTTTCCAGAGACTAGAGAGAGTAGGTAATGGGGAGAGATTTCTTAATGGGTACGGGGTATTCTCCTGCAGTGATGAGAGAGTTTTGAAAGCAGAGAGAGGTGGTGACTGCACAGCACTGTGAGTGCACGAAATGTCACTGAACTGCACACCTTGAAGTGGCTAGTCACATGATATGTGAGTTTCACCTTCAATCTCACCTCACAGTAGGTAGCGAAATTGTACCTTGCTGCAAACCAATCCCATTCCTAGAGAGACATTTTCAAGGGATACACCTACACAAGGACCCACAGTAAACACATTACAGGGTCCCTATGATGAAGAGGGAAGAGAGGTTAGGAAATAAAGGAAACGAAACTGCACTAAGAGAAACTAAAGAGAAGGCCTTGAAGAGACTAATGAGGAAAAAGCCACGACCTAAGGAGGAAAATAAAAAAAATTTCCATTACCTAAGGCCCTGTCACCAACCTAAATATTTTATGGTCATTACATTTTTAAAAACACCAGATTTAAAAATGTTACGCATGAGAGAATTATAAATAAATGATAGTATAGTCATGTGTACAGAATACAGTCACTGAAATCACACTGTAAGAAAATTTTAATGACATGGGGTTAATTCGCAGTGTACGGTATTAGGTGCAAATGCCAACATTAATAAAATTGAGGTAATTTATACGCAGTACTATCTCAATTATTTTAAAATATATTTTGTGTAGGAAAAATAATCAAAGGGAATACAGCAATGTTTGTAGTCATTCTCTGTAGGTGGTTATTAATTCTTTATGTTTTTGCATTTTCCCCAAGTTTCTCACAATTGTACATACTTCTTATGTAATTTAAAAAATGTTTTTAATAGGGGCGCCTGGGTGGCGCAGTCGGTTAAGCGTCCGACTTCAGCCAGGTCACGATCTCGCGGTCCGTGGGTTCGAGCCCCGCGTCGGGCTCTGGGCTGATGGCTCAGAGCCTGGAGCCTGTTTCCGATTCTGTGTCTCCCTCTCTCTCTGCCCCTCCCCCGTTCATGCTGTGTCTCTCTCTGTCCCAAAAATAAATAAATGTTGAAAAAAAAAATTAAAAAAAAATGTTTTTAATAAAACAAATTCCTGCCCACAGGGCTATTGTGAGGACGAATGAGACAATTCAACTAAAAGTGCTGTAGCCAGTAGCTGACTCATGTTTAGTATTTCCTAAATATTATTACTACTGTCATAGCTCACCTCTTATTAATGACAATAATTGGTTAAGAACTAATTCAGACTTGTTGACAGGGAGGTAAAAAAAGAGAATAGAACAAAGGCTATGAACCGCCACAGGCACAATTTTGAAGCAGGGAATTGCACACTAACTGAAAAAAAAAAATCCACAAAACTGAGAACTTGACTTTCTAAAACTTTTGGAATATACTGCCAACGGGTCTTTAAATAAGAGAACTGAAGTACACGTTATTTATTGGAATCTAACTTTATATTAAGTAAAATATCACTCAGCCATCAAAAAGAACGAAGCCTTGCCATTTGCAATGACGTGGATGGAGCCAGAATGTATTCTGCTAAGCGAAATGAGTCAATCAGAGAAAGACAAATACCATGGGATTTCACTCATATGTGGAATTTAAGAAACAAAACAGATGAACATATGGGAAGGGGGGGGGAAGAGAAGAGAGGGAAACAAACGACAAGAGACTCTTAATGAAAGAAAACGAACTGACAGTTGATGGAGGGAGGTGGGTGGGGGTGGGCTAGATGGGAGATGGGTATTTCTTTTTAAATTTTTTTTTTTAACGTTTATTCATTTTTTGAGAGACAGAGAGAGACAGAGTGTGAGTGGGGAAGGGGCAGAGAGAGAGACAGAGAATCCGAAGCAGGCTGCAGGCTCCAGGCTCCGACAGCACAGAGCCCGACTTGGGGCTCAAACCCACAAACCGTGGGATCTTCACCTGAGCCAAAGTCAGATGCCCAACTGACTGAGCCACCCAGGCGCCCTGATGGGGGATGGGTATTAAGGAGGACACGTGTTGTGATGAGCACTGGGGTATTGTATGTAAGTGATGAATCACTGAATTCTACTCCTGAAACCAATGTTGCACTGTACGTTAACTACAATTTAAGTTAAAAAAAAATACATATATCATGAAAAAGTGGGAGTTATTCTAGGAATTCAAGGACAATTTAACATTAGCAAATCTATCAACATAACTTATTACATTAACCAATTAAAACATAACAAAATAGATTCTAAAAAATCCTACAATAGATTCTAAAAAATTACTTCATAAACCCCCAAAAGTCAAAAACCAAAGTATAATGAGAATGGAAGAAGATTTCCAAAGTATGAAAGAGTATCCATCATCCACCAAGAGCAAATACCATATTAAATGTAGAAATATTAACTGCATTTCAGATAAAGTAAGGAATAAGATACTATTATGGTTAACGTTGTTTTGGAGGGTTAATCAATGCAATAAGAGTATAAACTATATAAATAATACAAAAGAGACAAAATTATATTCACTGAAGATGATTCAATTGATCATCTATAAAAACAATTACAACTTACCATTACCAGTCCATGAAGGTGACTAAATACAAAATAAATATACAATTCGCTACATTTATTTTACACTAGTAATTACTAGTTTGAGATTCAAATGAAAAAAATAAGTCCCATTTACTACAATGATTCCTAATTACAAGATTCCCAGCAATAAATTTATTTTATTTTATTTTATTTATTTATTTATTTATTTATTTATTTATTTATTTTTTTAATGTTTATTTATTTTTGAGACAGAGAGACCGAGCATGAATGGGGGAGGGTCAGAGAGAGAGAGAGAGACACAGAATCCGAAACAGGCTCCAGGCTCTGAGCTGTCAGCACAGAGCCCGACGCGGGGCTTGAACTCACAAACCGCAAGATCATGACCTGAGCCGAAGTCGGATGCTCAACCGACTGAGCCACCCAGGCGCCCCGCAATAAATTTATTAAAAAAAAAAAAATTTTTTTTTTCAACGTTTATTTATTTTTGGGACAGAGAGAGACAGCGCATGAACGGGGGAGGGGCAGAGAGAGAGGGAGACACAGAACCGGAAACAGGCTCCAGGCTCTGAGCCATCAGCCCAGAGCCCGACGCGGGGCTCGAACTCCCGGACCGTGAGATCGTGACCTGGCTGAAGTCGGACGCTTAACCGACTGCGCCACCCAGGCGCCCCCCCAGCAATAAATTTAATAAGAATATACTTATATAAATAGGATATAAAATGTTCCTGAAGTATAAAGATCTGAAGAAATAGAGAAACATTTGGTTAGTACACAATTTACCTGTGAAATGGATTCGCTTTCTTTAGTTGATAGGAAGTCTTCAATTGGTAATAGTGTTAATGCTCTTTCTAAAATTCTTCTGACTGTTGATTTTCCTCCACCCGTTGGGCCTACTAACATCACACCAACACAAGTCTAAAACAAAATTGCAAATTTATGATTTAATTTTGGTTTACTGATGGTTCAGCTAAATTAAAATCTGAAGGTTCTTAATTACAAATACATCTTGATATCCACAAACCCTTCCTTCAAATTATTGTTCAATCTCTTGTAATCTGTGTTCTGTTTTCATTGACTAGGTTAATGTCAAAATGTACAGAGATCTCCTAATTTTCAAATTCAAAGCATAACTGTCAATTCTTATTTTTGACACTTTGTCTCACTTTCCTATTCTCCTTTATTTCTGTACCTTTCTCGAAGATTGGTTTCTGTAATATGTTTTCTCTCAGCTTTCCTCTTCTGAATTTTTTTCTCTTTTGAGTTTTGAATGCCATTTCCGTGTTAGTCTTCCCTAATTCATCCTTCTCCCTCTCCCTCTCCCTCTCCCTCTCTCTCTCTCTCTCTCTCTCTCCCCTACATTGGCCCTATCCTGTCTCATCAACTTGAATATCTCTAACTACAACCTGAGTTCTAATGACTTCCTAGTGTACGCATTTCTTCCAGTCTCTGGTTCTGTGTGCCTGAGTGAAATTTTGGTAGTTTACTGTATATTTCCATCTGGATATCTCACAAGATTTTCAGAGTCAACATAATCTACTCTACACCTTCTTTTCACACTTGTCACTTCTCTTATTTCCTGATCTAGTAAATAAAATCACTAGCTGTACATTGTCCAAAGTCCCTCAGCTCTTATAAAATCTGCTTGATTCCATCTTCTCCAACCCAATCACAATCGCTGTTATAGAGTGAAAGTCTGTGAATGTCTGTGTCTCCCTAAAATTCAAATGTTGAAGCCCACACCCAATGTGATAATGTTGGAAGTGGGGCCTCTGGTAGGTAATTAGGTTTAGATGACGTCATGAGGGTGGGTCTGTGATGGGATTAGTGTCCTTAGAAAGAGAAGCAGAGAGACCAGTTCCGTATCTCTCCACTATGTGAGGACGCAGTGAGAAGGTGGCCACCTGCAAGCCAGAAGAGGGCTCTCACCAGAAACCAAACCTGCTAACACTTCTATCTTAAACTTTCCAGCCCCTAGAACTGTGAGAAATAAATGTGGCTTAAACCGCCCGGTCTATGGTATTTTGTCATATCCTCCCAGATGGACTAAGCCAAGGGGGAAAGGGTCAGATGGTGAAGCTCGCCCTCTTCTAGACTACTGTAATAGTAGTAAAGGAAGGATTATTTTTAATAATGCATCACACACATACATTAAAATTCAAATATGGATGAAGCTAAAACATTTTTTCCCTTCCATTCCAATCTCTTTGTCCTCATGGAGGAAAATAAATACCAGACCACTTAAAAATGGAAAGTGCAAATATCAGAAACTTTTAGAAAAAATTATAGAAAATATCTTTATGAAATAGGATAGAAAAGATTTCTAAAAATTCAGAAAAACACAAACCATAACAACAAATCAATAGACTTTACTGCATTAACAACAACGTCTCCTGGACAACTGAACTCTAGGAACACTTCTGAAAACCCAAGACTTTGAGAATTTATTTGCAACACATATAAACAATTAAGAAATAGGATATAAAATGCATAATGAAAAGCCTACACGTTTGGTAAGAAAAAGACAAAAAACTCAACCGAGAAATGAGTACATTACATAACCTGGCAAGTCACAGGACACTCAAATGGCAAGTAAATATAGACAAAGGCATACAGTTTTACGAGTCATCGATGAAATGCATCACCGTTTCCAAATGGTTCATTCACAGGGATAGGAAATTCAAAGAAGGTGTAGTTATGGAAGGCCACATTTATACCACATTTGTGGGGTTTTTTACAATTATGTATTAAGGGGATGAAGGTGAAGAAAATGAATCTGTTCAAAGTTAAAGTGAGGGCTGAATAGCCACACGTGGGTAAATAAATGAGTAAGCCACTTTACTCTGAAGAACATTAGACTAGTTCTCTTTTATCGTTATCCTGGTTTTCTCCTTGATCAGACCTATTATAATTCAGGAGCAAAGAAGTGCCAACATGCCATTCTACACTTACCTGAAGTTGATTATAAAACTGTATGGTTTTCTTGTTCTGAGCTGGCCACTGATGGAAACCCAACTGTTGTGTTGCAATAGATACTACTTTCTAAAAGGAAATAAATACGTTTAAAATGCATTGCAAATTGAACCCTTAATACATAATCCTATAAAATCTCTCTTAACCAGGTACTGAATACTGCACTTTAAGATAGTAGTTCTTAATTTCTTAGTTCCTCAACCTGATTATTACTTTCCCCCCAAACTACGATACACACAAAATTTTATGTTGACAGATCCCTGGTAGCAGATTCATAGACCTTCCCTCAATTTAGGAATTTATTCTTTTTTTTTTTTTTTTAATTTTTTTTTTCAACATTTATTTATTTTTGGGACAGAGAGAGACAGAGCATGAACGGGGGAGGGGCAGAGAGAGAGGGAGACACAGAATCGGCTCTGAGCCATCAGCCCAGAGCCCGACGCGGGGCTCGAACTCACAGAGCGCGAGATCGTGACCTGGCTGAAGTCGGACGCTTAACCGACTGCGCCACCCAGGCGCCCCAGGAATTTATTCTTTAGGATGTATTTAATAACTATCTGTTACCATAGTACGATTGTCTAATTATCCTACACTAAAAGAAAATTTAAGAGTCTCTATCTTTGTGTAATTCCAATCACCATTAAGGTAGATTTTCAGCTCTGTAACAAGTATTTTAATGTTTCCGTGTTCAGAATATTCTAGGATAGTAAGTACAATTTGTTAAGATTGAAGACTTGATGTGGTTATATATTAAAACATCCAGAAGTGGCTGCAGCTTGGAAAGATGCTTAATAACACAGGAATTATGAGGGCAGCCAGGTTTCCTTCCACAGTGGGGTCAATACTATTGGTAATTGTCGACAGAAAAAAGCGGGATTTATCCTTTTTCTCACCGACCTCTCCCAGTCCATTTCCCATTCCTTGCATTCCCACAGTGGGACAAGGGAGCAGCTGAAGGAGACCCAGAACACTCAGCAGGGGCTGTACAGTTAGAGAAAAAGTAGTTCCTGTGGCAAGGCCCCTGGGGGTAGGAAATCAGCTGAGAGCAATCTCATTTAAGTGGAGTTGATGAGACACCCACTTAAGGCGTGTACTTGGAGCGGTTTTAGATGCAGGGGCTAGGAGTCCTCTGCCACGGATAATACAAACCTAGACATCTCCCTGGATGTAAGCAAACAGGCCCGCAGGAGTGGACTAGGGATAGCATGGCTAGCACAGAAGATCAGCAGAAATGGGACAGTCAAAGAAGAGATATTTAGACAGGTAATCCTAGTTGGCTGAAGGTTTTCACAGAAGGTTTTAACATAAAATCATAACCGTACTGTCAAGTATTTATGGCTGTAAACGATGTTCCGTAGAGTCAACCGGATGACAAACTATATATAGTTTATTGCAGGATATGGTTTCAGTAATTCTCTGTTAATCCCTTGGTTGCTCTGAGTTAATGACCCTCCCCCACCCACACTGTTAGATACTGTCAGCGACAGAACCGTGAACAAGTTGGATATATTCCAATCGCCCATCGCATGCAATTCGGATTCTTGTATCTCAAATGAACAAGAAGTATAAACAGCATGCCTACAGAATATTTATTTAGTAACATATACTCCTGTGTGGATATGCTATATGACCGATCATTGTGTAAACCATCAAAAATACACCATTAAATAAAAGACTGGATTATTCGAAATTTAATATTAAAATGATAACTTTAAATCGTGATCTTTGTGCTATTTCTTGAGCCATATATTGCTATTTGGTAACATTTTATTTAACAGTTTGTTTATTTATTTATTTATTTGTTTATTTATTTATTTATTTAACAGTTGAGAGCCTGCATATTTAGCAATATAAAAATTGTATGAAGGGGAAAGTAGCAGAATACACGGATAGGTTTTACAGAAAACTTTTCTATAAGCCCAGGCTGCAAAAAACTGTAAAACTGATGAAAACGTGAATATATAATGAAGTTAAAAAGTCACATCATCGATGTGCATGTAGAAATGCTACTATGATGGCCACGCTATTTGTTTTAGCTGTGACTTGAGAAATGTTAAGGGTAACACATAACTGGACGAAGGAGAGGAAGGAATCTGTGGGTCCTGTCGGGTTGGGACGAAAAATGCTTCGATAAGACCGAGAAAGCAAAGACTTGTCAACTAACGTCTTCCTTCCTTTGTTCCAGCAAAGTGAAAATTCTCAAAATGTAAATGTAGATATTCAAAATACAGGCAATAGCTTAGGTGCAAATATCCACTGTGCTTCCCCTGGAAACCACGCAGAGCACCACAGAGAGATATACATAGAATTGATATCAAACTGCATTTTTATTAAAATAAGAACACAAAAAAATACGTGCAAGATCTAAAACTCCTGTAAGTGCTGTGAGAATAGGTAAGCTTATTCAGCTTACTTAGCTTAGCGTCTGAACCTACAATTTGGTGGTCTGGAAAAGTCCAACTCGTTTAATCATGCGGAAGAGAGAATCTGACAGGGTAAGTCTCCTTGCTATCAACTTAGAGAACTAAAAATAATGATTACATATTAAAAGGGTTAACAGAATATGAAACTTCCTAACTAGAGAATTTAAAGTGAGGTTTAGAATATCAAAGACAAAATGAAAGTTTTAAAAACTCCCAGAGAGACTTCCAGGGAAGTTGGCAGAGCAGGAGGACCCTGGGCTCACCTCATCCCTCGGATACAATGGCTACAAGGAGACAGCACTAACATCCGTGTAAATGACCCAGAAAATGACCTGCCGGCAGGACAGACTCCCCACAGCTAAACGGAGACCAGAGGCCACATTGAAGAGCGCAGGAAGGGCAGAGATGGAGTTGGGAACCAAACTGACCTGTGACACTGTCCATGGGAGGGAGGGACCTGTGGGCATGGAGGGAGAAGAGGAGCAGACCCCACCCCGGGCACCCCAGACATAGGGGTGCTGCACGGGGAAGACAAATCCCCGTAACATTTGGCTTTGAAAACCAGAGGGGCCTAACTTCAAGAGTTCTTACTATCAGTGGGGCTTAACACCTGGAACTTTAAATGTCAGCAGCTCGGAGAGGAAGTTGACTCCTTGCCCTTAAAGACACAGCACAACAAACGGCCCCTCTGAGACACAGCAAAAAAAAAAAGCAGCAGTTTGAAAAACACGTGGGGTACACGGGAAGAGGCTTACTTGCTCGTCTCGCAACGCGTGCTAGAGGAGCGGGGATCTTCGGAGACTTGTCCGACAACAAAGGAGCTGGTGGGCACCATTTCCCTCCCTCGTCCCCTGGCCTAGGTACACAGACACCTGCAGGAACCGGTGCAGGGGGACACTCTCCAGCCGGCCTGCTAACAGTGTGCTCCACCCCGTGTTCTCCTGCAGACACGCCACCTCCGGCCAGGCCTCGGCTCCGGGTCCCACACGCACCCACGCAAACCTTGCTAACGCCTCCCACCCCGCCCCTGCACCTTCTCCTGCAGACCTGCCCCCTCCAACACACCCTCGGCAGAAGCCTATCCAATGTGGGACCACAAGCATGGCAGGGTACAAACAGTTCCAACAGCGACCAGCACCACTCTGAAGTGACTCCTGCCCCAGGGAAAGGGTAGGATAACCACACGTATGAGTTTGACTCTGGCCCCACCCAACACAGGGAATATGTCCTGTAGTCTGACGCCACCAAAGCTCTGGCAAATGCCAGGCCTGGCCCGACTTGAGCCCAGGGGGCCCCAGACTGGCCCACTAACAACACAAGGACCTTGCCCACAAGAGGCAAAGGGAGACACGGCAGACGACTGGACTGAAGGCAAAGGCGGCTGAGCCACAACGGTAGGACACACGCATCACACAAAGGAGACGCCCCTGAAGTGCCAAGTTCTAGCGAACAGAACAGAGGGCACCATAGGTCTTCTTTGTAAGACCACTGCTTTCAAGAGCAAGAGACGTAGATGACTTTCCCAACAACGTAAAAATGGACACAGAGAGACAAAATGAGACAGGGGCATATGTTCTAACTGAAGGGACAGGAAAAAAATTCACATCAAGAGATCTAAACAAAACAAAGGTAAGTCATATGCCTGATGGAGGATCTAAAGTAACAGTCATTAGATACTCACTGGACTTGAGAAGAGGGTGGAGGACCTCAGTGAGACCATCACAGAGAGAAAACAAAAAAAGAACCCATCAGAGATGAAGAACTCAATAACTGACATTTAAAATACACAAGAGGGAATCAACAGCAGACTAGAGGAAGCAGAAGAATGGATCAGCAACTTGGAGGACAGAGTAATGGAAAGCAATCGAGCTGAACGGAGAGCAAAAAGGGAATAATAAAGACTGAGAACAGGTTAAGAGAATTCAGCAACACCTTCAAGTGTAATAACATTCGCATTATAGGGATCCGAAAAGGAGAAGAGAGAAAAAAGGGGGCAGAACATTTATTTGAAGAAATAATGCCAAAAACTTCCCAAATCTGGGGAAAGAAACAGAAATCCAGATCTAGGAGGCACAGAGAACCCCCCAAAAAATCAACCCAAGGAGGTCCACAAAAAGACACATAGCAATTAAAATGGCAAAAAGTGGTGATAAAGAGAGAATTTTAAAAGCAGCAAGAGAAAAGAAAACAGTTACATACAAGAGAAACCCCATATGGTATCAGCTGATTGTTCAGCAGAAACTTGGCAGGTCAGAGGGAGCAGAATGGTATATTCAAGGTGCTTAAAGGAAAACACCTACAGCCAAGAACACTCTATTCAGCAAGGCTGTCCTTCAGAACAGAAGGAGAGACAGAGTTTCCCAGACAAATTTCAAGGAATTCATGACCACCAAACAGCCCTATAAGAAATGATACAGGAGATTCTTTGAGTGAAAAGGAAAGATCATAAGCAGAAGAATAGCAGGAAGCATAAAAGAGGTAAAACTACATGTATCCGTAAAAACCAGCCAAGGGATTCACAAAATAAAGGGATATACAGTATGACACCGTATACCTAAAATGTGGGGGCGAGAGGGGGATTTAAGAATGCACTCAAGGGGCACGTGGGTGGCTCAGTCAATTGAGCGTCTGACTTTGGCTCAGGTCACGATCTCGCGGCTCGTGAGTTCGAGCCCCGCGTTGGGCTCTGTGCTGACAGCTTAGAGCCTGGAGCTTGCTTTGGATTCTGGGTCTCCCTCTCTCTCTCGGCCCCTTCCTCGCTCATGCTGTCTCTCTCTGTCTCTCAAAAATAAATAAACATTAAAAAAATTTTTAAAAAGAATGCATTCAATATATGGAATTATTGAGTTCCTATACTTACCCCTAAAATCAATACAACACTGTATGTTAACTACATCAGAATTAAAATTTTAAAAATAAAGAAATTAAACAAAAAACAAAAAAACCCTACAAGAAACAATAAGTGTGGACGAGGATGTGGAGAAAAAGGAATCTTTGTGCACCGTTGGTGGGAATGCAAATTGGTGCAGCCTCTGTGGGAAACGGTATGGAGGTTCCTCAAAATAAATAAGTAAATAAATAAAATTATCATATGATCCAATAATTCCACAGTATTTACCTAAACAATATGAAAACAGTAATTTGAAAAGATGTATGTACCCCCATGTTTACTGCAGCATTATTTACAATAGCCAAGATATGGAAGCAGCCCAAGTGTCACTGGTAAATAAACGGATAAAGAGGATGTGGTATAATACACAATGGAATATTATTCAGCCATAAAAAGAATGAAACCTTGCCATTTGCAACAATAGGGATGGGACTAGAGGGTATTATGCTAAGCAAAATAAGTCAGTCAAGGAAAGACAAATACCATATGATTTCACTCATCTGTGGAATTTAAGACGAAGACATCAATATATATACCACTTATATCTTCAAACTACGTAAGGGCAGCAATTGATGGAAAGGCCGGGAAAAAAATATGTATCAACAATTGTAGTTAAGATCTTAATAGACCCCTTCCAGAAACTGATGGATCGATAAAAATGAAACAGATATCAAAGGGACAGAATAGTGTACATATATAACATTACATCCAATGGGCACAGAATACATATTGTTTTAAGCACACATGAATCACTTATAAAACAATACCATTAGGGGAGGTCGAAAAGCTCAAAGAAGGTTATCTCAAAGGGATAAATCCATACGGGACAGCATATTGTCCCCAGTCAAAACTAACCATGAATGGAGATTAATAATAAAAGGGGTAGTTTAGATTCTCCGAATTTGGAAAAACAAACAAACAAACAAACAAACAAACAAACTCCTGGGCAACAAAAAGTCATAAAGGCAATTAAGAAACCTTTCTAGAGAAATGCTAATTAAAACACTACATGTGAAAACTTGTGGGAGACAGCCAAAAGAGTATATAGAGGAAAACTCAGATCTTTAAATACTTGAGGAGGAAACACAGGTAAATAAACTAAGCATTAAACTCAAGAAACTAGGAAAAAGGAGAACAAGTCCAATGAAATAAAGGAATATGTAAACAGTGAAGGAAAGAAATCAACCAAATAAAAAAAAAAAAAAAAAAAAAAAAAGGGAAAATAATCAAAACCAAAAGTGAGCTCTTTGGAAAACTAACTATTGGCAGACCTCAAGAAAGAATGATCAGTAATGAGAAAAAGAAATAACTGTAGCAGAGACTGAAAACTGATGAGAGTGGGAGAAATAAGTTAATACATTTAGAAACACAGAAATGTTATATACAAAATAGGGAATGTGATCGCTAAGCAACAAAAAGTTAAAATAGTAGTCAAAGCTTCTCCTTCCCACCCCTACCAAACCCAGATCCAAATACTTCCATAGTGAGTTTGACCACAAATCTATGCAATAGTTCATCTCAATCTCATGCAAGTTTTTTTCAGAAAACAAAAGAACATCTGTCGTTCAGCCTGTTTTGAGGAGCTAGTAATAATCTTGGTTCTAAAAACAGATTAAGGATAGTTCACGTGTAAGTGTACATGTGAAAATCCTAAATAAGACATTAACTAACTTCCTCTTGGTGTGTTAAAAATCACATGGCGATAAAGCATGGAGTATCCCAGGAATGTGGGAGTGATTTCACACCGGAAAAGTATCATAAGAAGAACAGGAGACCCAAGGACTGGAGGGAGGAGGTCCCACTGTCTGTATGATGGGAACCCCCAAGAGGACACACAAAATCAGAGCTAATTTTGGACGAATAAGAGAATTCAGCAACGTTGCCGTATTCGAGAGGAGCTTCGAATCAAAGGCATTTCGATACACCTGTAATAAACCTCTAGGAGTATCATAAAAATATGACACCACTTTCACCAAAAACTCTACGACATCGGGAAGCAGCTGAGTGTCACTAGGCCGTGCCTCAGTGACACAGCTGAGAAGAGTGGGAGGGATGAGGCCAGGGGCCTGGGGGAGCACAGGAAGTTCACGGGTGCCTTTCCCGCAGAGTCATAGACATCACTTCTAATTTACAAAGATTCAAAAAAAAAAAAAAAAAAGGCAGGTAATACTGTTGTGTAAATTTGGGCAAAGAGACAACAAAAGGGGGAGAAGAGACACAGACTAATTTTCCTCATTGTTCACATCAGGGAACTAACAGACGATACCCAAGTAAGTAGGAAATTATGGGTATTACTATAAAAATGTACAAAGCTACCCTTAGAGTAAAATATTAACCTGCAGGAACATCAGCAGAATAAAACAAAAGTTAAAAAACCACTTCACTCGGTGCAAATTATAGTTTGAAAGAAAAATAGTCCAAAAGTATACCAGGCAAACAAAAAATGGAGTAACAGTCTTACCAAAGTGGAATTCAAGCCAAAAAGCAGTAGCCAAGAAATGCAAAAGCACTGTATATTATTAAAGGGCACAACTCATACAATGACTCGGTATTGATGTTTGTATATCAAACAACATACTAACAACTAGGAGAAGGCAGAGATCCTAGGAGTAAACATTCATGTGCTAGTAGGAGACATCCCCTCACTTCTCTGGGCCCAAGGAAAACAAGTACACAGGTACACGTCTGGCTATAAGGACACACAGCATAATCAAGAAGACAGAGAAAATGGGGTTGAGGGTTCAGAGAAGGTATTTTTGTTCTGCCCGACAGCCTGCGGGGACAGGAAGCCACCACACCAGCGCCCCCAGGGACAGGAGCCCACGGAGTCGGAGTCGGGAGCAGGTGCGAGCTCCTGGTAGGTCTTTCCCACCACCCAGGGCCTTCTCCCCATGCACAGCTTAGGTAGGACCCACGTGGAACTTTCCAAGACCCTGCTGTGCGTGGTGTGCACTGACCAACCCCGGCTTAGACTGGAGCCCCCAAAGCACGCCACCCACGGACCCTGATGAAGGCATGTGCCGGGGGCCTGGCTGCTCTCTGCCTGCACCCTGCCCTGAGGGGCCCTGGAGGCCTGTACAGAGTACTTCCCGTAATAAGCATCTTGATTTCAGTGTCTCTCGTGGTCTCTTGCTGACCGTGGCTCACCCTCCCACATCCTGCGCTCCACAAACGCTAATTTAAGAGTCGTAACAAATGGAGATAAACTGAACTCTGTCTATATTTGCAGCCGATAAGAGAATATATCTTTTTTCCATGTGCATAGGGAATATTCATAAAAATTTCCTATATATTAGGCCATTAAAAAGTCTAAATTAAATTCTTAAGGAAAAATAACAAAGACAATATTCTCTGAACATAATTCAGTAAGTAGCTGGCAACAGAATCAGAAAATAAAAAGATTCTTTACCTGGAAATTAAAAGCATGAAAAAACTCTGTTTTAAAAGAACACTTAGGAGGGGGCACTGGGTGGCTCAGTCGGTTGAGCATCCGGCTTTGGCTCAGGTCATGATCTCACGGTTCGTGACCCATATTGGGCTCTGGGCTGACAGCTGGGAGCCTGGAGCCTGCTTCTGATTCTGTGTCTCTTTCTCTCTCTGCCCCTCCCCCTGCTCACATCTGTCTCTCTCTCTCTCTCTCTCTCTCTCTCAAAAATAAATAAACATTAAAAAAATTATATATAAAAAAAGGAATACTTAGGGAAAAAAAGGAAGAGTTAGCTATCGAATTTCTAGAGAAAAAATGCTTGGGAAAACCCTACCTACCTGAACGTAAGCATATGTAACTAAAGCAGTGCTTGGATGAAGTTATATAGTTTTATGAACTTACATTAGTAAAAAAATAAACTACATGGATTAGACATCTTCCTCAAACAGCTGGACAGAGAAAAACAACACAAAACCCAGAGGAATAATGGAAGATACTTAAAAAATATTAATATGGGTATTGAAAGACTGGAAATCAAAAAGAGGTATTAAATAAAAAGCTGGGGTTTTTTTTGAAGAAAGCAATTAGATAAACTTCTAGGCAATCTATGTAATGGAGAAAACCCAAGTTAAGAAAACAAGAAATGACCAGGCAAATGACGTCAGAAATTGGAAACTGAAAGGATATCAAGGTAAGGGGTTTGCTCAAATCCACATGGGGCGTTCTAACACTTGAATGAAATGAGAATGTTATCTAGTTTAATGAAACTGACCCAGGAGGGACATGAAATCTAACTAGACCAGAACCATGGAAGAACTATCCTGTCATAAAACTCCTGGTCCACATGGTTTTCAAGGAACATGCTCCCAAATACAGAACCTAATGAATGAGCTTTTTTGCGAAGTGCTTCATGTGGCCTACAAATAATACGTATTCTGCGCCTGTTGGGAATGAAGTTACACGTATAGCTTATGCCTGTATTTAAAGAACAGATCATTATGAAGGTGTTTCCACTATAAGCTACTGAAACCATGTATTTTTTTTTTAATATGAAATTTATTGTCAAATTGGTTTCCATACAACACCCAGTGCTCATCCCAACAGGTGCCCATGTATTTTAAAATAAACTTTACACAGTCTTTTTGAAAACTGGGCAGGGTCCCAGGGAAAGGAAGCTGTGGGTTTGATGGCCTGCCACCTGATAAAAGCCCGGGAAAAGCCAGAGAACTGGGAGAAATCCAGGACAGAAAGAACGGCAGAAGGACAAAGGACGGGAGATCCTGGAAAGGTGGCCCGGTTTGGCCAGACCGTGGAGGCATCGTAAGAATATATGTCAGGGTAACTGATTTTGGGTTTCGTCCAACAGTGGCTTTGTTGATGTGATCAAACGTACGTTTCTGGAAAGCACTGCTGGCGGCCACCGGTCCCAGATGAGGCCAGGGGGTAGCGGGAGGCTGGCTCCCAATACGAGAGCTCTTGAGGTCCCACCCACAAGAAGGCAATGACCGTAAGGCCGAGGTGTAGGAGGGAAAACAGAGGGCTCTACAATCATTAACACCTAATCTTTCACGATCACAAACTATTTGCATGTTAAAGTCTTTTTTCGTGATTCTGACCTAATTTGATTCTGAAAGCACCCCTTTACAGGAGGAAGAGAAAACATCATCACTCCCATTGGAAAGAGGGGAAAACCGGGAAACCAAATAGAGAGCACCTTCTTTGCTTGAAGCTTCTTCGTCGAGGCCGCGTCTCTCCCAAAGGGAAAATATAGGTGCAAGTATTTTAATCCCCCCAATTAGAACAGGAATAGACTATTTCAGGAAGAACTATAGTATTTTTAACTTGCATTACGCTTTTTATCCTAATTAATATTCCACATCTAAACCACTTGTGACTATTTCCAAAAGTCTTATTACCTCCAAGGCAACTTGATTTTCTGTCGAAACTGCTGCTCCAGGAAAAATGTCTGCCACGATCTTTTCAAAAAGTGGGACATCTTCAGGCAGAAATTTTGGTAAACTAGCTTCTCTTACAGCCTCGGTAAGGATCAGACTTTCATCCGTTTCAGAAAGCTCGCTATTGGTGTTACTTTGTGGGGGGAAGAAAAGACATAGAAAGAACAAGTTAGCAAGTACGCTCTGCTGACATTAAAGGCCATCCTTAGTCTTTTTTAGAGGTGGCCACCCCACATCCTTTCCCCCTCTCCTTCACTGCAGAGCAGCCACGTGGTGTGGGTGAGGCTAATCTGGTCCCCAGATCCAGAGACGGACCGTGGCTGGTCTCAAACAATCAGGATAATGTCACTCCCCAGTCACTGATTCAGGGATGGGCATGGTATCAGTAAGGTGTTTCAGCTGCCAACAACAGAAATTCATGTGGGCTGATATGAAATGGAAAGTAACATGATGATTTATTAAAAATCTCTAGGTGGGCCAGAGAAGTCGGCTTGCAGGCTATATAGCTGGGAACAGTGGCCAAGACTATGCTACAGAACCGGTCCTGTGAACACCTGACAGCTAACGTAACAGGTCCAGGGGCCTTGCGTGTGCATTTCTTTTCCCACTAGCTTCAGGTTCAGACTGGAGTTTAACTGTCTCCGATTTGCCCAGGCTGTATGTTTAAGCCATGATTATAAGGGAGTTTTGAAAGGCAAGAATGGGGGCTAACAAATGTTCCTTAAAGGAATGTGATCCCAGCTCCGGTCAGTGGCAGTCACGAGGACACAGTGATTCCAATGCCCTGTGTGTTCAGAGTGGTTCGGGACTCGGTTCAGTGGGGCGGATGGCTCCGGGGATCCTTCCAAACCACCAGAAAGGAAGCCGACCAAGCCAGGACGCGCAGGGCTGCAGTGCTGACAACATCACAGAGAAATAAAGCGGAAACCGGCATCCAAGTCATCAGACCCCGCCCTCCTCTGCATTTTCTGATTGAAACAGTAAATTCCTCCTACTGTTTAAGCCAGCTTCAGTTTTCTGTTATTTGCCACAAAGGGCTCCAGATGTAAAAGCTGTCACATAATATGTTGTCCCATAACAACATTTTACACATTTATCCCTTTACCACATATTCTTATATATTAAACAGGCAACTGAGAGAAATAACTGCATGTGGTGTGATACAATTGTAGAGAGGCAAAGGAAGAAGAGTTTTCTGTGCAAAAGTGTCCTTCTCCTCTCCTGTTGACGGCTGGTCCAGAAATTCTTCATCAGGATGGTGGTAATTTTTAAGTCTTCGATCCTTAGTAAAGATAGGTAATAGCTAACATTTATTAGGTACTTTTTACTGGGCACTTTTTTTTTTTTAAACTTTAGTTTTGAGAGACTGCAAGTGGGGCAGGGGCAGACAGAGAGGGAGACACAGAATCCGAAGCAGGCTCCAGGCTCCAAGCTGTCAGCACAGAGCCTGATACAGGGCTCTGTACCTCAAGATCATACTCACGGACCTCGAGACCATAAGCTGAGCCAAAGTCTGACACTTAACCGACTGAGCCACCCAGGCGCCCCTTCAAGATTTTTATGTTTCTTTTTCTGAGAACTGTCCTTGGCCCTACAATGTCTTCCCTGCATTTTCTAGGCAGTCCTCACGTGTCATGGGGATGACCCATCCCACCGTGACAGGAAATGCAAACACCTTTCTTCCAGTTTATCATCTGTCTTCTGACCTTACCGTGTTTTTCGACCATTATCAATCATTCTTTACCTTTATGGCTTCTGGATTTTGAGTCTTAGTTTTAAAGGTCTTCTCTAGTTGCAGGATATAAAGGGCATTTTGTTTCTTCAAATACTTGTATGTTTTTAGTGCTTTTTTGGTCCTTTTATCTGGGAAAATGACGTTGGCTGCGGCTCCAACTCAGTCTTATGCACGTGGCAGTCTAGTTCCCCATCAGCACTCACTGGAAGTCTGTTCTTGCCTCACAACTGATGACAGAATACATGCCCAGTCGTGAGGTCCCACCTCTGGGCTTGCTCTCCTGACCCGATGGCTCACCTCTCTGTCCGTAAGCCAGCACCACGGTGCTGGAACCAGTGAAACTCCATAATACGTCTCAATACTTACAGGGATATTTCTCCTTCACTGCCCTCACTTTTTTTTTTTTTTAATTTTCTTTTTTTTGAACGTTTATTTATTTTTGGGACAGAGAGAGACAGAGCATGAACGGGGGAGGGGCAGAGAGAGAGGGAGACACAGAATCGGAAACAGGCTCCAGGCTCCGAGCCATCAGCCCAGAGCCCGACGCGGGGCTCGAACTCACGGACCGCGAGATCGTGACCTGGCCGAAGTCGGACGCTTAACCGACTGCGCCACCCAGGCGCCCCCACTGCCCTCACTTTTAAACATTTTTCTAGCTAGTCTTTATTGTTTGTCTATGTGAACTTTAGAATCCGCCCACCTAAAAACAAATAAAACCTTTAGGTATATTCACTGGGCTGTGTTTCTATATATAAATGAACATTTAGAGTCTTTAAATCTTTATGATGCTAAGCCCTTTAAGATGTTATAATATTACGTACCTGGTATATTATTTCATTTATTCACATTTTCATTTGTGTCCTTTACGAATGTTTTCTTCGTGTGGGTTGTACACATTTTTCATATAGGCATATTCATATAGGTTTTTTACATTTCTCATTTTAAATGAGGCCTTTTATTCCAGTGTATCTTTTAGGTTTATTTATTTTGAGACAGAGAGCGTGTGTGAGCATGTGCACAAGTGGGGAGGGGCAGACAGAGAGGAGAACAGAAGATCCCAAGCAGGCTCTGAACCATTAGCACAGAGCCTGATGTGGGGCTTGAACCCACGAACCACAAGATCATAACCTGAGCTGAAGCCGGGCACTTAACTGACTGAGCCACCCAGGCGCCCCAGTGTATCTTTTATTACATAAAGCTAAGATATAGTTGTGTTTTTTTTTTTTTTAAAGAATAGGTCCTTTTGTGGAAAAATACCCAGGGATTTTGTGCATTTCCTTCTTCTTCTTTCACATTCTTAAACATTCTTCACCTCTACCATATTTTTATCTCTACTTAAACATCCTGAGAGCTCCCTGTTTTATCTTGACATCATGACTTAGATTTTTACAAATTATTTTCCCCATGTCATGTAACTCTCTTTGACCTAACACTCAATCAAAATTCAACTCACCGTTTAAACTCCCATTTCTTCTTTCCAGCCGCTATTAAAACTGTCTTTAGAGACCTCAAGCCAAAATCATAATGATCCTAGGAAGCATTAAAATATTTGAGTTATTAAAGTGTCTCAGGGAAAAACGGAACTTGGAAATAAATGGGTCTCCGACACAGTCAACTCCCTCTTCACGTACACCGTGGAGACAGACCACGATGTGACTCAAGAAAGCCTCCATTTTGCTTCCAATCCCCTCACCTCCCTCCCAAACTGGTGCCCCAAGCCTCCTTCTTTTTTTTTTTTTTTTAAAGTTTATTTATTTGAGAGAGAGAGGGAGAGCGCGCGCGCGAGTGTGCACGAGCAGGGGGAGGGGCAGAGAAAGAGGGAGACAGAGAGTCCCACTCAGGCTCGGTGCAGAGCCTGATGTCGGGCTCGACCTCACGAATTGTGAGATCGTGACCTGAGCTGAAATCGAGAGCTGGACGCTTCGACCGACTGAGCCCCCCAGGAGGACCCTCGAAGCCTCCTTCTAAAAAGAAAGTTAGCTGTCCCCGTCCCAACCATGTTGGGTTACAGACAAGTACTCTTCACGCTGGCGTATCCCAGGACAATCATTTTCAAAACATGGCGCTCAGACGAGCAGCATCAGGCACTCTTAGGAACTTGTCAGAAACACAAAGTCTCAAGCGCCACCCCAGACAAGCGGAAAGCTGGTGGGAGAAGTCCAGTGACTGGTGTTTTAACCAGTCCTCCCAAGTGTTTCGAAGCACAATGAGGTGTGACAGTCACCACTGTATCTGTCGGCTTCCGGGTATGGAGAGAGCAGCCCATCATGTAAAAGAGCAGATGCTTCGTGACTGTCTCCAGGGCCCAGAGGAAAGGCTTAGAGCCCTGCCGGACTTTACACATCACCTCACATCCGCACTGGCTCATGAACCCGATGCGCTAACAGGATTCCAGCTCCATTATTTCCCCAGGTCATCCCTGGTCCGATGCCCCAAGAGTCTCATTTGAAGTTTCATAGAATCACTTCTATTTTGAGAAAAGCAGTTTGTTACCTGTTGTGAGAGCTGTTTGTTAGCTAATTCGTAAATGCTAACCAGCTTTCCAGAGAGGGATTTTGCAGATTTGAAACCGGATGAAAACAGCATTATTTCAGTAATCATTTGATAATGGGGAGCCATCATCGCCACTGGGCGAAACAGAGATTTTAAGTTATCTGGGAGTTCTACTCGACCTTTGTACCTTAAGCGGGTAAGAAAAACAAAGAAACAAAAAAACCAGACCACTTTTCAGTTTTTCTAATGAGGAACCACACAATATAGTTTCCCCCCAAATAATCCGGTTAGCTTTCTACTAGTTTGTCACATTAGGTTTATTTTTGAGAGAGAGAGGTGAGGGGGAGGCAGGGAAGGAGGGGCAGAGAGAGAGACGGAAACACAGAATCCAAAGCAGGCTCCAGGCTCTGAGCTGTCAGCACAGAGCCCGACACGGGGCTCGAACTGAATAACCGTGAGATCATGACCTGAGCTGAAGTGGGACACTTAACCAACTGAGCCACCCAGGCGCCCTGTGTGACCTTTACCTGAAAACAAGTTTGCAAGACAGTTTCTATTGTAGTTTTCATCTCAAGAGCTTCCTCCTTTACTGTCCTTTCTTCCTGTGCCTCCTCCCACAGGGCCCCCCATCCCGTCATCAGATGGGACCGTCCGTATTCCCTCGAGCCCTCCCAGCCTCCGCTCCTTGTAACCACCATATTCTACTCCCTCTGCTACTCTCTGTTTGTTTGTTTTCTGTCTTCTTTGTGACAAACTGCTGACCTTTGCCTTTCTCCCTGGCTATTCATGAAGTGAAAAATCCCTCAGTCAGAAATGTCCACGTGGATAATTCTGGAGCCACGGCAGTTTAAGACACGTGGGGGTAGAGAGATTCGGGCGTTGGCGAGGGGATGGCAGATTACGGTGTCAGACAACTGCGTCATGGCTAAGATTTAAGAAAAGATTTTGACCTGTCTCCAACCGCCAGCACAGGTTAACCGATACTTACTCAGGATTCATGGTGACAAATACCGCACAAGACATATTGATACGAATGTCTTTTCCTTCCAGTACAAACCTAGAAGACATCGGAAAGGGGTTCAGAATGAGCCCCCACCCCCATGTGCCACTCTGGTAGGTGGATTATTTTCCCCTGAAAATGAAGGCCCGAAAAACCCAGAAAGAACCTTCTACCTCCCCCTTAACTGCTTCTGAGAATTCAGACGGAGGGCCCGGTCCAGAAGGTCACCAGAGACAACTACGGCAGGTTTGGGCCGCGTGTGGCAAGCTGTGGGGGGCTCAGCACAGCCTGCTTATCCCAACTCCTGTGTCCCATGGTCTCTGCAGGACACGACAACTGTCTGTTCACCAAACATGTGCTCCTCCCATCTCCTGTGAGTTCTCTTCCTTCCCTCGAAGCCCCAGACTCCTTCCCCCTTCTCCTTAGCTCAGGATGGCACACAAAGCTTAACCGTCTGCCTGTCTTTGAACGTCTCACGTGTGTGTGAGGCTCCCCTATGTATGGAATTAAAGTTTTCTCCTGTTAATTTATCTTACGTCGGCCAAAAGAGCCTAAAAGGGTAAAGGAAAAATTTTCCTCCCCTGTACAATATGACTCATTACTAAGAGGACTGTTTTCTCTAAGCCAAAGGATGTTCAAACTGTAAGTGAGCTTGGGAACTTTCCTAAGGCTGTTTTACATTTAAATCCAAACTGCACGGACTGGGAGAAAATGAGCGTAAGAGGGAAAGAAGAGGCTGATCTCGAGCCCATGTTGCGAGCCCTGCTGGGGTTCAGATTTACTTGATTGTGTCTGTGGAGTTTTGTGGGGCCTGAGGCGGGAAGGCACCCACCTGAATGAACTGACTGAACGGGAAAAGAACCCTAGGAGACCCTCGGACACAGGGTTCTCCCTTGGTGACAGCGTGGAGCGAAGAGTGATCATGGCGCAGAGTTCCTGCATTAGCACGGGACGCAGCCCGCCCTCAGCTCCCCGGCTGAGTAATTTTGGGAACGCTGGGAAGGAGAACCCTTGGCATGGACATTAGCGCCCTGCTGTCAGCACCAGACAGAGGGACCGTGGAGAGAAATCCTCCAGTGATTTTATGGACGTCTAATACCGGTGAGGGTGGTCGAAGCAGGAAAGGAAAACCACTGGCAACAAAGCCTGGGGACACCCCCCCCCCCACTTCTTTTTTTTAAAGATTGTAATAGACATTTTAAACCCACAAGTCCAATTACACCCATAAAGTAAACCATGTGAGCTCCTGAATTTATCTGACGAGAAAGACATTTTTGCTTGGATTAGTAAACATTAGTAATCTGAACATACAAATAGTATTTTTACAGGATTTTTTCAATACAAGTCTATTAATTCAGAGTAATGGGATAAGGGAGGGCTTCAGGTGTGTGGCCAGTATAATTTTATTTTTTAAAAAGATGTAGAATTAAAGAAAAAGTCTTTGGTTTCTTCACGTGAAATAGGTACTAAGAGAATTTAAGCCCTAAAGTAAAATTAGTTGGAACATATTTGCGACCTTGTCCTGGTGGCTCCCAAGACCGTTCCAAGGCTGGGCAAGAGCCTGGATACCCCCAGGTTGGCATGAAAGTTAGTTACATATATTCACACGTTACTTGACGAGCAAAGGGGACATTCAAGACAAATGTCATTCTTTTCGGTCTATGTTCGGGGAGGGGGGAAGAACCCAAACCCAAACACTTACTGTACAACAAAGTATTTGATAGTAAGTAACCAAACACATTCAACCGATACCTGACCAAATAGCTGTCTTTTGTGGCCTTAATTGTTAGGATCTGCGACGCAATCACAGAGAGGACCTGCACATCGATCCGATTGAACTCGTCCAAACAGCACCACGCTCCCGACTGAACCAGTCCGAGGAAGAGTCTTCCTATTATCTTGAAAACAATTATTACACAGGTGAACACTCTCCCGGGGCCATGGCTCCGTGCGCGCATTCGGCCTTTTACCCGAACAGGTGCACTGTGTGCGGCTGGTGCTCGGACCCCGCAGGGCAGGCTGGCGCTCTGGGGAGCTCACGGCTCAGCACAGGGGTCCTCACATCCGCTCTCCTGCAGCCACAGCCTCGGGGCTGAGCGGAAGGCGTGCTGCTGCTGGGTGATGCACCCGAGGACCTGCGGGAGCTGGGCCACACTGGGGCGGCCCCCCAGAGCCCCGGCAGGTGCAGGTCGGAGTGCCCGGGGCTCTCGGCGCTCCCGGGAGACTCACGGTCTGGAACCTACCAATGGGTAAATGCTGGCCGCAAAAACAAGTGAAAACTCTGTAGGCCCGGCAGAACCTATGTGGACGAAGACAGGCTAGGGACCGTGTGAGCTAGGGCATGGGAGGCGGGAGCGCACGTGGGAGCCCCTCCGGGTGGGACACGGGGCCTGGTTCTCCCCACTGGCTGCAGGAATCACATCGTGTCTTTATTTAAAATTTTGATATTTGGTTTATCGTGCGTTTTTTGATTCTAAAAAAGTATTGCATTAAAATATTATTTGATTAGCAGGCTTCCCAGCTCCCCCTCAGGTTTTGCGTGGGCAGGCAGGCGCCTCAGTCCTGTCCCTCCCCCAGCCCTGCTGCCCCCACCGCAGGAAGAGACAAGAGACTACTTCCTAAAGTCTTAATGATATGGATGCAATCAGCTTGTTTAGGTTTCACTGATATTCTTGATGTGCTAAGTGAGCACAAACTGAAAAACGCAAGATCTCCGGATAATGGACTTTGAACTGCAAATCAACTGACTGCCATAAAAGGTAACTGGCCGGAATTTAACATGCAAGACAAAATAGAGTGTTTTGAAACTTCAGGTCAATTTGGGACAGGCACAGAGGTACATTAAATTTTAATAAATATTTCAGAATGTTATGAGCTACACCTTAGGTCACGTGTTATCATAACAAGGCTGACATAAACTCAATCCTCCGTATCAACCCTGCCTCACATTTTTGTGTTAATAGCCTCCTTGTTCTTAACGATTACCTTTTCAGTAAATAAAGGTATAAGGTTAGAACTTATAAATTTATATTAATAAAGCAGTACTCTTAATTTCTTAATATAGTCACGTCGTATATCAGATTTTGTTTGGAAAAGTCCCCCATTAGAAAGTTTGAAAACCACTGTCTTAGGTAGTTCAACTGCATAATGTTGTAAGTCTCAGTTACGTTAATTTAAAAGAATTAACAGCATTTGCAGTTGCTAACACTCAGTGTCTCTCCAAGGGAAATAATTTCCTTGTTCTTTCGATCCTCCATGAACTATTTCTATGTATGCTATTTTTTTCCTGCATAGATATGAATAGACTTTACCTTATAATCCAAATCCTCAAAACAGTTGAACACCACACAATGTTTGCCTAACGACTGAAAAACAACATTATTTTAGTACATTGCTCAGCTTCTGACGTGAAATACTAATGTTAAAACTTCTGGAGTAATAAAATGTCTTTACTCTTTTGAGAAAACGTTGCAATATAAGCATGCATTACCCACCAAATTTGGAAACACTCAAAACCGAGTGGAGTCTGAATGCGCATACGCTGTTTGTTAAGTTGATCAGTACGTGGAACGCTAAGGTCCTGTTTTTAAAACACACCAACGAGTAACTGAGAAAAAAGCATTCCAGTGACATCGTTCCAGGGACGTCAAACACGTCTTGTGTTCATCAGTTACTTCTCTGTCTCTGTCTCACACACACACACACACACACACACACACACACACTGCTATTAATCACAAAGACTAGGTAAAAGTCTGTGTGGGGGGCTCAAACAAAACGGGTCACCCTTAAATGAAGGGGGACAAGACCACCGTTCATGCGTCAGCTTGTCCGGTGGAATCCCAAACACGACGCACGCTCGGCGTGCAGAGAGGCCAAGTCCCTGTGCACTGTGGACATTTAAAAAATAAAGGACGAATTCTATGAATTAATAAGCATGGTGAGATGTCTGTTAAATGTTAGGAACATCTCAATAGCAGGAACAGTGTGAATTTAAGGTACTGTTAAGGTCTGTGTATTTATTCTGGATACAGAAACCGCTTACCTTTGCTAGATCTTTGACACTCTCTGTTTTGCCCGTCCCGGTGGGCCCAGAGGGGCAGCCTCCGAGATTCAAGAGCAGCGCCCCCGTGAGCGTGAGCTGGCACCTGTTGGTGAGGGGCGTAAGGACCAGTCTGGGGGTACAGCCCAGGTACTCGTAGCCATAAGTAAAGCTGGCATCGCCTTGGGACACGTAGCACAGCTGTTGTTTTTCGTTCCACTGATACTGCAAATGTCTGAGAACGGTATTTTCAATGCTCATGTTATTTGGACAAAACTATTTTTAGTTTTTTTTGCACACGTAGAAACACAATAAAAACTAAAAACGGGATGTTGACTAAAAAACAAGTACAAACATTCAAATAAAAATGACAGGAGTTACAGATCATTCAACGGCTACATCAGACACGAAATATTAGGACTCAGAACTCTACAAGCTTACGAGCACTTTTCCCGGCGAGGAAAATGGCCTTGCTGAATCTTGCCGCTGCTTTGGTGTGGTGTGGGCAGCACTAACGGAGGATTTATACAAGAATGATCCCTATGAAGTTTCTTACAGTTCTCAATAAAAACGTGGCTTATGATATTGCTCATTATAACCAGGACCCTTCCTATAAGGGTAACTGAGGGAAATGCTCTTTGTTCTTAGTATCGAACAAAACCATTGTATTTATCTTATGACCCCGTCAACTGTGTGCTAACTGTAAATCTTCTCTTCTATAAGAGGCTCTGGGTAAAACTTGTGACCAATCTGTAGCTTTACAGTATGTGTTCTTCCCTCCCCCCCCATTTTTATCGAGATATCGACATAAACCTTTGTGTTAAAGGTGAACACACAACATAACGATTTGATACATGTACATATTGTGAAAGAATCACAATAAATTTAGGTAACATCCCTCATTCACACAGGTATGAACTTCATTTTCTTGTGATGACATCATTTAAGATCTACTGTCTTGGCATCGTTCCAATAAAGAATTGTTAACTACAGGTGCCATGCTATACATTCCATCCCCAGAACTTATTTCTAACTGGAAGTTGGTACTATGACGTCCTTCATCCATCTTCCACCCCAGCTCCATCCCCGGCCTCTGGCAACCCCCAATCTCTTCTCTGTTTCTATGAATTCAGTGTTTTGGGGTTTCCCATATAAGTGGGGTCATAGATTATCTGACTTATTTCATTTAGCATAATGCCATCGAGGCCCATCCATGTTGTAGGATTTCCTTCATTTTTTATGGCTGCGTGATATCCCATTCTATCCATGTACTACATTTTCTTTTTTAATATTTTTTAATGTTTACCTATTCTTGAGAGAGAGAGAGAAAGAGAGAGGGAGAGAGGGAAGGAGGGGAGGAGGGGCAGAGTGAGAGAGAGAGACACATAGAATCCGAAGCAGCCTCCAGGCTCTGAGCTGTCAGCAGAGCCCAACACGGGGCTCAAACTCACAGACAATGAGATCATGACCTGAGCTGAAGTCGGACGCTCGACTGATTAAGCCACCCTGGTGCCCCTACATTTTCTTTATCCCTTCATCAGTTAATGAATGTCTTGGCTATTATAAATAATGGTACGATGAACATGGGGGTACAGATATATTTTTGAGATAGTGATTTCATTTCATCAGGGAAAATACCCAGAAGTGGAATGGCTGGATCACATGGTAGTTGTATTTTTAATTTTATGAGAGACCACCATCCATTTCCAGAGTACGTACACCAATTTACATCTCCACCAACAGTGTATAAATGTATTTTCTCCACAGCCACAACAAAATTTGTTACTTCTGGTCTTTCTGGTCATAGGCATTGTGACACATGTGAGGTGATATCTCATTGTGGTTTTGATTTGCATTTCCCTGGTGACTAGTCGTGCCGAACAGCTTTTCACATACCTGTTGGCCATCTGCATTTCTTCCTTAGACTGCATGTCTATTCAGTTCCTCTGCCCATTTTTTTAATCAAAAACATTTATTTTGCTGAGTTGTAGTTCTTTATATAGTTTAGATCTTAACCCCTTATTAGATTAATGGTTTGCAAATATTTTCTCTCATTGCATAGGCTGCCTTTATTTTATTTAAAAAACTTTTTTTTAACATTTATTCATTTTTGAGAGACAGAGAGAGGCAGAGTGTGAGTAGGGAAGGGGCAGAGAGAGAGGGAGACACAGAATCCGAAGCAGGCTCCGGGCTCTGAGCTGGCAGCACAGAGCCCGACGTGGGGCTTGAACTCACGAACTGAGAGATCCTGACCTGAGCCGAAGTCGGACGCTCAACGGACTGAGCCACCCAGGCGCCCCCATAGGCTGCCTTTGAAATTTATTGATGGTTTCCTTTCTTGTGCAGAAGCTTTTGGCTTGATGTAGACCCATTTGTTTATTTTTGCTTTTGTTTCCTTTACTTTTGGTGTCAAATCCGAAAATTATTGCCAAGACCAATAACAAGGAATTTACTGTCCATGTTTTTGTGTAGAAGTTTTATGGTTTTAAGTCTTATGTTCAAGTCTTTAATCCATTTCAGTTGGTTTCTGTGAGGGGCATCAGGTAGGGGTCCAATTTCATTCTTTGCATGCAGCTGTCCAGTTTTCCAAACACTCTTTATTGAAGAGACTATCCTTTCCCCATTGCCTATTCTTGGCTCTTTGGTCACAGATTGACTACATATACGTCAACATATATATACACGTATATACGTCTATATGCATGTCTATACATATCTATCTATCTATCTATCTATCTATCTATCTATCTATCTATCTATCTATCTCCTGGCTTTCTATTCTGTTCCACTGGTCTATGTGTCAATTTTTATGCTAATACCATAGTGTTTTGATTATTATAGCTCTGTAATATGGCTTGAAATCAGGAAGTGTGATACCTCCTTCTTTGTTCTTCTTTCTCAAGACTGTTTTGGATATTTGAGAGGTCTTTTGTGGTTCCACAGAAATTTTAGGATTTTTTTTTTCTATTTCTGTGAAAATTGCCACTGGAATTTTGAGAAGGTTTGCATGGAATCCATAGATCACTTTGGGTCATATGGACATTTTAACAATATTAATTTTTTTCAATCCTTGATCATGGGTTATCTTTCCACTTGATCCCATGACCCCGGGATCATGACCTCAGTCAAAATTAAGAGTCAGATGCTTAACTGACTGAGCCACCCAGGTGCCCCAAGAGAAGATCATTTTTTTGTCATTGTTAAATAATCACAGTTATTTACTAATGGGATGTGTGTATGTGTTGTGCACTACATAATTTCTCAAACCTTAGAATCAGATAGTATACTGCCAATCTTGTTTCACGTTAATGTTCATTTAGTACTTGCCTTTTTTATTAATCAGGGAAACTGTCCAAAACCTAGCTTTGCAAGGATAAGAAATCACTGACCATTTATCGCATGGTCTCACGTTAAACCTGTCAGTTACTCGGAGCTACTAGTTTGCCTGGTGTCTGACAGGTGTTCTGTATCCCTCCGACTCCTTCAAAAGTTTAACATTTTTTGCTCACTGGTGTCCTGTGAGTTCCCTGTGGTGCCTTAGGTCATGCTGGCCCGTAAGTTGGGAACCGTAGCCCTAGAATCACAGGTGCTCTCAGGGTTTATTGGAATCACGTCTTTTCCACTTTGCTTTTCTACATATGCTCTTCCACCCTTGGTTTTCACTCTCCGAGAGTCACTGGCAAAGTAGCAATGACACACTAAACTCTGGGGTGATGGTTCAAAAAGATGACGTATTTCCTTGGCAATTAAAAATGTAGACCGTTATACTTCTGCCAGAAGACGAGCGTGTGAGTACGTGTCAAATAGAAAGTACTCAGGTGAAATATACGCAAGTGGTGTTAGTCAAATATTTCGGCCTCTCTGCTCCATTTTCCCTAGAGTTTAAGGAAATTGTCACGTCAAAAATAAGGAGATTTATAGTAACGCAGAATTTCTTAACAGTGAGCTTTTCTTAAGAACCAAAGACCTGACGCAGGCAGGACAGTTGTTTTTCCATGAACAGAGGAAACCGTAGAGAAAAATTAGCTCAGAAGTTTGAAACTGCACATTTATCACAGGACTCTTATGCTTGATCTTTTCTCCCCAAAGCCGGTGGTTCTGTTTTTCTACAGTGTCGTGTTTGCACACGAAACACCACGTAAGTGTGAGTACGCGCGCTCCCAGGCTCCTGGCGGGAAAAAGGGGTCCTGAGACCTGACTTGTGTCCCAGAATTGAGCGCGCATGGCGGGGGGGGGGGGGGGGGGCAAGGGGAGACCCGAGGGAGAGCTGCTGTCACGGCCCACTGAGAGCTGCCCTCTGGCTGAAAGGCGAGGGAAAACGCAACCACAGGAAGAAGGAAGCCAGTCCAGGAAGACGGAGCAGAAAGAGGTTCGAACCAAGCGGAAGGACAGTGGAAAGGAGAAAGCAGCAGAGGCATGCGGTATCCAAACCGACACGGTTTGCTCAGAATTTCTACACGTCCTGGAAAAGTAAAACTTGGGTTCGACAAAATCTGACGCAGAGAATTAATTTACCGAGAGGGAGCGCTGGACGAGGGACGAGCTATTTTAGGTGGTGTTGTCGTCTCACCTACTCACCTTGTCCACTCAAAATCATCTGCGCTGAAGACCCCTTTCAGCAGCAGGTCCCCCACTATGTCTCTGCAGTGAACGTACAGCGTGAGCAGCGCCCCCAGGACGGCTTTCGTGCGCGCGTTACCGCAATCCAGCGCCACAAGCTCCGAAATCTCCTCCAGCTGACCCATCAGACCAGCACGGACTTTCTCCAGCTCCTCTCTTGAACGAGAGCTCGCAAAACTTCTGACGCAATCATTAGAAAACATGATCTGGCTCTGAAAAAGAGGTCAAGATGACGAGTGAAGAATAAACTTGATGAATTAAACCAGACGTTTTCATACCACGTGAGTGTGCGCAGTTTACCCGCTTGTACGTATCTGAGAGTAAGACACTGAACTCGGGTTAACGCCTGTGGGGCCCTTGTTTTTTAAGAAGCCGAAATGTATTTACCACCAATATTTATACTTTTGAAATCTTGTATTCTTTTTTTTTTTTTTTTTTAAGTTTATTTATTTCTTTTGAGAGAGAGAGAAAGCATTGAGTGGAGAAGGTGCAGAGAGTGAGGGAGACACAGAATCCCAAGCAGGCTCTACACTGTCAGCACAGAGCCCGACGTGGAGCTTGAACTCATGAACCGTGAGATCATGACCTGAGCTGAAGTCGGACGCTTAATCGACCGAGCCACCCAGGTGCCCTGAAATCTTGTATTCTTAACCACCATCACTAGCCTGAGCAGTAATCCAGGGACAGTGATAATGGTAGAAAACCCCAACAGGAAGTCAGCACCGTTTCCTCAGTTGAACCCAGAAATACTAGTCTTAGAATATGGTGTCTGCAATCGTAATTTTCAGGAACTCCGAATAACTTGTTACTTGATCCATTTTCGGACACTCACTCTTACCATAAACGCCAGAGCTGTTTTAAGAAGGCTACTAGATTAACATCACATTGACCTGGAAGTCGGTGGAGGGGACACGTCAGGAGGCTTGTAGGCTTCTGCCCCATAATGAGATAAATCGTGATTTCGGTCACTAGGATAGTCCTACTGAGGGGGAAGTGTGCTGCGGGTGAGAGGGGACAGTGAATTCGTTTTGGGATTTTATGAATCTGAAGTGCCTAAGAAGCATATAAGTAAGGCTGTGAAGAAATAAATACCGGAATAATTAACATGGAGGTAATCTGTATAGCGGGGGGGGGGGTTTGCCCAGAGCAAGGTCAGAGGGTAGAGGATGGGACACCTGACGCACCCGTCGGTGCTGCTGGCTGACTCTCTTCGAGGATGTGGTAACCCACAGCAGTGGATCAACAGGAGGCTGGACACGGAGGCTCAGGAAGTAGGCGGGAGCAAGTCTGGGCCAGGCAGCAGGGACCGTCATCGAGGCCACCGCACTTAACCAGAGCCAGAAGCCACCCCACTGCTGGGTTTGAGGCATCTATTCAAGATTCCCAGCCTAGGCGGAGAGCATCCAATGGGCCGAGTGCCCTCCCCGGGCTGCAGCAGTGGGGACGGAGGAGGATTTGGTCCCGGCGAGGTGGACCGGGAACCAGATCTTCATTTATTTAGGTAGATGGATGGAAGGGCGTCCTCACTCGCTACGGCTTGGATAAACCCACGCTGGGATTCTGGAATTCTGTCGGTGGCCAGAGCGTGCAAACATCTCACCCCCGCCCGCCCACGGGCGTCTGCCGGGAGAAGGTTCCCAGTCGCGTCACGTGCGCAGGAGAAAGGGAGGCTGTCAACTGCACAGGGAGGAGAGGTGAGCAGTGGGCAGCCTGGGAGAAAACGGGGCAAAGTCTGTTCGGTGATTTGAGCTCAAGCCTATAATAGAGCATTTCTGGAAATGACCCAGCCTGCTGCTTACTGTTAACATTTTCGGAGGACCAGGGACCTGGGGAAGATCTTTTCTTCGTAGAGCGGATTCGATCATTCGAATGCCCGGTAAACCACAGAAACATCCAGATGGCTTCATTACAATTTCGCCGCCTTTGCAGACAACAGCTTCAGCAAGTCCTCGGCCCAGGATCTTAGAGGATCTGATCGATCTTCAGTCAAGGGGACGACAGACGGGACCAAGGGGATTTGACATCGGAATTCGGGTCCATAATCCCAGGTTCTCTTAACAGAGGCTCGGCCGTCGTGGCGGCACAAGGCAGAGTAAAACGAGGTGATGTTGGTCTTACGTTCAACAGAGGAGTTAATAGAGCCACTCGACGACGGTAACTCCTGATGACGAGACTTCCGCCTTCACCACTGCGGGAAAACTACTGTCTCCATGGTTCCTGCAGACCCTCATCGCAACGGACACAGAGGACTCTTCAGGCCTCTCTAGAGCATCTTAAAATGACGAGCAGGCACTTTTTCTAGAGGAAAGTCCATCAGATTCCCTCTGTCCTGCCTTGGCTTCCAGGACCCCCTCCTGGGCACTCGATTCCCTCCTTCCACCGCCCCCTCCTTCATCTGTTTGTCACGGGGGGTGTCCACTGGGGTCTTTCCTCTTCCTTGTCTTTTTCTGCGGGTCCTATACACTCTCTCAGCTTCAGCCATCACTTCACCGGCTCTGCTCACAGGAGCTGCCCGCCTTGGCTTTCTTGGTACCACACGGGCCTTGCGTTTCTTCCTCTTCCCCTTCGAGGCCCAGAATGATGGTTCCCCGCAAAGATATCCAGGCGCTAGTCCCCAGGTGCTTCTGGCACCTCACTTAATTACATCAAGACCTTGAGGTGGAGAGATTACTCTGGATGATCTGAGTGGTCCCGACACGATCACACGGGAGAACTTCTTCTGCCTGCGAACAGAGGGAGGTCAGACGAAGGAGACCGGCCAGAGAGACACAAACCACGCTGGCTTTGAAAATGAAGGAGGGGCCACAAGCCAAGGGGTGTCAGTGGCCTCTAGAAGCTGGAAAAGATGAGGAAAGGGAGGCTCCCCCAGAGCCTCCAGGAAGGAATGTGGCCCGGCTGACGCCTTGATTTTAGCCAGTGGGCCCGGGGGGGGGGGGGGGGCCCTGGAACCGGCAGAGCCGCGACGTAATGAACGTATGCTAAGTTTGTGGTAACTCTCTAATGGCGATGGGAGAAAACAAACACAATGCAACAGAGTGACATCCCTAAGAAAATAGTGTGCGATTTATTTTCATTCAACGTTTTCTTATGAAAACATTTAAAAACATGAAAAGGTGGAATTATAAAACGAATACCCATATACCCACCACCTATGTGCTAATTTTTTGCTACATTTGCCTTCTTGCACATCTGTCCATGCATCCGTCCGTTCGTCCGTCTTATGTTTTGATGCATTTCAAAGTAAGTGGCACATATAAGTACCGTTCGTGATGGTTTATTTCTACATCTTTGCTTTCTTGGCAGTCTAGTTCAAATGAACTTACCACTGTGAGGACCACTTGTCCCGGATGAGACACCACCCACACGGAAAAAGTCTGGTAGCTCCAGTCTTCGACCCCTTGACTTACAAATCTATAAACAAAACGTTTTATTTCCATTATTACATGTGATCATTGTGGCCCCTTAATGATCAAGCGTGACAAGATTTTCCCTTAGGATCCCTAATTTTTTAACTCTACGTATATGTATGGGATCAAATGCTAGAGATAACAGAGCCTTAATTCATGCATAATGAATATTCCTTAAACTTCTCTTTAATACCACCTGTACGTGTCCAGTGAGGGGCCACCAAGTTTTGGGGATGGTAAAGCTAGAAGGGGGAGACGACACATATTTAGGTTTGAATTTCATACTATCAGTGACAAAGTCAGCATTTGAAATAATTTGTACAAGGGTGCCTGGGTGGCTCAGTCGGTTAAGCGTTGGACTTCGGCCCAGGTCACGATTCACAGTACGTGAGTTTAGGCCCCGTGTCGGGCTCTGTGCTGACAGCTCAGAGCCTGGAGCCTGCTTTGGGTTCTGTGTCTCCCTCCCCCTCTCTCTGCCCCTCCCATGCTCATGCTCTGTCTCTCTGTCTCAAAAATGAATAAAATGTTTAAAAAATAATACTAATTTGTACAAGATGGAGTACTGGGCTGAAACCACCAAATGAACTTTAGCAGTAAAGCCTTGCATTTAACTTTAAAAATGAGTCATAATGAAGAAAATAGGATTTATGAAAAATATGTAGAAATTTTTCTTTAAGACTAAGTTCATGTGTGCCATCAGTATATGTCTTCATATTGTTATGGTGGGTTTTTTTCACTCACAAGTTTTAAGTTTTTATATAGTCAAATTGATGACTCTTCACATTTTCTCACTGAAATTCTCACACATTTTCTCACTGAAATTAGAAATTCTCAACACTAAATCTGTTTTCTTCTAATACTTCATTTATCAATCTTTACTTAGACTTTGATTTTTATTTTTTTAATTAAAAAAATGTGTATTTATTTTGAGAGAGAGAGAGAACCAACCGTGAGATCATGACCTGAGTTGAAACCAAGAGTCAGACACTTAACCGTCTGAGCCCTCCAGGTGCCCCTAGAATTTATTTGATTTTTAAAATGAATATTGATTCTAATTTTTGCTGTAATTGCAAATGGTGTCTGTTTTTATTATTTTCTTCTTTATCATTGCCACTGAGGGCAAATAGGTTTATAGTGACTTTTTATATATTTCAAGACAACATCAGTGGCGAATGTATGTTTAATCAACTAAATTGGTCTTTTATTTCATTTAGTGTTTGTTTTCTTTTGGTTTGTTATTCCATGAACTGTCTTTATTGCTTTTATTCATAACTTTTTGTAGCATGGCTGTATCTCTCAAACAGGATACAGTTCCGTTTATCTTTTGACAAGATCTTTTAATTAGGATCATATTCCTATTTTGACCCTCTCCCCCCACCCACTGTATTTTCTTTATTTTGTTTCTCCCAGGGTTTGGGAAATATTTATTCTGATTTTTTATAGTCTATAGTGTGAGTGGATCAAGATTTTTGACTTAATAATCCTGTCTTCATCCTGAACCATATTCTTTCAAATGACAGATGAGACGCGAATATTATATATAATACACATATTACCTATTTTATACATACACACGCACGCCACACTGGACGAGAACAAAGTGTGCTCTGGGACACTGACGACGAGGAAAGTCTCTTGCAGACAGACAGCAAACTGGGATTGAATTACAGAAAGAAGAGCAGAGAAACCAAAGAACACCACTGTCGGGTGCGACAAACACAACAGCACCCGGGGAGCATCTTCGGACGGTCACGAGAGCCGTGACCTCTGCCTGTGTCTCCACCACCCGCCCTGTGCTGACTTCCGGGTGGGGGTGGGGGCGTTGGGAGCGTCCTAGGGTGAACGCTGGAGGGAGCAGCAGAGCAGTGCCCGAAATCACAGCACACACCCTGAACCACGGATGGGGAAGATAAAAGGAACGGAGGGTGGGGGTGGGGAGAGAGGGAGGGAGAGCAAACAAGGGAAGGGGACCCTGGCATTTTCCCCTAAGAGGAGGAAGATCTTAAGCGGGGCTGGAACTCCGGGACCAGCGAGGTGACCCGGGAGGCGACAGAGGGGGTGTGCAGGCTCCGGGAGAGACAGAAGGAATCTGCAGACGCTGAGAGATGAGCCACCACGGACTGGGCCCCGCGTCCGTCCTGCCAACCGCAGCCGTGGCGGGCGGCCCGCTGCGATTACGCACTGGTGTTTGCTCGCCGGGGGATAGGGACTCGCCGGTGTGAGCGTGAATAACCCAGTCTGCCCAGGGGCGCGGTGTGAACGGAGCCCACGCAGCCTCGCGCAGCTCCGTTCCCAAAGCGAGCACACATCCGAGGCTCCGGGACCCGATGCAGGTCACGGGTGGGCGGCGGCTGACGATCGCTCAGCCAGAGGGGAGTGTCACTTCTGAAGACGAACCTCACCTGGAGAGACAGAACACTGCCAAGTCCTGCAACACTCGATAAAATAAAAGGAACTTCTCCAAAGGTGAGAGAAGACCTCAGTTTGGGCTGACCTGCAGAATGGTCACGTATCAGAACGAAATCGATGCCTCTCCCAAAACCCGGCAGAAAAGGGCAGACCCTGCATGTCCACCACCCCCGCGCTGTTGTCTCCTGCTCTTGACCCAGGTGTCATCAAGCCCCCACCGAGAGGCCCGCCTGAGGCCACACTGCAGCATCCCAGAAGACATTCCAGCTCTGTCCTGCCCGCCTGGTGCTCCGAGGGTCTCTCGGTGTTTCTCCCTGACCCGATCCACTCAGCTCTTCCTCACCAACGCATCGCTTTGGTGATATTTTGGGGGAGCTAGCATTCAACACGTTGGATTTGACCTTAGAAATTAATTCCACTCAGATTAGCATGCAAGTAAGAGAGCAAAATAAAAATATTTGCCACTCACAGATGCTTTCTGAAAAAATTACTTGGAAATATATAGCAGAATGAAACTAAACTCTACAGTGTGAGACGTATGAATCCATCATGAACAAAAACCAAACCAAACAGACCAAAAAATTACTAACACTAGAGAATTACAGATGCATACACAGGGAGTTCAATTTGGAATAAAATCCCACATGATTACGGAGGTGACGGGAGGGCATTCTGGAGTGACCATGCACACTGGGGACAAATTGGATTTTACCACAGGCTTTGACTGCATTAACATTTTAAGAGTATCACCAGGAAAAAGTGTCTCTGACTTTGGCATGTCTACCCCAAAAGAGATGAGGAAACTCAATATAACAACAGTAAGTGAACTCCCCCCACCAAAACCAAGAGCCCAGTCACGAGAAGACATACAACAGGAAACCGCGGGAAGGAGCACACACGAGGGTGCTCGGGGAGTTTACGGAAGGGACTCTGCAGACGTGCAGCAAGGTTAAGGGAGGGAACAGGGGTGGTGAAGCATTTATTTATTAAAAATAGTGCTGGGCATCCAGGTGGCTCAGTCAAGCATCCAACTCTTGACTCGGGCTCATGTCATGATCTCATGGTTTGTGAGTTCGAGTCCTGAATTGGCTCTGCACTGACATCGTGGATCCTGCTTAGGATCCTCTCTCTCCTCTCTCTGCTCCTCCCCAGCTCGCACATGCATGTGTGCTCTCTCAAAATAAATAAATAAACTTAAAAAAAGAAAAAAAGAAAGAGGGGGCCTGGGTGGCTCAGTTGGTTGAGTGACCGACTTCGGCTCAGGTCATGATCTCACAGTCTGTGAGTTCGAGCCCCACGTGGGGCTCTGTGCTGACAGCTCAGAGCCTGGAGCCTGCTTTGGATTCTGTCTCCCTCTCTCTCTGCCCCTCTCTTGCTCATGCTCACTCTCTCTCTCAAAGAATAAACAAATATTTTTAAAAAATTTTTTAAAAGAAAGAAAGAAATGCTAGAAATACGAAAAGGATAAAAATCCACAGAAAAGGAAGAAATGTTTAACACAGTTTTCTAAAAAAAAAAGTAAGCGGACCAAAGAATGAACAGGAAAACAAGGAAAATTCAACATAAGGAAATCTGTTATTGTAATTCATGACAACCACAAATCAAAGTTTAAAGAGTATTTGGGATTCTTGATAGTTTCATTAAAAAAAACCTCTGATCTTAATAAACATCCTTTAATTATTAAAAACTCTGCAAACAAGGAATAGAACAAAACTCTTTACTTTGATGAGGGGTACATTCCAGAAATCTAAGCATCGTTACAAATGGAAATACTAGAGATGTTCCCAGTAAAGTCAGGAACAAGAGAAGGATGCTCACTGTCACCTCTGCTTTTCAACACTGTACATCTGTCATCCTAAACAACATGAAAAGGAAGTGACACTTTTCAAAGGACTGTAAAGAGACCTTAGTAGCAGTATTATCATTATTAGCAAATGACAAGACTCTCTAACCAGAAAACTCCCAGAGTAACAAGTGGAAATCTGTTGGTCTCTCAAATGCCCAGATGCCTTTTGTGGGGCGGGGGGGGGGGGGGTGGGGGGGGCGTCCTTGCCCAGAGGAGTTCCTGCCCTCACACATAAGAGGACATCTGGCCCTTATCACATCACCCCCAGGGAAAAACCAGAGCCAGGGAAAGCCACTGTGGTTATTTATGTAAGTAAATAATAATCTACTCTACTCTAGAAGCCTTGTGTGGGCATTCAGGATCATATTAATAAATACAGATATTAAAACCTCAAGACCCATAAGTAGCTTTTCTTTTTTTTTTTAAGTTTATTTTTATTTAATTTGAGAGAGAGATAGAGAGCAAGGCAGAGAGGGGCAGAGAGAGAGGAGGAGCGAGAGAATCCACAGGCTCCACACTGTCAGCACAGAGCCCGATGTGGGGCTCGAACTCATGAACTGTGAGATCATGACCTGAGCTGAAATCAAGAGTCGGATGCTTAACCGACCGAACCACGCAGGCACCCCCCAACCAGTAAGTAGCCTTTCTAGAATCGACCACAAATAATTAGAAATGTACAAGACTGCTCTAGTCAAATTAGCTTTACAAGTTCCCACTCTGAGGCTCTTCCTTTCAGGAACAGTAGCCAACGACAGACTGAAACGTAAGGAGGAGAACGTTATGAAGACTGAACCGAACAAACAGTGTGAGGAAGCAGAAGCCGGGTGAGCTGCGTCTTTTGGAAGCAGGTGGCGATGCCCACCCCAAGTTCAGGCCCGGGCCAGTTTGAAGATAGTTGCGAGTCTCAAAGCACACAAAAACCGCCCAAGTGCGGTCTGTGATGATGCTCTCAAACGGACATTCACACTGTAAAAATGATGATTTTCCATTCAGCCATATGCCATCGTGTTCTATCCAAGCCCATTTCAAAGACTTTACTCCATACATTTCTGCGGATACTTCCCACTTAGATTAATAAATAATTAACTGAGTTTAAAATATATATAATGTAATCTTAAGATGTAAAAATCGTACTCACTTTTTCATCACATCAAACATGCTTTTCTCAACATTTACCAGCCACTGTTCCACGGCACTTCTTACTCGAATTTTCCTATATTTTTTTCAAAAATAATTTGCAAGGAATTCTTTTTATTCATGTCTCGTTCCTTTGATAAGACTGTAGACTAAGTCTTCTACACTTAGAACATTCACAGGCCAAAAGATCATAAATCTGTCATTTTGTTTATTCTAGATCTTAATTTGGAAATCTACACAGAACACATTCCACCTAACTTGAGGAAATCCTGACGTCGAAACCAGGGGTTTACAAAATTAAGAGTTTCCAGTAAGACGTGGGCTGACAAAGTAGATAAATTACATTGCAAAGCGTTTTTGTATTCCTCCCCGGTTCTTTTCAACAGCCGGCCTGGGGCAGGGCTGGGTTAGGGAGGCTGGTGATGGGAGCACATGGGTGTAGCCTTTTTAGTCAGCTCACATCAGGAAGCACACGCCAAAGGCTGGCTGGCAAACTGGACCAGTGTGGCAGCAGGACCTGGCTAACTTGGGGACATTCACAACGGGGCCCGGGGTCGGGGAGGAAGCAGGGGAAGCAGCATGAACGACCCCAAGCAAATTGCCAATCTCCTTCCTAAGTTCCTAGAATAAAACCTCGTGGTGGCATTCGGGACGATCGCAACAAATACAGAAATGGAAAGGTAAAATTCTGCATAGCTACGTTAGTTTTGAAGAAATCATTGGCTCAGCAAACTTCCGTGAAATATCAGAAATGTCCAAGCAGATTATTCAATAAAGAAGTTTTACAGACTGGGAATGCGGAGTCTGTAACCTACAAACCGTACTTGGGCAGCAGAAGGCACTCTCCTTCAGCGGATATGAGCATTATGACGGCAGGGGGCCCAATTTCTTGCTTCCACAGCAGTAACCGTTTTATATTTTCAAAACATTTCGCAAGATGAGGCTATGGACCAGAAACGGATGTCAGCAACGCTGAGAAATTCTGACCTGGTTGGGAAATAGCATCGCTGAGCGTGGAATGATGACATTACCTGTAGACACTCCGGATTTCTGCTATTCGCTATGATGTCGAGAAGTTCAGTGTTGCTGAGAAAGTAAAATCTGGGGAAAATCATTCTTTTAGTTTCAAGGTAGTCCTGTCCAGAACCAAAAGAAATGAGAGTTCATAATCTATGGTTAATTATGCTAGGACTCACTTCCCCATTCGGGCCTCTGTTTGTTTACACGCAAAACCCACAGTATTTAACTTGCAGTGTGCAGACTACCAGTAAAAGGGTGACCCGTGCTCGATCTATGCTTCAATCGCTAAAAACAATTCTTAATAAACAAAACTAAAACAAATGAAAATAAAAGCACAAGTCCCGCAGGTGAACACAAGCGCACGGACACCACTCACAAAGCGCTGTGGGCCCCCAGGCCCCACCTTTCTGCTGTTGCCCGACCCTGTGGTCCCGTTGAGGACAAGGTCCCTCTGCCGGTGGCCCCCCTGCTAATGGACTGACAGGGATGCCACTCTCGTCCCTCCGCCACTCATGACCATTTGCTTCCAGGGCTCCCCAGCCCCTCTCTCCTCCCACTTGCCACTGTACTTCCTGCCCGGCTGGGCACCTGCTCCGTGGCTCCTGTCACCTCCCTGTGTCCCACACCTACGCGTCCAAATGCTGATCGAAGATGCTCATTTGACTGCCCCATAAGAATTGGATTTCCAACATGCACAGAATTCACTTGTTTCCACGCAAGCCTCCTCCCCCTACTTCCTATCCCTGTGGTGTAATCACTTTTCCCTCCCATGGCCATGACCCTGGGCCTCTGTCCTGTCTCCTCCACACACCCACCTGAAGCTCCCGGTCCACCTCCTTTCATCCTGACCATCATCCTCCCTCAGTCCCCCCAGGACTTCTAGCCTTTTAACTGGTTTCTGCATATGTATTCCCACTGCCCCCGATCTAGACATACTCTGTGCTCCCTTCTACGGACACATTTCTCAATCAAGTCACTTTACTCCGTCAGTCAAAATCCAATGACATTCAAGGCCCTTCGTCATCTGGTCCTGCTTCCCGGAGAATCTCCCCTCTCCCCTCTTGCCCCTTTGCGACCAAGGCATCCTCTGTACCAACCCATTTACAACTCCCGAACGTGCCACACTTGCTCGTGTTCTTCCCCCTGGCCTAGGGTGCTCCTCCCAGCCACCTCCTCCCGGACTCTTTCACCTGGCCAACTCACACACTTCTTCCCAAACCCAGGTGAGTTCTCACTTCTCCCAGGGCAAGGGGTGAATCTCTCTCCTTTCATGTGACCGTACCATCCAACCCATCACAGCATACATCACATGCTAGCATCTCTCTACTCTGGTTCCTATAATAGATCTCGAGTTCTGTAATAGGAGGGGAGGATGTGGGGAGTCCCAGTATGCAGCTGCAGTGCCTGGTATGAAGCAGGTGCTCAGTACATGAATAAATGGAAAATCCCCGGTTGGTAATGATGCTTAGTAATAGTCCAAAGATGCGCTAGAAATAATGAGAAGACTTATTTCAGTCCCTACTCGGTAAACTTGCTATTATTAACCAGATCCCTCTGGGAGGGGCCTCAGATCCTGGATTCATATAGCAGAAGGTCTTCCTGGGCAGAGAACTTTCTATAGGCTGAAACTGCCATATGTAGGTATTCTGGAGAGGTCATTCCAACCACTGTGAATTATGTTCAACAAGGAGAAAGAGATAAAAAACTGGAAAGAGATCTTGGTTTATGAAGTGAATATATTCACCCCGAATCTCAAATATTAAAACCTGATATTTAAAAAATATGTATGTCTGGGGGCGCCTGGGTGGCGCAGTCGGTTAAGCGTCCGACTTCAGCCAGGTCACGATCTCGCGGTCCATGAGTTCGAGCCCCACGTCAGGCTCTGGGCTGATGGCTCAGAGCCTGGAGCCTGTTTCCGATTCTGCGTCTCCCTCTCTCTCTGCCCCTCCCCCATTCATGCTCTGTCTCTCTCTGTCCCAAAAATAAATAAATGTTGAAAAAAAAAATATGTATGTCTAGATGACAATTTAATGTTCTGGCAAAGGTGTTTTTTGTTTTGTTATTTGAGATAGAGAGAGAGAGATGTAGAGAGAACACATGCCAGGGAGGGGGCAGAGGGAGAGAGAAAGAATCTTCAGCATATTCCGCACTGAGCATAGAACCTGACGTGGGGCTCGATCTCACAAATTGTGAGATCAGGACCTGAGCCAAAACCCAGATTCAGATGCTTAATCGACTAAGCCACTTAACCTAGGTGCCCCTGGCAATTTAAATATATGGAATCAATAACTTACTTTATAAAATTATCAAACTAGGACTTCTAGGGATGATGGCAGAGTAGGAGGACCCAGGCTTGCCCCACTACCCAGGTACACCTAGGTAACACCCACGTCAGCATATATAACTCAGAAAATGACACAAAGACTGGCAGAACAATCCCCCCCCCCCCGCGCCCAACTAAATGTAGAGAAGAGGTCACAGTGGGGAAGAGAGGAAGGGCAGAGAGGTGCTGAGGACCTAAATGGACCTAGGAGTCTGTCTGCAGGAGAGAGTGGGTGCAGAGAAGGGAGAGAAACAGAGCCTCTCATGGGGAGCCAGCATGAGAAAAATAAATCCCCATAACATCTGGCTTGGAAAATGAGACAGGTCAAATTTCACAAGTTCTTACAACCAACAGGACTAAAAAATCTAGAATTTTAAAAATCAGTAGCTGTGCTGGAGAGACAGAGATCAGTGAGGGAGTTCTCCAGGAACAAAGTTGCTGCAGGTACCATTTCCCGCCCTTCCCCCCAGCCTAGATATCCTGACACCTCCCGGAACTAACTTGCTAACGGCAACTCCCCTTACTTGGGTGTGTACAGTCCCCCTCCAGCCAGACCTCAGCTCTAGGTCCCCTCCCACAGCACACCTGCACAGACCACGGTAGCACAGTGCTCCCATCCATGTGCATGCTGCGGATCCACCCTGTCTAATACGCTGGTGACCAGATCCCATCGAAGCAGCACCACAAACCTGGCAGTGTGCGAGCAGCCCAGACAGGGGCCACGCCACTCCACAGTGAGTCCCGCCCTTGGGAAAGGGGAGGATAACATACACACCAGTCTGACCGTAGCCCCAGCGGTGGGCTGGGGGCAGACATCGGGTCTGACTGCGGCCTCGCCCACCAATACGAGTTTCTCCGGACCACACAGGGGAAGTGCCCTGCAGTTTGGAGCTACCGCATCTCTAGCAAACTCCTGGTCTGATCCGCCGCGCCCCAGACCGACCCGCTAACCGCACAGGGACCGGACCCTGCCCACAACAGGCAGAGCCACTGCAGACGACTGGATGGAAGGTGAACACAGTTCAGCCACAGTAGGACACCCCTGTAGCAACGCACAGAGGGGACACCCTTGAAGCGCCGTTTTCCGGTGAACAGGGGACACTGCACCGTGGGGCGCTACAGGACCTCGTCTTCCTAAGGCCACTGCTTTAAGTGCGGGAGACGCAGCTGACTTTGCTAACAGAGACACAGACGCAGCAGTAGACAAAATGAGGAGATGGAGGAATAGGTTCCAGATGAAAGAACAGAACAAAATCACATCAAGAGAGCTACATGAAAGAAAGATAAGTAATGTGCCTGACAGAATTTAAAGTAACCATCATAAATGACTGGACTTGAGAAGACAGTGGGGCATCTCAGTGAGACACTCAACAAAGATAGAAATCAGAGACGAAGAAGACAACTGAGGCTAAAAATACACGAGAGGGCATTCATAGTAGACTAGAGGAAGCAGAAGAATGTATCAGCTACCTAGAGAACAGAGTAATGGAGAGCAATCAAGCTGAACAGAAAAGAGAAAAAAGAATAATAAAAACTGAGAACAGGTTAAGGGAACTCAGAAACACCAGGAAGCACAGTAACATTCACATTATAGGGATCCCAGAAAGGGAAGGGAGAGAAGGGGGGCAGAAAATTTATTTGAAGAAATAATAGCTGAAAATTTCCCAAATTTGGGGAAGGAAACAGAAATTCAGATCCAGGAGGCACAGAAAACCCTTAACAAACCAACCCACAGAGGTCAACAGCAAGGCACATAGTAATTAAAAAGGCAAAAAGTAGTGATCAAGAGAGAATTTTAAAAGCAGCAAGAGAGAGCACATGGGTGGCTCAGTCAATTAAGTGTCCAACTTCAGCTCAGGTCATGATCTTGCCATTTGTGAGTTCAAGCCCTACGATGGGCTTTGGGCTGTCAGCACAGAACTCGTTTCAGATCCTCTATCTCCTTCTCTCTCTGCCCCTCGCCTATATTCTGTCACTCTCTCAGAAATAAGTAAACATTTATAAAAGCAGCAAGAGAAAAGAAAAACAGTAACATACAAGGGAAACCCCAAAAGGCTATTAGCTGATTTTTCAGCAGAAACTTTGCAGGCCAGAAGGGAGGGGCATGATATAATCAAAGTGCTTAAAGGAAAACACCTGTAGCCAAGAATACTCTATCCAGCGAGGCTATCATTCGGAACAGAAGGAGAGATAAAGAGCTTCCTACACACAAAAAAGTTAAAGGAGTTCATGACCACTAAACCAGCCCTACAAGAAATGATAAAGGGGACTCTGAGTGGAAAGGAAAGACCATAAACAGGAGTAAGAAAAGCAGGAATCACAAAAGCAGTGAAAATAAGTATATATGTAAAAATCTGTCGAGGGATTCACAAAATAAAAGTAAAGTATGTAAAGTATGACACCATATACATAAAATGTGGAGAGGAGTAAAAATTTAGTACTTTACAATGGGCTCAGACTTAAGCGACCATCAACTTAGTATAGATTTCTATATGCATAAGATGTTATATACACACCCAATGGGAACCACAAATCCCAAACCAGTAATAGATATGCAAAAAATAAAGAGAGAAGAATCTAAGTATATCACTAAACAAAGTCAGCAAACCATGAGAGAAAACAGCAAGAGAAGAAAGGAACAGAGAAGAACTACAAAAACAACCACAAAATGAGTAACAGAATGGCAGTAAGTACATACCTGTCAATAATTACTCTGAATGGAAACAGACTAAACGCTCCAATTAAAAGACACAGGGTGACAGAATGGATAAAAAAGCAAGACCCATCTTGCCTGCAAGAGACTCATTTCAGACCTAAAGACACCTACAGATTGAAAGTGAAGGGATAGAAAGGCATATATCAAGAGAGTAAGTGAAAAGAAAGTCAGGGTAGCAATACTTATATTGGACAAAGTAGACATTAGATCGAAGACTGTAACAAGAGACAAAGAAAGACACTATATAATCATAAGGGAAATATTTCAACAAGAAGATAGAACGATTGTAAATATTTATGTACCCAATACGAGGGCACTCAAATACATAAATCAGCTAATAACAAACATTAAGGAAATAATCAACAGTAATACAATGATAGTAGGGGACTTTACCACTCCACTTACATCAATGGATAGATCATCCAAACAGAAAATCAATAAGGAAACAGTGGCTTTGAATGACACATTAGACCACATGAATCTAACATATATTAAGAACATTCGATCCCTGAACAGCAGAATACACATTCTTGTCAACTGCACAGGGAACATTCTCCAGAACAGATCACATGTTAGACCACAAAACAAGTCTCAACAAATTAACAAAATCAAGGTCATGCCATGCTTTTCTGACTGCAATGCTACAAAACTAGAAATCAACCACAAGAAAGGATTTGAAAAGAGCACAAATACGTGGAGGTTAAACACATGCTACTAAACAATGAGTGGGTCAATCAAGAAATCAAAGAGGCAATTAAAAAATACATTGAGATAAATGAAAGGAAAACACAATGGTCCAAAACCTTTGGGATGCAGCAAAAGTGGTTCTAAGAGGGAAGTTTATAGCAATACAGGCCTACCTCAATGAAGAAGAAAAATCTCAAATACCTAACCTTACACCTAACGGAGCTACAAAAAGAAGAACAGAACTCAAGATCAGTAGAAGGAAGGAAATAATAAGGATTGAGCAGAAATAAACAAAACAGAAACTAAAAAAACCACAATAGATCAATGAAAACAAGACCTGGCTCTTTGAAAAGATCAACAAAATTGATAGATCTTTAGCCAGATTCATCCCCCCCCCCAAAAAAAAGGAGGCTCAAATAAAATCAGAAATGAAAAAGAAATAACAAATGACAAGACAGAAACACAGAGGATTATATGATTATAAGGGAATATTATGAAAAATTATATACCAACAAATTGGACAACCTAGAAGAAATGGATAAATTCCTAGAAACATATAACCTCCCAAAACTGAATCAGAAAGAAACATAAACTTTGAACAGACTATCAGCAATGAAATTGAATCAGTAATTAAAAGCCTCCCAAAAAACCAAAAGTCCAGGACCAGAAGCTTCACAGGTAAATTCTACCAAACGTTTTTTAAAAAGTTAATACGTATTCTTCTCAAACTATTCCAAAACATAGACAAGGAAAGAAAGCTTCCAAATTCATTCTATGAGGCCAGCATTACCCTGACACCAAAACCACAGAAAGACACTAGAAAAAGAAAGAGAACTACTGGCCAAACCTCTGATGAACATAGATGTACAAATCCTCAACAAAATACTAGCAAACCGAACCCAACAATACATTAAAATTCATTCATCATGATCAAGTGGAATTTATTCCCAGGATGTTCTCATTACACAGAATGAGAACAAACATTCCTAAAATTTGTATGGAACCACCAAAGACCCTGAACAGACAAAGTGATCTTGAAAAAGAACAAAGCTGGAGGCATCACAATCCCAGATTTCATGGTACTGACGTAAAAATAGACACATCGATCCATGAAATACAACAGAAAACCCAGAAATAAACCCATAATTATATGGTCAATTAATCTTTGATAAAGCAAGAAAGAATATCCAGTGGGAAAAAAATGGTCTCTTGAACAAATGGTGCTGGGAAAACTGGATAGCTACATGCAAAAGAATGAAACTGGACCACTTTCTCACACCATACACAAAAAGAAATTCAAAATGGATTAAAGACCTAAATGTGAGACATGAAAACATTAAAATCCTAGAGAAGAACACAGACCTCTTTGCCACTGGCCATAGTAACTTCCTTCTGTATGTCTTTTGAGGCAAGGGAAACAAAAGCAAAAATAAACAAGCGAGACCACACCAAAATACAAAGCTTCTGCACAGTAAAGGAAACAATCAACAAAACTAAAAGGCAACCTACAGAATCGGAGAAGGTATTTCCAAATGACATATTTGATAAAGGGCTAGTATCTGGAATATATAAAGAATTTATATATCCTGATACCAAAAAACCCCCAAATAATCCAAATAAAAAATGGGCAGGAGACATGAACAGACATTTCTCCAAAGAAGATATACAGATGGCTACCAGACACATGAAAAGGTGCTCAACACCACTCACCATCAGGGAAATGCAAATCAAAACCACCATGAGATATCACCTCATGCCTGTCAGAGTGGCTAAAATCCAAAACACAAGGAACAACAAATGTGGTGAGGATGTGGAGAAAAAGGGATCCTAGGGCACTGTTGGTGGGAATGTAAACTGGCACAGCCATCATGGAAAACAATATGGGGGTTCCTCAAAAAATTAAAAATAGAACTATCATATGATCCGATCCTATAATTCCACTACTGGGTATTTAGCCAAAGAATATGAAAACACTAATTCAAAAGGATACATACACCCCAATGTTTATAACAGCACTATCGCCAATAGCCAAATTATGGGAGCAACCCAAGTGTCCACTGAATGATGAATGGATAAAGAAGATGTGGTGTATATACACAACGGAATATTACTCAGCCATAAAAAGGAATGAAATCTTGCCATATGCAATGACATGGATTACTTGTAGAGGGTAAGAGGCTAAGTGAAGTCAGTCAGTCAGAGAAAAACAAATATGATTTGTTTTTACTCATATGATTTTACTCACATGTGTAATTTAAGAAACAACAAATAAACAAAGGGAAAACAAAGAAACAGACACTTAACTCTAGAGAACAAACAGGTAGTTACCCCAGGGGGGGGGGGGGGGGGGGGATGGGTGAAATCGGTGAAGGGGATTAAAGTACACCTATCGCGATGAGCACCGTAGGATACAGGAGTCCTGAATCACTATAGCGTACACCTGAAACTAGTATTATGCTCCATGTTGACTATACTGGATTTAAGATCAAATTAAAGGGGCGCCTGGGTGGTTCAGTAGATTGAGCATCTGACTCTTGATTTCAGCTCAGGTCATGATCTCATGGTTTGTGAGTCTGAGTCCCAAGTCGGCCTCTGTGCCGATGGCTCAGAGTCTGCTTGGGATTCTCTCTCTTCCTCCCTCTCTGGCCCTCCGCTGCTTGAGCTCTCTCTCTCTCTCCTGAAAATAAACTTTAAAAAATATTTTAAAAATTAAAAAAAATAAAACCATCGAACTATTTTCAACTTCAACTTTTGCTGATTTTGTCAATTTGATAACAACAGTAGTGCCAATATAAATAACTGGCACTCATGAAATACTTTCTCTGTGCCAGCTCTTGTGCTGTAAACGCATTATCTTATTTAACACAAAGCCCCTCAAGGTAGGCACCACCATTATTCCCAACGTGAAGAGAAGGAAACCTAGGCACTGAAAAATTGGTTTTGTCTCAGGCCATTTAGATGGGTCTATCCACTTTTTTGTTTGACTTCATAGTATTTTCATTAACCCTGTAGTTGGTGAGAGCTGGACATATCGTGGGCAGCTACAGTACAGTAAATCCACGCTGGGATTCGTTTCCGTCATGCCCTACATTACATTTCGAAGATACAATCATTCCCCACTTTCGGATTGCCGGTGTTACCTCAAGACTTTTCATTATATGTTCAAGATGCAGATTGCAATTCTGCAGAGTTTCAAGGACCCCTGCAGAAATGGTTGTTCGCAAAGCATCCAGTTTGTTCTGTATTTTTGACATGATTTCTCTCCACATGGAGATCACTTGAGAGAAGAGTTTTGCTTCCACAGGGAGTTGCCTTTAGGAAGGGAACAAGAGAGAACGTCATCTGTTTAAAAATGTCGTGACATGTTTTATTTTTTGCTGATCATTACAGATATTTTATAGCGTTTATTATCTACAGCGACGCACACGTAGGAAATCTGTGACAAACCAGACATCCATCCGTCATTTAACGGGATTATACTTGGTGCGAGTTCTGAGACAGATAAACACAGTTCTAGTAAAAGTGATTTGTGTCCTGGGATGTAGGAAAACAAAGGCTTCTCCAATTCTAGAGGAAATGGGATCTCAGAGAGCTGCTTCTCCAAGCAGCTATTTTTGGCACTAGCTTCTCCCAATGTCCCCGAGAGGGCAGCATCGCCTGCGGTTGAGAACCGATGGCCCACGGCAGCTAGGTGCTCTCGTGCTTCTGTCCAGAGAAGACGCAGGTCCTCATTTCCGATGCCACCAACCCCAGGGCAATACCTGTCAAGCTCTTCCACGAGCCCCCCACCACTATCCCATTCCCCATTTGGGGCGATGGGCCTAGAAACTTCTTCAGCTCAGCAAAAATCCTATCAAGGAGGGGCCTTCACCCTCCCCTCTGTCGGGCACCCTCCCGACTGCAACAGGAGGCTCTGGGGGGACCTCATGGGAAGTTTGGAGAGAGGGGAATGGACTGCATCTTTGTCCCTCACACAGTCTCTGTAAGGAATTCTCCCTGCTAATGAACCTCCCTCCCCCTCCCTCTCTTTCTCCCCCCCCCCCCCCCCCGGAATCAGGGCCCACCATCCTTCTCCACTTCTCAAAGGCAGGGCCATGGCAGACATGTGTTTCCTTTCCTTTAGCGCTGGGGTGCAGGAGTCTTCAGCACCCCTTAATTACATGCCCCCTTTTCTCTCATAGCAAAGCCTGGGAAGAACGACATGGTGACACTCTGAGCCAGAAGTCGTATCTCTCCATCGATTAAGAAGTCTTTAGGGGCGCCTGGGTGGCGCAGTCGGTTAAGCGTCCGACTTCAGCCAGGTCACGATCTCACGGTCCGTGAGTTCGAGCCCCGCGTCAGGCTCTGGGCTGATGGCTCAGAGCCTGGAGCCTGTTTCCGATTCTGTGTCTCCCTCTCTCTCTGCCCCTCCCCCGTTCAAGCTCTGTCTCTCTCTGTCCCAAAAAAATAAATAAACATTAAAAAAAAAGAAGTCTTTAGTAAAGAGGACTACTGAAGTTTGAATTTAAGGCGCTAAGTTGTAACCACAAAGGACACATTCCCCAGGTATGTGGTTTCCCGTGAGAACTACACAATAACTAGAGCTTGACCCAAGCCCTTTAGAAAGCCATCCTCCGACAAGACATATACACGTATTACAAAAATGGATATTGTTCTCTGCAACGCAGTACTCAAACCTACACAGTTTTCTTTCGTGAGCCGCTTGAAGCTCCCTCTGCCCCTAAAACAAACTTCGCAATACTTAACCTGATATCCAAGGTCTCCCTTCATCTGCTCTAACACCTTACAAACACGCGCTCTGTGATGCCTACTTATTTCAGAACGGCTCCTATGCTAGCTTGTGTGATTCATGGTCAACACTTTAAATTCTGTCTAGACAACACAGATGTCACAAGTCACGCACTCTTAAGACCAGTGACTTTAAAGAGAGACCAAGTAATCTGAATGCTGTGAATAAAAAGAAAAGGGAGAATTTTCCCCAACTGTCTAGGACCTCCATTCTTTCACCTGGTCCAAAGAAACAAACATACATACAGTCATGTATGTAGACTATTAAAAACATGTGTATTGCTCATATCAACACCACACTAATGTTCTAGAACTAAGCAGACACATGGTATTGTGGTTTAGGGATTACAATGACCTGACATTTCTTACCCAATCCTTAACAGCTTTATATCTAAAATTGAGAAATAGGACTTTTTTAAGGAGCTGATGCTTGCTTTCATGAAAGAAAAAATAATAATTCAGCACAATTTACTCCTGTGCCCGTGGCAGATTATTTTAGAATGTTCATTGAACAAATGACTTCTCAGGGATTACAGGCAATGAACACCCACCGTGTGTTTTTTTAACCTCTATACAGCTTTTTTTTTTTTTTTTTACCTTTGTATTTCCACAGAATGAAAGATTGGTTCCAGATAAAGCCAATTTCTTTGACAATTCATCGATTCCTCAAGAGTAGAAGAGAAGAGAGACAAGTTCTGATCCCACTTTTCCACAAGATCCTGTAAGATAAACACACGCATGGTCACAAAACAAGGTGTATAATATGGCTGCATTTATGTAACCACAAATAGTACATGTTACATTAATGTTACATAAATGCACTTATATTATACACATTGCTTTCTAACTTTTTTGCGTTTTGTTTTCGTTTTTTTGGCTTTTTTACCTAACAGTGTCTTTTAGAGACGCTTTACATCAGTACTCACAGTTTTCTGTTTTCTTTTTTTATTTAAAAACATTTTTTTTTTAATGTTTATTTACTTTGAGAGAAACAGAGAGAGCACATGAGCAGAGGAGGGGCAGAGAGAGAGGGAGAAAGTGAGAATCCCAAGCAGGCTCTGAGCTGTCCGTGCAGAGCCTGACGTGGGGCTCGAACTCATAAACCGTGAGATCGTGACCCGAGCCGAAATCAAGAGTTGGGGGCTTAACCAACCAAGCCACCCTGGCGCCCCGCATTCTTTTAATTAACTATAATAAGCATTGTGTGGATTTTACATCTTTCTCCAGCTAGTATATTTATTAAAGTAAGAGAAAAATGGTTAAAAACCAATTAGTACTAAAATGCTTACAAACCAGGAGACTGGCCCACCCCCTAACGTGGACTCATAAGAGGGACCCACGCATAAGTCATTTACTTTTGCTGTGTATCTCCATGTTTCCTTCTAAATCCATTTTATATCTCAATGCCTTTATTAAGGTATAACTGACTTCAGTAAATGGTGCATTTTTAAATCGCACAATTTAATGTTTTGACATGTGTGTTTTTTTTAAATATCAAAAATTTCATAGACTAGAAACACTCTGCATTCTTCTGATGGAAAGCATCTGATGAGTTTCACATTTTAAATGTTACTGGGAGCAAACATTACAGTCAGGTTGGCAAGTGAAGCTCCACTGAGTACAATGGCTTCTTGTTTACATTTCAAAGTTCTTTTATAGTTGACTTCTGATTTTTAAAATTTATTTAAAACTAAATTCATTTAATTCATTTATGGTCATTGCAAAACTGAGACACAAAAAGAAAGAAAACATAATTTAAAAAATTTCAAAATCCTAACACCCAGAGACAGCTCCTGATATTTCCTCCCATTTTTCTTTAGTTTATTATATTTTTAAAAATTGTAAAAGTAGCACATCATCTTCATATGATGGAAATAGTACTAAGGTATATTAAGAAAAACCTTATAATCTTCTCTTTCACACATTGCTGAGGTAACCATTATTAGTAGTTTGCTATCAATCATTTGGTGCTTTCCTGTACACTCAAACAAATATAGACAAAAGGTAGATAACTTTAGATTTAAAAAAAAAAAATTTTTTTTTAACGTTTATTTATTTTTGAGACAGAGAGAGACAGAGCATGAACAGGGGAGGAACAGAGAGAGAGGAAGACACAGAATCGGAAACAGGCTCCAGACTCTGAGCCGTCAGCACAGAGCCCGACGCGGGGCTCGAACTCACGGACTGTGACATCATGACCTGAGCCGAAGTCAGACGCTTAACCGACCGAGCCACCCAGGCGCCCCACTTTAGATTTTTTTTTAACAAATATTGAATTGTACTATATGCATTGTTCTACAATTGTTATTTTTGATATTATAGTTACATTTAAATATGTTAATATACGGACCTGTGCATATATCTAAATCATTCTTTTTTTTTAATTTTCTTTTTTATTTTTTTAAATTTATATCCAAGGTAGTTAGTATATCGTGCAACGATTTCAGGAGTAGATTCCTTAGTGCCCCTCCCCCAACCCCTCCCATAACCCTCAGTTTGTTCTCCATATTTATGAGTCTCTTCTGTTTTGTCCCCCTCCCTGTTTTTATATTTTTGTTTCCCTTCCCTTACATTCACCTGTTTTGTCTCTTAAAATCCTCATATAAAGGAAGCCATATGATTTTTGTCTTTCTTTAATTTCGCTTAGCATAATACCCTCCAGTTCCATCCACGTAGTTGCAAATGGCGAGATTTCATTCTTTTTGATCACCAAGTAATACTCCATTGTGTGTGTGTGTGTGT
>NW_024412436.1:14296636-14307947 GCF_014898765.1 Herpailurus yagouaroundi
ATATATATATATATATACCACATCTTTATCCATTCATCCATCAATGGCCATTTGGGCTCTTTCCACACTTTGGCTATTGTTGACAGTGCTGCTATAAACATGGGGGTGCATGTGTCCCTTCGAAACAGCACACCTGTATCCCTTGGATAAATGCCTAGTAGTGCAATTGCTGGGTCGTTGGGTAGTTCTATTTTCAGTTTTTTGAGGAACCTCCATACTGTTTTCCAGAGTGGCTGCACCAGCTTGCATTCCCACCAGCAGTGCAGAAGAGATCCTCTTTCTCCGCATCCTCACCAACATCTGTTGTTGCCTGAGTTGTTCATGTGAGCCATTCTGACAGGTGTGAGGTGGTATCTCATTGTGGTTTTGATTTGTATTTCTCTGATGATGAGTACTGTTGTGCATTTTTTCATGTGTCGGTTGGCCATCTGGATGTCTTCTTTGGAGAAGTGTCTATTCACGTCTTTTGCCCATTTCTTCACTGGATTATTTGGTTTTTGGGGGTTGAGTTTGGTAAGTAATTTATAGATTGTGGGTACTAACCCTTTATCTGATATGTCATTTGCAAATACCTTCTCCCATTCTGTCAGTTGCCTTTTAGTTTTGCTGGTTGTTTCTTTCGCCGTGCGGAAGATTTTATTTTGACGAGGTCCCAGTAGTTCACTTTTGCTTTTGTCTCCCTTGCCTCCGGAGACATGTTGAGTAAGAAGTTGCAGCGGTGACATGTGTTTCTAACTGTGAAGCAGTCACCTCACGATAAGGAACACACCCTGACCTTGAAAAGGTTTCCTGTGCCCTGCTGTGATTCCTTCCCCTACACCAGCCTATTCCCATCCCTAAACAAGCTCAGATTGACTTTCTGAAACTACACCCTAGTTTATGTTTTCTAGAATTTTATATAAATGAAACCATATGATAGGTATTCTTTCTGGTCTGACTTCTTTCACTCAGCATAATCATTTTGAGATTTGCTCATGTTGTTGCATAGATCAGTACTGCATTTCTTTTTCACTGCTGAGTAGTATTCCATGGTATAGATATACGACAATGTGTGTATCATCCACCAAGCGTCCACCCAGGTTGCGTCTGTTTTTCACTAATACAAATAAAGCTGCCGTGAATATTCAGGTGTAAGTCTTTGTATGGACACAAAGCTTCCTTCCTTTTGGGTAAATACCTAGGAGTGGAATGGCTGCATCACGTGGTGGGTCCATTTTTTAACTTTTAAAGAAACCTTTCAAGTGATTATAACATTTTACCTGTTACACGGCAGTGTACGAGAGTTCCCACCAACACTTGGGGTGATCAGTCTTTTTTGTTTTAGTCATTCCATAAGACGTGCAGAGGTGCCTCACTGGGAATCCAACTTTTCCCCAATGAGCAGTGAAGTTAACATCTTTTCACATGTTTATTTTCCCTCCAAATATTTTCTTTGGTGAAGTAGCCACTTAAATCTTTTGCCCATTTCTGGGTTTTTTTTTTTTTTTTTTTTTTTAGAATTCTTTACATATTCTTGAAAGAAGTCCTTTACCAAACATAGGCTTTGCAAATATTTCATTCCAGTCCTGGCTTATATATATTTTTGCCCTAACAGTGTCTTTTGAGGAGCACAAATTTTTAATTTTGATGAAATCCAGTTGATAGATTTTTCCTTCTATTGATCAGTCTTTGGGTGTCATGCTGAAGAAAAGTGCCTAGCCTGAGGTCACAAAAATTTTGTTTTCTTCTCAAGATTTCAAAATTTCTTCTTTTAGGTTTATGATCTGCTTCTGAGTTAAAGTTTACATGTGCTACAAGATATGGCTCGAGGGGATGTTAAAAATTTGTTTTGCATATAACTGTTGGCTTTGTCAGCACCATTTCTAAAAAGACTTCTTTCTGGAAATGTCTTTACACTTTTGTTGAAAATCAGGTGCCTGTGTGTGTGTATGTGCGCATAATTTTTTTGTAATCTCTATTCTTTTTTTTAGGTTTATTTGATAGTGACACAGAGTGCAAGCAGAGGATGGACAGAGAGAGAGGGAGAGAGACTGAGACAGGCAGAGAGAGAGAGGGAGAAAGAGAATCCCAAGCGGGCTCCGCACTGTCAGGGCAGAGCCTGAGTGGGTCTTGAACCCACAAACCGTGAGATCATGACCTGGGCTGAAATCAAGGGTTGGATTCTTAACCGACTGAGCCCCACCACCACCACCCCAGTGCTCCTGTAATCCCTATTCTGTTCCATTTGTTTATCTTTATGCCAATACAAAGAACTGTTTTGATTAGCTTTACAAGAAGTCTTAGTATCGGGTAGTGTTGATGGTCTAACTTTGTTCTTCTTTTTAAAACTTTAAAGTCACTCATCTTCTTTCCTGTAAAGTCTGATCTGTGGTCAATCCCCCCCAGTGTGCATTTCACCTTCTGACCTGCAGTCAATTCCCTCCCTCCCCTCCCCCCCCCAGGGTGTGTATTTCACCTAAGGTATTACAGTTTTTATCCGCACAAGTTTGACTTTGGTCTCCACGTTTGTATATGGTGTATATGGTCTTCCACAATCTACTTGTTTCACCGTCCTCGTCTCCAATTCAGACTGCTGCATCAGTTCAGGATCCATTTCCATCAGTAAATTTTTTTCATTATGAATTCTATTTTCTTACTTTTTAAAATGTCTGACAATTTTTGGTTGCATTCGAGACACGGTGATTTTATCATGTGGGTACTGGATACTTTTCCTAAATATATTCCTATAAATATTTTCCTAAGAATATTCCTGAACTTTGTTCCGAGTGCTGTTAAATTGCTTAGAACCGGTTTCATCATCACGGGTTTTGCTGTTAAGGTGTGTTAGAGCAGCATTTAACATAAGGCTAACTGCTGTGCCCTTCAAGCGCTCCATCGACCGCTCACGGAATGCGGCTGGTGGACACGGGCACTGCTCCCAGCCCAGTGTGAGTGGTCCCCTCACCCTGACACGTGGTCTTTTCCCGGGTGCCCAGGAGTTTCCTGGAGTTCACGTGCCAGCATCAGTACTTCCACGGGCCCTTGGAGCTGTGCCCCCCTGGTCCTGCAGCCTGCAGGCTCCGGCCGACTTTCAGCAGCACCTCCTCTTTCCAGGCTCTGGCCGGGTCACCCTGCTCACCCCCACGCAAGGCCTGCAAACTCAGGTGGGGGCCACCTCGGCTCTTCTCGTTTGTTTCCCCTCTCTGTGGGGTCCTGTCGTTCGATGCCTGATGTCGCACCCTGGAAGCACAGTCCGTCTCTTTTCTTCTGTTCTGCTGTGGGTACTTCAGGCGGAAGGTGAACCTGGTCCCTCACCTGGAAGCGGAAGTCAGTGTGCACGCATGTGCGTGCACGCAGGTGTACATGTATGTGCATGTGCAGGTGTGTGTGCACGTGTGTGTGCGCGCGGGTGTGTGTGCACACAGGCGTGTGGTGGTTCAGCTTGAGTACGCCCCATGTATCATTCACTACGTTCATTTTACTTTTTATTTATTTCTTTTTAATTATTATGTTCATTTATTTTTGAGAGAGAGAGAGAGAGGCAGAGTGTGAGTAGGGGAAGGGCAGAGAGAGAGGGAGACACAGAATAGAATCCAAAGCAGGCTCCAGGCTCTGAGCTGTCAGCAAAGAGCCCAACACGGGGCTCGAACTCACAAACCGTGAGATCATGGCCTGAGCTCAAGTTGGACGCCTAACCAACTGAGCCACCCAGGCACCCCTTCATTTTACTTTTTAATGAAAGCACCGGGTGCTCTAAATACTCCTTTTCATGGAGCTCTAAGCCAATTGTGACAAGGTTTGATTTAGAATTCTTTCTGCTTTTTCTAATTTTAAAATGTTTTAGTACATTTCCTATATATTCTTATGGATGCTTTTAAATTAGTTTTTTGTGATAGTTTTGCTGCTGTTGTTGTCTATTTTTTGTTGTTTCTCTGTTCATTTTTTATTTTAATGTCTGTGGTTGGAGAATATGGTTTATATGGTTTATCCCTTTTTTGCAATTTATTGAGTTTTTTTTTCTCCTCTAAGGTTCAATTAACTGACATCTTCCCTAAATGCTAGTGTGTTTGCAAATAATATGAACTCCATTTGATGGGTACACATTTCTCGCTGTCACACTACCTATAATCAATTATGGTACCTTTACTATTAAGGACGTTCATATTATTACATACCTTGTTGAGTTTCCTTAATTCTTTAAGTGATTCTTGGCCACGTTAGCGGATGTGGGGCTATGCAGAGAGGGACTATCAGGACCACTGAACCTGAGCTGACCCGATGTTTCAATTCCTAATCATGATGCGTTCTGGCAAACGGCAGGGACACACACAGGTGTGGACACACAGGACTCATCTTAAGAGCAACCGCACAGGAAACAGAAATGAAGCGACTGCGCCAGCAAGCAGAGTCTGCAGGCAGTGGAATTGGCGTGGGCCCCGCCAGAACCATGTGGCACTGCTGGTAAGTCCTGGCTTACGGGGTCTTATTTTTGTATGATTTAAACTTATTTTATTTGCCCAAACTGAAGTTTATGACAACTCTTCATGAACAGTTAATGTTTCCCAAAAAAGTTATTTCTAGTATTCAAAATACTAAATAATCTCATTTCTATATGGGTATATACATGATTTACACAATTCAAAAGGTTGTGAAATGCACAAAATTAAAGTGACAAATAAAACTATAAACAATGACAGTATTTTCCCTTTGCCGTAATATTTACCTTAAAGGGCCCGAGAGAGGAAGACCCTTTAACTGTTGCCAGTGTGATCTGAGACTCTTCCAGCTGAGTGAGTATGTCGTCTATGGACGAAATGATCAGGACGGAGTACGTCTCGGAGTGATGCACAACCAAGTGTAACGGGGTCGTGTTCCACAGATCAATAATCTTAAACAGCGTCTTCTCAAGGATAGCCTCCTTAGTGGCGGAGATTGAGATTTCGTTTACTTCGTGTTGGTGCTGAAACATCTGAAACGAAACATCATTCTTTAATATTCAGCGGATGAAGGATTCCTGATGCGCTTACGATGCGGGACTTCCGTGAGCGTGCCCCTCCCGGCCTGAGCCTCAGGACAAAGCCCTTCCTAACCATTTCCCATTTCCCACTCTGAGCTCTCAGTGAAGTTTCCAGTCATCGTGTACTTCCTCTAATTGCAGCCCGCGAGAAGGTCAGTGGACACCACCTTCGGTACCCGTGCAGATGGCCCTACCCCCTTCAGCTCTCCCTTCTCTGCACTAATGCCGACAGCCTCACCCCTCCGCGACACACTCTTACTTCTGACAGTAACTCTCGTGATATGACGATCTGAGAGAACGGAATCTGAAAGACCCAGCTTTCCCTGGCTTCCCTTCCCTTCCTTATCTCCGTGAGGATAAGTGGCTCGAGCATACATTGGTGGATGGAGCATACGCGTAGGCCTTCTTTCCAGTCCCCACAGACAAGATCCTGATACAAGATCTCACAATCACTGCCACAGAGATACTGGGAGAGCTTTACACTTCCACATCGGAGAATTAACTCACGGGCTAACTGCTCTTATCCCTCAAAGGATCTCCCGCTGGTCCCACGTGTCCTCTCCATGGGGTTGAAGAGTGATGCCTGAACCTGTGTTTTGGTAAAACACGACCAGTGTTCATCACCTACCAGAGACGGGCATCACGGTGATGAAATCAGCTGAACGCTTATGGCCTAAACAGAGAGTTTGAGAAGGACGCGTGCCTCTGGATGCAGATTATTCAGCCAAAGGCAGATAGGCAACCATAGGACCATCAAGCTTCTGTGCTGAACAAAGAACCTTGTGCGTCACACTGACATTCTGAAATTGTTAATAATCAACTCCAAACACTGAGAACGTGTAGGGCAAAATCTCAACGAAGTGTACGTATAGCCCTTTCAACGCCTTATGGTCTGAGTCTGGGACCTGACTGACCAGTGGTCGGATCTCCCAAGTAACTTGGTAATATCTAGGAGGCTTCAGATGAGTCTTAGGCCTATCGTTGATTATCTGCCTCTGTGATAAAGCACACGGTTTCTAAAGTGAAAAAGATCAACCACGAAGTGACTGTGTTCGTTTTATGGAAACTATCGAGCTCTTCCTCTGAATTTACATTGTGACACGTCACAGGTTTTTCAGAGACTACATAACATGTTGGACAGAAACTGCTGTCATATAACGTCATCATTTATCCACCCGGTAGGACCACAAGTGGGCTCCTGTCACGGGCTGTCCTGAGCAGTCTTGCAGCATGACCGCCGTCCGTCTCTGGGTCAACTACGTGATACGCATCCTGTAGGAAATGAAGGCTGGGTCCCTAGGCCCAATCCTGTCCATCTAGGTACCCATGCTCTACTACGTAAGTTGGTGAACAGAAACAGGATGATCCAAATCTTCCAGGAACTCTTGGAGTTCAGTTAAGATGAGCAGCTGATGGCCTGCTCTCCCCCCTGACCACTGCAATGATCAACCTCGGGAAGAGAGGATTCCTCTGACTCCCGCCGACAGCGTTGCAGAGGCTGAAGACCTTGTTCACTTTTGTTCAGATGCTGCATTAACTGTCTTAATTTGGATCCTTCGAAAACTGCATGAGAATCCCTTGTTAAACTATCTATTCACATTAGAAATACAGGGATAGCACGCTGGAACCCTTTCAGGTTCTGGAGCCACCAGCCCACCAGCTGATCCCCTCGAGGCCTGTCTGCCCTCACTTTTAGTGCTTGCTGCTAGACTGCCAAATGTCACCCTTTACGTGACTTGCCCAGGGATGATGACTCCCATAGCCCAAGACTTTGTAAAGGAAAATGTCATTGCAGTTGTGCTATGTTTCTGGAATGCTGTTTTGGATACACCTAGCCAATGATGTTGACATATATGCTCTTAAATTATCTAGACATTTTGCTGAATTCGCCGCTGGCACACAGATCAGTTAGGAGGCCTGATGATGACCCAGGACAGGGTAAGGGATTTAGACGGGATGAGGATAGAGAGAGCAAAAGAAGCCTGAAAGGTTAGTTCATCACTTTCAGCCTAAGCAACTGGAAAACAATGGAGGCGCCATGTGCCGAGATGGGGAAGGGAAGGAAGAGTGGGGTCTGGGAGACGGAGAACGATACCTGGGAGGTCTCTGAGACCCGTAAGTGCACCTACTAAATAGGGAAGCGGATATGTGAGTTCAGGGGGAAAACCAAGGTCAGGGCCAGACAGGTGCAGTAATCTAATTTTAAAGATCACCTAAAGGTGTCTTTTAAAATTCTTCTTTTTAAATTCCTTAAACTATCCCCCCCCCCATTTCCTCATTTCAACAGATCATTTAGTAGAAAATTATAAAATACTATTTTAAATGACAACAGATGCTGTTAATCACAAAGCCTGAAATAAAAACGAAGCTTACTGTAAACTAGTTATGAAAATAGAAAAAATTGTAACCATATAAATCACGGATTCTATTTTTATAACAAAACCTAGATAGCAAAGCAAATAGCTCCTAATTGTGTATTTTAAGTATCATATCAAGTTACTGGCAGAGCCATCCCAACATGCTCTTCATTTTACGTGAAACGGAATACAGCAGCTTGATGTTTCTGTTCCTAGAAGGTGTGCTCTCTGTGAGAAGTGGCCCCGCTACAAAATAAAACACTAATCTCATCTGTCACACAGGCAAACCACTGCCGCTGCTCTCGAATCACCGGGATCACGGTGCACGGAACGGCCTACCCCGTACCTGCAGCTACACGTAGTTTCTGACCACCTGTCCCCTGCCAGCCTTACTCCCATTTGCACGGACGGTCGACCAACGTCTCCCTTTTCTAATTCCTATTCCTTGCAGACTTACTCACTTGCTTAAAAAATTGGCCCCTCTGGTATTTCAACCTATTTTTGTTTTCAAATAATTTTTGTTTACCTTGAGAGCTAGAAGATTCTCTACTGTGCAGTTCTTATCAAGAGAAACCGACTTTCCAATAATCTGGAGAGCATCCCAGTGCCTTGGCTTCAGACAGGGGTTTCCCAGAGCTATGATAGTAGGCAGCCCTTGTTTAAATTCTGTCACCGATTGCTTAAGATGGGTCACCAGGTCGTTTTTAGGTAAACCTGCAAATAACAACCAATCATACTTTTTAAACCAGAAAACAAGTTTGCTATTTAACATAATTCTAGTTTTGCAGTTATTAGGCTGTACTAAAATAGTGAGTTTTATTAACATCACCCTCCCAGAGGAATCAACTGTGGATTAAAACGAAGAGCAACAGGGGCGGCCTGGGTGGCTCAGTCGGTTAAGCATCAACTGCGGCTCTGGTCATGATCTCACGGTTCGTGAGTTCGAGGCCCGCGTCGGGCTCTGTGCTGACAGCTCGGAGCCTGGAGCCCGCTTCGGATTCCGTGTCTCCCTCTCTCTCTGCCCCTCCCCCAGTCATGCTCTGTCTCTCTCAAGAATGAATAAACATTAAAAAAAAATTAAAAGAAAAAACAAAGAGGAACAGTTATCAGAACTGATGATTAAAACCCAAGACCAGCAAAGCCAAGTTTTCTTGGCAAATCTGACGCCAGGGCTAGCCAGCTACCACAAAGTTTCCCAGATTTTCACTGACTAGATATACAGACTAGTACACATATACACATTCAAAAGACTGTTACAGGTTTGGGGCTTTTACATTCTGCTCAGTAAGGAGGACCATCAAAGGGCGGGGGTCCCTCACTAGCATTTCATAAAGAACATATTTAACACTGCAACACAGGCATGTAGGTCAAAGTTCTGCCACAGACCAGGGCCAGTCTGTCCTCTGGCCCTGGCAAACCTTGCCAGACGGGACTCAAAACCTCTGCCGTTGAAGGTTCAAACCTCCTAAAAGAAAAAGACAGGAGACAGAGGCCTAGCCAAAGACGGGGACTCAGAAAACCCAAAAACTACACCTATATGCTTGAATATCCAATCTGTCCAGATGGGGCTTCTTTCATAAAGCCATGCTGAATGATAAAATGTTTCTAGAGACCTAAAGGAAAAGAGAATAGCTTTGGCTTCTCTAAGGCTACATTTTGGAAAAGAGCAAGATTTTTCTGGGAAACTGTGGATAAGAGAAGCAGTGTCTATTTGCTACTTCACACACCGTTCGCTGGGGCAGAGACGGGACAAGGCGCCGGGAGAGAATTCGCAGAATGAGCGTCACGTCCCAGCAGTGACACTACGGATGATCTGTCCCCGGCTTTCCTCTTTTCTAAATGTTTTGTGATATTGTTATTATTTCTCGTAGAATTCAAACCCGAGCAAGGTCAAGTATTTTTCTGGCGAGGAGGTTGCAGTCTGCAGCGTCCTGAGAGTAAGGGAGGAGCATCAAGAGCGAAGGTGCTCCCTTGCCAGGCGGGTGAGACACTCGCCTTGCGGAGAGGACAGGTCTCACAGAATCGCTGGAACAGGAACATCAGTGTCGGCAAGATTTCAAATTTGAGGATTCGCAGAAGGGAAACCTCTCAAAGGGACTTTTTAGCTATTTCTCCCACTGGCCAAGGGAAGCTGTGGGCGAAAACAGTGAGCATCTGGGTGAACCCTCCGCGTATGGGTGGGCCTCTGTCATCAAAGCCACGATCGTGGTGAAGCGTCTGCGGTCTGGCCTAGGGAAATGGCTTCTAAAGAATACACAAAATTGTTATTACTCAAAAAAAAATTTTTCCCACCAAATTTTAATCTTTCTCTTCTTCAGGAAATGATTCCGGCCCCTACGCTCCTGTGCTGCCTCTCCAGCCACTAATGGCCAGGCCTTGGGAATAGGCAAAGCGGTTAAGGTCAAGAACAGTGATCTTCCTGACCCAGAGGCCATGCGGTGTGCGTAATTCTAGGTGGGAAAGCTTGAAATAGATGCCGTTACCTTTCTCTAGCACGGAGATCACATGCATCCATCTTGAAACGTTTCTCTGCATGGATTCTGTGTCGACACTGTGGAGAGGTCTGTTCCTCCACTCCCTAAGGAGCGTTCTCCATTCCTCCTGTGCAGCCCACAGTGTCTTCCTCAAGGTCAGGTCATACTCGATGTCGGCGATCTCCGCACGGACGATCTGCGCCACGTCCTCCATGTTCAGGGAGTGCATGTGGGACTCGGCATCGTCAAAGCGGTGCTGGAATTTGGAGTAGGTTCTAGCTTTGTGAGCCAGACCTGCGGCTTCCTCTGTGAGTGTCCGCATCATCTCCATGGCGCTGGCCACACCAGTCTCGGCACAGAGCAGAACAGGAGTTCTGATCTGAAACACGGCAGGAAGACATTCTAAGAGATCATACCCTTCAGGACCCCAACATGTTTTACTGACAGCAGATTAGCATGTGACCTAAGCTTTAATAAACAGTCAGCATCTGCAAGGACTGTCCTTAATTTATAATTGTTTGTGTCTATCAGGAGGACTTTTAATTATTATTACCATCGTAGCAATAATTTGTCGTGTTTCTTCCCTCTCTCGGGCACCGTGGAACTTTAAGTAACACATTACCTTACTTACTAAATCTGGACAACAATCCTGAGAGGAGTTAATATTTTTCGCAATTTTTCAGGGAACTTCTAGTTATCAGTAATTGTCCCATCGTCAAATGGTAAGTGGCAGTTTCAGGGTATGGCTGGCTCCTGAAGTCATTTCCTTTTTCTGATTCTGTTTAACTTTGTACAATTTTTTATTTTAAGATGTTATTTTTTTAGGGGCACCCGGGTGGCTCAGTCAGTTGGGGATCCAACTTCGGCTCAGGTCATGATCTCACTGTTCGTGAGTTTGAGCCCCTCATTGGGCTCTGCGCTGACAGCTCAGAGCTTAGAGCCTGCTTCGCATTCTGTGTCCCCCTCTCTCTCTGTCCCTCTCCGCTCTCTCTCAAAAATACACATTACAAAAAATTTAAAAAGATTTTTTTTTTTTAAGTAATCTCTACACCCAATGCGGGGCCTGAACTCACGACCCAACTGAGATGGCCAGGCACCCCGTAACTCTGTAACTTTGTACTATTTTCAGGGCACTTGTCACACGCTGCCTTGTATTTGGGTTTGACTACCTCACATGAAATTGTGGGCGTTTACAACACTGACCTCCAAAGAAAGAAAGAAGTAAAGGTCTTCCCTGATTTATTACTTATTCAATTATCACCTTCTCAAGATGGACAGTTTCATCCACTTATTTCTGAACAGCTCATGGAACCTCGTACAGAAAATGTAGAATGGAATTGTGTGTGACGTTGTGTTATATGCAGTGTGGTCACCCAGTAAACGTTGAGAACAATCATAACGTAATACGCTGTATAAAACTACTAAACGGTATTGGTGATAATGGATAGAGCTTAATATGTACTCTGTAAGAGGGATGCCCGTGT
>NW_024412436.1:14307957-14515457 GCF_014898765.1 Herpailurus yagouaroundi
ATAATGGATAGAGCTTAATATGTACTCTGTAAGAGGGATGCCCGTGTCATGCGTATATAATAAAGTTTTCCTTAGGCGTCTCCCATACTTTCCCATTTGTGAACATTCATCTGTGTTTGTCAATGAGGAACCCCTGGGAGAGGCAGCTGGAGAAAGGGTCTTCCTGGCCCACAGGCGGTCGGTTTCTGCAGCCCCGTCTGCTGCCTTTTCCAACTGAGATCTTCACAGAGGGACCTCAGCCCTCAGGTACGTAAATTGTGTGAAATGTTACAGTTCAAGTCAGAAGGCGGTAAGGAGGCCCCACCCCGTGTGTCTGGTGGAGACAGGTCGGTACCTGCTCAGCTCAGCTCTGCTCACTGGTGCACACGACCTGCAACACAGGCCCCGGTCTCGGTCGGGTGTCCCACCTTGCACACTTTAACAAATGTGAATTGTGTAAACCGGACACTTGTGTAAGGGCCTGTAACTTTCGAGTACTGTTTATTTAAAATAAGCGCACAGGGGAAGGGACAGAGGAGGAGAGAGAGAATCGCAAGCGGGCTCCACACTGTCAGCCCAGAGCCCGATGCGGGGCTCCAACTCACGGGCCCGGAGATCAGGACCCGAGCCAAAGTTAAAGTCAGTCGCCCACCTGAGCCCCCAAGAGCCCCTCAGTCATATCTGAAAGACCGTAGGTGGGATGTGTGCACCAAGCACCTTCGTGAGGAATGTGTTGCACCTTCCCGTGTCTGTGTGAAACAGTACAGATCGCCCATGTAGGTGGAGAAACTGAACAGGCATAATCTCACTGAGTGACACTGTGCCCGAGGCACGGTCAGTATGGGACTCACAACTTGGGGTGGTGCTGAGGGCAGAGGGGTGCACACAAGCACGGTCTCCGGAGCCTGGCTCGGACTTGCTGTGTGACCTTCAGCAAGTTACTAGACCTCCTTAAATCTCCCTGTTATTTGCAGGCAGGTACAGGCGTAAAGCACGCGGCACACAGCACCTCTGACACTCGGGGAGGGTGTTTATCGTACGCTTTGCTCCTCTGAAGTGACTCAAGTTGTAGCGCTCGTTACCGCCGGCCTGGAATGAGGCCCAGAGAGACTTCACGGGTCTAGCCCTTTGGGCCAGGGGCCTCGTGTGGCAGAACGATGAATCCTACGGAAAAAGTCACCACTGTGCTGTTGTTCGTGGTCTGCATGCGTTCATCACCGAAGACAATGCTAAATGTCAGTTACGGGTTCGTGAAAACAGACATGCAATTTTTCCTCCCATTGAGGTTCACAAGTCACCAACGTGCTGTCTGCGGAGTCTGGGTGAGGAACACTTGGATTAAATTATTTACCTAAGATTCTGCAGGCAGCAAGTGCCGCTATGCTTACTAGGCCTACGGGAAAGAACCAGCTGATTTTTGATGAAAAACACACACTGACCTTGGCCTTCAAGTTGCTGACGTCAACTCGCAGACCCGTGATGTGAGCTTCCAGATTGTCTCTGAATTTAGCAATAGCGGCGTCTTTATTCATCTCCCTTAACTGCATGGAGGTTTTTAGCTGCCCAAACTTGACGAGAAGAATTTTATAGATGGCAATTTGCTCTCCTGAAATCTGGACCTGGTAATACCTTACAACAGAATGCAGCTGAGCAACGACAGAGTGTTCTTTCTCTAACACAGACAATTTTGAGGAAATCCCCTCCAAAAAAGCAAAATGTTCCACAAATTCTTCAATTTCAGTGGGATCGCACTCCATCTTCCTCAGTGAGGCCTCCACAACCTGGATCATTAACACGTCAATTGTCATTACAGAAGGACTGTTCACGGTTTTAGAAGATGGATTACTCTTTTAGCATCTGTCACTACCTTACAGAATTATAATTTCACAAGAAAACGAAGACATCATCCAGACATTATTCTAGATAGTGTTTAAACACTGGAGCGTGAACACGCTCAAATCCTTTCTATTGTTAATAGAGGGAACGTGAGGGTACCTGCATATAAAATAAACGCTAAGGTATAAAGGAAGTAATGTTGTGAATAATTCTGTCCCTAAGAAATGAACGCAACAACGATGGGAAGGGTTTGGCCACCACGGGATAACGCGGAATTGCTACCACGTTTGGAGCGTGTACATTCCAGCTCTCTATATACGTGATCCCGCTTTGCTCTGATCGCGTGTTGGTTCATTCGGTGTTGTCTTCTCCAGTTTATGCAGGAGGAAATGAGTCTCAGAGGGATTCAATTTTGACCTCACTACAGGCAAAGGTGTAGTGAGTTACAGAGCTATGATTCACCCAAACATGACTCCAAATCCTATTTTTATCCGTTATAAGTATTCATTATAATTATATGCATAACATCAATACTTCTCCTAAGTGTATGTATATCATTCCGTGAAACTTTCAAAATAATTGCATTTCTATACTCACATGACAATTTTTATTTTTGTCTCCTACTTCCAGGCTCTTAATGAATACTCATGCGTGATTTGGGAAGCAATGTCATTTCCATTTTCAATCTCACAGGCTTGAATTAATTGACTGTATGTGTCTAATTTTTCAAGCACTATATTCTCTTTGATCGTCAAATAGATGTTCGTACAAAACACGCAATACAAAAAAGCTTTTAAAAGAGAAAATCCCTATTACGCCATCACTCAGAGGTCACCACTGCTAACCCACCAGCAGTTCACATGAACAGGCTTTACAGGGAGGCTTGTGTCTGAATCCCAGCTCCAGCACTTCCTAACTGTGTGACCCTGAGCAAGTAGCTTTACCTTAATAAACCTGGAGTCTTCATCTATAGTTTTGAGGATAAAACTTCCACATTTGACTGAAAATGTTCAAAACAAAAGACCGAGTGAACACAGCTATCTTGACTTTACCCACAAATCCCATTTAAAGGCCAGAGAAAAGAAACACTTTAAAATGCAGATTTGTATCACAAAGAAAACAGATAATTCCAATTTTGCGCAAGAGAGGGCAGGAAAAGGTGAAATATACCTAAACTTCCTTCATGTCACTAGTAGGACACTGATATCAGAGACCGATAAGGATGGTAAAGGAAAGTCACAGACAAATTTCACGTACGGGAATAGATGCAAAAGTCCTAAAAACAATGCCTGTAGGGGAGCCCGGGTGGCTCAGTCAGTTGAGTTGAGTGTCCAACTTCAGCTCAGGTCATGATCTCACAGTTTGTGAGTTCGAGCCCCACGTTGGGCTGCAGCCTGGAGCCTGCTTCAGATTCTCTGTCTCCCTCTCTCTCTGCCCCTGCCCCACTCGCGCTCGGTCTCCCTCTCCTTCAAAAGTAAATAAACATTTAAAAATTTTTAAAAAATATAAAGTTCGCGTACGTGCACGCTGGCCGCTAAGGCAGTCTGGAGGCAAGAGCGACCTAAGAAAATCAATTAATGCAACAACCACATTAAAGGCTTAAAGAAAAAACCCTGCATGATTATGTCAGTAGATGCAGAATAAGCATCTGATAAAATTCATTTCTGGTAAAAATTACTCGTGTCAGATGAGGAACTCTCATCCAGATAGGGGAACTGCTTTAACCACATCAAAGGAAGCTACCCGAAGCCTCAGGAAATAAATAATAAATAAAAACACACCAGGGAGCACGCAGGAGCCAGAGAGAGGATGAACGGAGAGGACTTTCAGAACAGGTTCCTAAACCAATTACAACTCAGAGAGTTTTCTGGAACAAAAAACCCTGATTCTTCCAGCTGCAGAGATGCGGTTTGTGGAGGCTCACGTGTGTCTTAGGGTTGTGTGCCGGAAGCGTTTGAGAGCTTTCTGACCGGTACCTGATTTCACTCCTACAACCTCTCCAGGTGAGTGGCCAATATTATCCCCAACTTACAGATAAAGAAACTGAGGTAGGGTGAGAATAAGGATATTATCTAAGGTCTTCCACATAGGAAACGGAAAGGCCAAGATTTTTTAAAAAAAATCAGGTGAAGCAAAATTTACATATAAAAGATGCTAACTGAACGTTAGAGTGAGTTTTAACACAGTTATGCACCTGTGTAGTTACCTCCATAATCAAAACATAGAAAGCTTTCACTGCCCTGAGACCCCTCGGGCCCCATCCCAATCTTCTCCTGCCCCTGGCCTCACACAGCCACCTCTGGTTGCTGTGACCACGGGTAAACTCGGACTTGTCACGTGACATACACACGGCGCTGTCCAGCAGGCACTCCTTCGTGTCTGGCTTCTTTCGGTCAACGTATTTTTGAGATTCATCCAAATCACACTTAGGGGGAGTTAAGCTCCTCTTCCCCAGTGAACGCTATGCCCACGCACGAATGTGCCGCCTTTTCTCTGCTCACGTCTTGCGGGGAATCTGGATTCACTACAGGCTGTGGTGTGGTACTTGTGGGCGAGGCTTCTGCGAGTATTTGAGTCAAAGTCTCTGTGTGGACCTGTTTTTATTCCTGTTCGGTAAACGACGTGCCGTGGGACTGCCGGGTCCAGTGGTCGGTGAACACGTCCCCTTATAAGAAAGGGCCAGTTTTCCGAAGTGACTGCACCTGCTTCGTTCTCACCAACAACGGCTGGAAGCTCTGGTCCCTCCACGTCCTCCTCAGAACGTGCTATTGTCGGCCTTTTCAATTGTAGCCGTTGAAACGGGAGTGCGGTGGGACCTCCCTGTGGATTTGACTTCCCTGAGGACGGCGACGCTGGGAACACTTGAATCTGGTGACTGCCTTCTTTTGGGAAGCTGCGTTTGTTACCGGTGGTGGCAAAATGGCGGTCACGATGGTGCCTGCTCTTTCTTGGGGCTGATCCCGTGTGCTAACCAAAGCCACAGCTTCGGGCGAATAGTAGGAAAACTTGGTATCGCGTGCTGTCTCTTCTGTTACTTTCAGTGAAACCCCGGGAGATGACCTCAAGCCACACGAAGCTGGGCAGAGACTGAGGGAACCGCAGCTCTGGTAAGAAAATCTTCTTCTGCCTTCTGCACAGAGTCGACTTGGGGATTCTTGAAGTCAAAGGCCGTAGAAGTTGAGACAGCTAACCGCTTCTGAGCTCTCAATGAAAGAGGCGGCTTCAGTGGTGGCCTTAGCAGGAGAGGTGACTAGAGCCCTGCCTTAACCGAGCACCCTCACCGAAGGTGGGACGACAGGACTGGCAGACAGCTCGCTGGCGGACTAGTAAGGGCGTAACTTTCCCCCCAAGTCCATGTTCCAAACAGCGCCACACACAGAACCGTACCTTTAGGGGGGATGGGGAAGTGTGCAGCACAGACAGCAGCTAAATAGAAAAAGGTGTCAGGCTTAAAAATCACACCTGGACTTGTATGCAATTAACCAGAAGCAGATAGGGAAAAAGTATTTAAGGAAGAAAGTCCTGGGGCGCCTGGGTGGCTCAGTCGGTTGAGCATCCGAGTGCGGCTCAGGTCATGATCTCATGGTTCATGAGTTCGAGCCCCGCGTCGGGCTCTGTGCTGATGGCTCAGAACCTGGAGCCTGCTTCAGATTCTGTGTCTCCCTCTCTCTCTGCCCCTCCCCCACTTGCACTCTGTCTCTGTCTCAAAAATAAACAAACATTAAAAAAAAAAAAAAAAAAAGTCCAAGCCTGATAGTCATCAGTGATGCTTCCTAAGGCCCACCCAGGTGTCCAAACTCATGCCCTTGCCTTAGTTGTTCAGTGCCCAGCAAGCACAACCTCACCAATGCCCGGCTCGGATGGGGCGGGTCACGCAGAATGATACACTACGGGCGCAAGCGGGGCCGCAGGGGACAAGAGACGGAGATTTCCCCCGAGATCTGAGGGGAAGGCTGCCAGACTGACTAAGCACAGAAATTAGTCTACCGAGAAGCAAATTCTTGTCCCTTCTGTCCACCAAGATTTGGTATTAGCTGCAGACCACTAAAGATAGCTACTTCTCCATTTTCTTTTTTTTATAGGAGGGAAGTTTTAATTACAGCTACCCTGTCCCTTCACCATCTTACACCGGGCCGGGGGGCTGCAGCCTGGTCTTTGTTTACGGATCACCAGAACGCTAAGCGGCCAGGCTGCACTTGATAAGGAGGGCCGGACGTGGCGTGGGGCCCACAGTCACCCCTACCTCTCAGGTGTCCACAGGAGGGAGCCCCGCTCGCCTCGCCCCCTGGTGTCCCACCGCTTCGCACCCGCGTCCTGGGGCAGCCGAGTGAGTCCCGCCGAACGCGGGGGCAGGGAGCGCCAGGCTCAGTACAGGTACCTCCTCTCAGCCAGCCAGCCTGCCCCACCAAGGCCACGTGCTCCCCTCTGCTCGCTGCTGGACAAGGCCAGGGGTTGGCCAAAGTTTCCAGGGCAGCCGGTGCCGAGCGGGCCGAGTCTCTCCCTCATTCTGACCTTCAGTTCGGGGAGGGCTAATTTCAAACAGATGGAAGCCACCTGCCCCAAGGTCCACCTCGTCAGCCGACAGCGAACAAAGGAACTATTTTCATCTCCCTTTGCCGTACCTTGTCTTGCTTCTCAGCTGGCTCAGTGCCCAGCCGGGTAGATTTATTCCCAGCGCGGGAACATTTATTGTGTCCCCTAAACCCGGATACATGGGAAGAAGGGTGCGGACAGCCAAGGGGTCGAGTGCGCAGACGCTGCTGTGAACTGGCAGACCCGACGCTCAAGCCGCCCCTCCCTGGCCTGCCTCCCTCCGCCGCCAGGGGAGAGGAGCCCGAGACACGCCCACCGGGCCAGGTCCCTCTGCAGCCGGAGGCGGAGGCGGAGGCGGCACGGGGACGTGCAGCCACATGCACCACGCTGCTGCCGCTTCCCCGAATTTCTGCCAAAGGGAGGGCGCGGCGCGAGGGGAGCAGTCCCCGCCACGGGAGCCGAGCGGAAAGAGCCAAGACGCCGAGCTCCTGGCCACGTGCGGCCATCGGACCGGCCTGGGCGACTGGCACCCAGACTTCTTTGCGCACGAGACAGAGAAACCCGTCGTTTAATAGCCTTCGGGGGGGCTTTTGGATCCTTGTTGGGGGAATTCGGCCCCGAGTGAGCCAGAAGTGACTTCCTATGAGTCTCAGGGTTGCTGTGGTTGTAAAGATGACGGGAACCCCAACGTACACAGCACACAGTGCCTCTGGTCTAACGGACACTTGCGATCCTCTTGGCTCTTCACGGATTTAACAACTACTAGACGCTCCCTCCTTCTGCAGACACTCCCTTGCTTCCCCATGTCTCCGGTCACCCTGCAGGCTCCCCTTCCTCTAACGACCTCCTAAATATGGATGTTCTGGAGGCTCTTTTCCATCGTCACCACACACATAACCGGGGCATTCCCATTCACTCTGACGACCTCTAGGACCGCTTGGATGCCGGTTGTTAAATGTGCGCTCCCGTCCGGACCCCCTCCTGCTGGCCGGACAGACACACGTGCACATCTCTACCTGAGGACGGCCCCGTGAAGCAAGCGCGGTGCTCCCTCTCCTGCGCCCCACGGCCCACCCCGCTGCCTAACCAACACGCTGCAGGTGTCATTAATTCCTGACTTTCTCCTATTCCCACATTCTGCCAATCACTAAACCTGTCCATTCTCTTTCTGAAATAGATCTCAACTCCCTCTGCTCCCCAGACTCCACATTGCTACTGCCCTTGTCTGAGCGCTCATCACCTCTCCCCTAGAGTCTAGAAACCACTCTCCTCCCGTCTCATCCTACCTGAATCCCAGAGTGGTCCCTGCAGAAATGAAAGTGGCATCATGTCGTTTTCACATTTATAATCTTGCAACGATTCCCAGCAGGAAAAACGGGAAAACGTGGGGTGCAATTTTAGAGACGGTGGAGGAGGTTTCTTTGAGGAAATGACATCTGATCAAAGACCCAAACAAATGTAACACGTATCACATTTCTGAGGATAACGCTCATCAAGTGTGTTTCCGAAGCACGTCTTTTAAAATCATAACCTGATAATCATAAAGACTCTCACGCAAGAGGCATTTCCAAAAATACTTACTTCTAATAGATTTGTGCTCTTGTTTTCAATTACAGATCGCAGGAGGTCGTGACTCAGACGTATGACATTCTCAACATATGGTAAGCATTCTGACTGATAATCGAGACTTGTAACATTGAAAATACCAATGCGTTTCTCAATGACCATGCTGACAATGTGTTTCAGATACTTTCTGAATTTAGCTAGTATAGTTTTAAACTGTGTTGGAGTTAATTCTTCCATAGAGGACATTTTCATACTCATGACTTTGGCACTCTGTACGATGGTACAGTATTTTCTAAACTGGCAGCTGTAAGCACTAACCAGGCCCATTGAGTTACCAATAATAGTCAGGAGACTGGCAATCTGTAAATAAAAATGTCAGAAAGTCAGAATTTTAAGAGTAAAAAACTTGTGCTCTAAGGGGCTAATAGTTCTATTAAGATATTTAAAACCATAGTTTTTTTGTGGAGTTCATTTTGTTGGGAACCTACACTAAAGAACTATGTTGGAAACATAAGACTTTAAGAAATTAAGATAGCCTTTTAAATATGTGGTGTTTCTGAAAAGGCCTACCAAGCCATTTATCTTTATCGTCAGCATGTTGTCTTGAGCCGTGGCCTAGAAACACCAATCACTCATTCCCTCGCTTGGCCCCACTTCAGAATAGACACTGTGCACAGCCTTGCACCAGGGCACTTCTATATACTGTGTGAACTCTCCCAAGACACAGCTATTGGACGAGGAATCATCTGACCCAAGTGAAGACAATTAGATTCTCCTGTAAATCTGAACAAAAATACCCAGCCAGATGGCAACGGGAATGTAGGGGCCAATGCAGGTCAACGACTGGAAGTCAAGATCATGCAGGAACCATAAAACAGAAAGCTCATTTTCGGAGGGGAAGTTGGAAAAGAACAAAGGAGAAGAACTGAGCTGAAAGCACATGAGCGGGACAGATGGGGGAGAAGACAGAAGTAGCATTTCAATTGTCCTAAGTTAGGATGCTCAAATTTTTCAATAAATCCCTTTAATCTAAGAATCAGCCCAGTATTCCCTAAGACAAATCGTTCTTAAACTCACTTTGTTTTGGTAGGTAGGATCCATTTCAAAAAGAACCTGACAATCTGGCCATCTGGTTGTCTTCTTACAGGCAATGCCACTTTCAGTCTTATTAGGTAAATTCACAATTAAAACCGATTCAGTAAAGACAGACAGGCGGGGATCTTGGCAAAGAGGAATAATCTTGGCTAAAATACATAAGTCGAAAGTTAGTATTTTCTGATGTCCCACTGAAAACAACACATTAAAATTATCCATGACATCTAAAACCACTGGACTGAGGCTAATTTATTATGAGGGCTATATAGTATTCTATACTGATAAATGGAATTTAAGACAGTGTAAAAGTTTGGGTTTAATATTATGGAAACAACAGAACCACTCACAGATACTGGGTGGTGTTGGGGCGAGGCATAATTAAATAGAAGCAAAGAAAAGTCATTAAGAAATAGTTGGAATGCCCATGCTATGTGATGCCACGTGGAGAGCATTAGACCAGCACAGTGAGGGGATGAACAGGAGACAAAGCTTCACCGCCAGTGCGTTCACAGACAAGCTGAAAAACCGGGTGTCCATGGGCAAAAACCAACCAAGCAACAAACACAAAACTTTAACCTACACTTCACACACTATGCAAAAATTAACTCAAGATAAGCCATATACCTAAATATAAAGCACAACTTTATTAATATTCCAAGAGGAAATACAGGAAAAATCTATATTGGCTGTGAGCTAGACAAAGAGTTTGCAGGCAACAAAACATAACCCGTAATAGAAAAAAAGTGGTGAGCCGTACTTTATCAGAGTTCAGAAGGTTCCCTCTGTGACAAAGAATGAAAAGATGAGGCACAGACTGGGAGAAAATGTGTGCAAATCTTGTATCTCATGAAAGACTTGTAGCGACGATACATATAAAGACTTCTCACGACTCAACAATAAGGAAACAAACATCCTAATGAAAATAAGCAAAAGATGTAAAGATCTGACCACAAAAAATGTATCCAAGCATATGCATATAAGCTCATGAAGAGATGAACAGGGAAACAAAATACAACCACAATGAGACCCACTACAACCTACCAGAATGGCTACTTTTTTTTTTTTTTAATCTGACAATACCAAGAGGTGACAAGGATACAGAGTGACTGTGAAAGGGCGAGCCTATGCCGGCCGACTCCATCTTGTTCTGTGTCCTCCACCTTGAGTGACTATGTCCCCGACATGACCCCTTTCCCGGGAAAATCGCAGAAACCTCAGACCGCGCCTCCTCCCCTTGAGTAACCTCCCGCTCACCCGTTCAAACTTCCTGATCAAAACACGTCCAGCGACCTGCGTAACAGGACTCCGACCCTTCCCCAGCCAATCGGCCGAGGCCACGACCCTTCCCCAGCCAATCGGCTGAGGCCACAGCCATTACCTCACCAACTGCCCCTAGAGCCCTATAAAACCTTTGTGCTTTTGAAACTCGCTCTCTCTCCCCGGTGGTATCTCACCGCCGCGTCGGTGCAGGTAGGGGATTGAGCTCGAGCTAGCTCGAATAAAGGCTCTTTTGCTTTTGCATCGGACTCGGCTCCCTGGCGGTATTTGGGGATCGCGAATTCTGGGCATAACAACTGGAGCTTTATACATTGTTGGCAGGAATGCAAAATGATAGAACCACGTTACAATTCTCATACAATTAAACATACACCTACCATATGACCCAGCAAACCCACCCCTGGTTATCAACTCAAGAAAAAAGGAATCTTACGTTGTCCAAAAACCCGTATGTGAATGTTTACGGCAATTTTATTCATAATTGCCCCAAACTGGAAACGACCCAGATGTGACTGCAGAAAGAAACTTTGGTATATCCAGACAGTAGACTAGGACTCAGCAATGAAGAGGAGTAAGGCTGCTGTCCCCCACAGCAAGATGGATGAATCTGAAATGCATCTTTCTAAGTGAAAAAAGCCAGACCAAAAGGCTACCTACGCATCCACTTGTATGACCTTCTGGAAAAGGCAGAACTATAAAGACAGGAAACAGATCCGCGGTTGCCAGGGATAAGAGGTGTGGAGGGTCCAACCACGAAGGGGCAGCACCAGGGAACCTGGGCGTGATGGAGTGGTTTTGTATGGAACCTGGATGGCGGATACGTAATTGTCAAAACCCACAAACTGCATGGCGCACAGAGTGACGTAGTAGGTCTTAAAACGCCAAGCAGGATGCTGGGAGAACCCAACACGAATACGGATGGTGACAAAGTAGCCTGCTGTGTTACTAGTGACTCAAGAGGAGGGGTAACAAAGGAGACTCTGGAGAGCAGTGTTTTGACTGAAAACTCTGAGGACAGAGGGGGGAAAAAAACGCCCACAAACACTCTGGTTGATACATTTGCGTCTCAAACGGGTGCAGAGTAGCCATTCTGACATTATTCTACCTGCATAACAAGTCAGTAACTACACTGTTACTTTCCATGTTACTTTCTAGGTCTTTTCACTGATGGGCCTCTGAGCGGCCCCACTCCCGCAATGAGCCCGTCCCGCGGCTGTCCCCGAGGAAACACAAGACGGGTGTGAGCCTCCTGTGCCCAAAGAAGCTACAGTGCTCTCCACAAAAGGGCACAGGGCCCATTCGGAAAGAGCAGTTCTCTGAAAATAAGGCCAACCTGAGCAACAAATTAAGTAACAGTAATACTCTCTTTACACTCCCCAGACTAACACAAATATCCCTGAACCTAGGAAATCCCTGGGGGCAAAATGTGACATACTTAAAACAGCACAGTACTGGCACACGAGTTATAGACACAGTCCAAAAATGAAATAAAATAAAATACTAAAATGCAATAAATGATCACAGTGCCGTTTCAAGTCAGCGAGGGTGAGGAATGGATTATTCAACGAATGATACTGGGACAGACACATCATGAGTGCTTTGGGAAAAAGCACTAATTAGTGCTTTGGGAAAAAGTCTGTGTATGCAAATACATTTTAGAGCAATCGAAAGCTTAAACATAAAAATGAAATCATAATTAGAAGACAAGTAGGAGAATGTTGTTTATAATATGTGTTCATAATGTGGGCAAGCGTCTCTATGATACCACGCCCTGAAGCCTTTTTCCAAAGGCTCTACAAATGTTATACTTTAAAAATAATGTTCTGCTTAGGAAAAAATATCACCATAAAATCAAGGCAAATGACCCATTTTTCTTAAAACTCCTATTAAAGATTAAGGGTTAATTTTCTTAACCCACAAGAACTAGCAAGCAGTACGAGAAAGACTTCTGCCCCATCAGTGCCGCTCCTGTGGACTTAGTCTGAGAAGAACCCCATGGAAGCCACAAGCCATGTGCCAGACGTTAACTTCATGACTGGGTATAGGAATGAGCACGTTTGATTTTGCATGCATGGTTAAACATATTATGGCACGTTAGTGTAAGGGAGTATTAATTATCTAGCCATCTAAGTGACAATTATGAGAGCGACTGCAGAATGAGGAAAATGCCTCCAATATAACACTAAGTGATAAGAAAATGTTTTGTTAAAGTTTTTTTTTTAATACTGATTTTTGAGAAAGAGAGACAGAGTGCGAGCAGGGGAGGGGCAGAGAGACAGAGAGAGAGAGAATCCCAAGCAGGCTCTGAGCCGTCAGCGCACGGCCCCGTGCGGGGCTCGAACTCACAAAACCACAAGATCATGACCTGAGCTGAGATCAAGAGTCAGATGCTTAACTGACTGAGCCACCCAAGCACCCTGATAACAAACCATTTTAAATCTAAGTTTCACTCTTGTATGCTTATGAAGGTAAAAATGCAGAAACCATGTGAAAACACATAGTTGTTATATGCAGGCAGCTGAAATGATGGGGTGGTTTAAATTTTTTATTTTTTTTCTCAAGTAAGTTTACATGCACACAAATGCACATGTGTATACAAACATATACAAATGTGAATGTAGATCAGTGAGTCCACATTTACATAAATAACTGAATAAAGAAATGGATCTGCTAAGGTGATAAGATCCCCCAATAAAGGCTAAAATTAGGGGGTAAAATTTTCAGAAGAAACAAAAAGATATTCGACAATCTCAAAATATCCCTCCCCAAATTGACTAATAACAAGAGGAAATATACACCTTCTAAGAGTTGCCACGGGTCCTGCTGTTTTAAGATGTTTTAAGACTCAGACCGAGAGGAAGGGACACGTTCGGTGGCCAGGCTAGTAATAGCTGTGTAGTGTCAGACTGGATACACAGAACTAGAAAAGGACTGATCGAAATCGGTTTCAGATGGAAACAGTATCTGTTATGCTAATAAGATATAACTTAGTTAAGTCTTATAAAATTCTGTGGTATATAAAAAACCCAAACCTTACACTGTTTTCCTAATTCCCGTCTTTTATGCACTCTACAGTTACGTGTAGAAGTCACACATCCTCAAATAATCCCAAATTCACACTGACTGATCCCAAAGACTGCACATTCCCGATCCCAATGGACGGTGGTGTGTGCTCCACCACTGGGTGTGAACATCAGATGCTTGAGCCTGAGAGAATATTCCCAAAGGAGACAGTGTATCTAGCTACGCTTCAAAAACACTTACTTATATGTTTTTCAATGTCAGTCACCATATTTTGAATTTTTCTTGAAAAATCTAATCTGTTGGGAACTATGAAGAGATTTGTAGCAAATTCTGAAAACCTGAAAAAAAAAATAAAAGCATATTTCAGAAAAATGCAGTAACCACCAGAGACTACAATTACTTGTAATATCAAAAAGGTCTGCTACTTACTCATCACACATGTATTTATTCTCGAACTCGGTCATGATTTCTAGGTCTACAAGAGTCCATTGAAAAAAAGAGAGAATGAAACACTGATTGGTATTTAAACCAGCTAGGTGACCACTTGCTACGTGGCAGTGCTTTGCAGACATCCGAGAATACGCGGGAAGGTCACCTAAGAGGTAGCATTCTAGCACTCCACCGCACCCCGGACTGTGATAATGAGGGCCGAGCTGCGGTCTGAGGGCCTGGGTTTCTGACAAGCACGCAGGGGTGTTCACTGCCAGGAAGGGGGTCATCAGGCCCCAGGACTGAGAATGGTGTGTGTAGGAGACCAGAATGAGTAACGGTGTTATCGCTCACATGCACCACAGATGATGTGAGCTTGTGCTTAGAGCTTTCTTAACATTTATACTGCCGAGAAATGATATTATTTCTTAATATTTATTATCGCCGGTCAGCGATAATAGATAAACTACTAAAATTTTCTGTCATTTGCTCTTTTCGGGCTGTTAGCGTATCTCCTTTCATTCTTAATAGTCTCACTCATCTTACCTGAAGGTATTTCTTCAAGGTCGTAACAAACTTTTTTTGGTTTCTTCATCATTGGCATTTCTTCACTCGACTGTTTTGTGACACAACTGACTTCATTTTTTGGTGCCTCCTCTTGTTCACACACCCCAGGTTCTTCAGAGCCATTGTCAGACTCCTGAAAGTTCTCTGTGGAAGTTTCTGAAGAGTCACTCTCTTCAGGAGACCTCAAGCGTAGAGTCACTTCAAATACTGGTGCATATACTTTTCTCAAATTGCTCTCCACTTCGATATGATTCAAAATCTAATTGATAGATATTAGAGTGACAGTGACAATATATAACCAAAAGAATATTCCTTTCAATTCAGGATAATATAGACCTAAACTTTAAATGATAAACAATAACTTTGGTGTAATGAATACCTGCATGTTAAAATACGGTAATGTAAAATACACGATGCATTGTAATGCAGGAGTTCCCCCAAAAGACTGTGTAAATTCACACCAGAGTGGTGACATATTGATCATTTGGGAGCTTGTTAAAAATACAAATTCTTGGGGGCGCCTGGGTGGCCCAGTCGGTGAAGCGTCCGACTTCAGCCAGGTCACGATCTCGCGGTCCATGAGTTCGAGCCCCGCGTCGGGCTCTGGGCTGATGGCTCAGAGCCTGGAGCCTGCTTCGGATTCTGTGTCTCCCTCTCTCTCTGACCCTCCCCCGTTCATGCTCTGTCTCTCTCTGTCTCAAAAATAAATAAACATTAAAAAAATTTAAAAAAAAAATACGAATTCTTGGGGGCGCCTGGGTGGCTCAGTCGGTTAAGCGTCTGACTTCGGCTCAGGTCATGATCTCACAGTTTGTGAGTTCGAGCCCCGTGTTGGGCTCTGTGCTGATAGCTCCGAGCCTGGAGCCTGCTTCAGATTCTGTGTCTCCCTCTCTCTCTGACCCTCCCCAACTTGTGCTCTATGTCTCTCAAAAAATAAATAAATGGAAAAAAAAATTAAAAATACAAATTCTTGGGCCCCATCCCCAGAGATTGAGTTAAAAGGTCTGCGGCAGGGCCCAAGAATCTCTCTGTAATTAAAGTATAATTAACATACAATGTTATATTAGTTTCAGGTGTACAATACATTGATTGAACAATTTTATACCAAGAATATGAATCATTTAAAAGCTGTGCAAGTGAGTCTACTGTGCACTCATGGTTGAGAATTAGAAATCTGGAATCTCCTTCAAAACCACTGCTGCAGGTCTGACTTCTTCACTGGAATATACACATCCCGGTACAGGTACCCGCCCCTACTGGAGTGTACACATCCTAGTACGGGTACCCGTCCCTACTGGCATGTACACGTCCTGGTACAGAGAATATGTACTGAGGATATGCACATCCCGGTACAGGTACACGTCCCTGCTGGAATACCCCCATTCTGGTACAGGCACCCGTCCCTGCCGAGAAACAGCCAGACGATTTCACAGATAAACACCTTTCTTAGACAATGTATCCGCTCGTAGGCTCTGTCTAGGCAGGTGTTCTCAACTAATGTGTCCATCTCTCTTACGCACACACAGCCCGCTGTTCTGGAGGCATCCAGGGTTTCTCAGAGCGGTCGTCTCCCTCACCTGCCAGAACCTCAAGTAGCCCTTAACGAATAAAGGCGGTTGACACCGTACGCAAACATCGCCAGCACCCCATGAAGCCGCGAAGGAAGAGCCTGAGCAGATGCTGAAGGGGACACGCAATCTTTAGAGGTTGTACACAAATAAACGCGGGAGTTTCGGGGGGTGACACACTGCTGCAGGGTGGGTGACGGTGACTGCACACAGCCCCGCGCGTGTGGTAACGCCACTGAGTTTCACGTGTAAAATATGCTCGAAACGGGCAAGTGGATGTTATGTATGCTTTATCACAATCAACAAGTTCACAGACAATTTCAAACAAACATAATGCGTCGTATAGCTTCTTCTGGAAAATAACCTCTAATCCTGGTAACGACCGGACCTTGAACCCTACACACTTTCTCATGTTACAGTATTACAAATAGTTGGCGTAGAATCATTCCTGAAATGCACGTAGTACAACTACTATTCGATACGGCATACTTGTATCTGTGTCCACTAGTTGAGTACACCTGATACAGTATACTCCTAGCACACTGTATTACTGGACACAGTTACTCTTGGGTGAGTGCTTATCATGTCCTAGGCGCTAGAGTAAACAAGTTGCCCTCACCTCACCTTCACAGCAACCTGGACAGAAATTATTACTCTTATTATATATAAAAAAGCTGGTATTAGTTTGTCAAAGGCTATATTGCCAGCATGTGATAAGGCGGAAGTCATGGGTCTGCCCCTCCCTTGCCCGTTCTCTTTCTCTTGCAAAATAAATAAATAAATAGAGAATAGAAAGCTTCTTGGCAAAATACAAAGGTATGAGAGTGAAGTCAAGCCACAAGACTTGAAGTCAAGTCAGGATGGGACAAAATATTTGCAAAAGACATAGCTGCTAAAGGTCTGTTCTCTAAAATATGCAAAGAACCCTTCCAACTCAACAGTTAGAAAACACATAACCCAATTAAAAATGAGTCAAAGACCTTAACTGACACATCAACAAAGAAAGTATACAGGTGACAAACAAGCATATGAAGACATGGTCCACATTATTTGTCATCAGAGAAATGCAATTTAGAACAAGGACAATTTAGAACAAGACAAGGAGTGAGACTCCCAAGCAGGACCCGTGCTGTCAGCACAGAGCCCGATGTGGGGCTCGAACTCACGAACCAGGAGATCGTGATCTGAGGCTAAACCAAGAGGTAGATGCTTGACCGACTAAGCCACCCAGGCGACCCAAAAAGTCTTCTATTTCAATGAAGTCCAGCTTATCAGTTCTTTCATGGATCGTGCCTTTGGTGTTGTGTCTAAAAAGTCACTGCCACACTTAAGGTCATCTAGGTTTTTTCTTATATTACCTTTAAGAGTTTCTTTAATTTTGCATTTGACAAATAGGTCTATGATCCATTTTGAGTTAATTCTGTGAAAGATGTAAAGTCTGAGTCTATATTCATTGTTTTTGGCACGTGGACGTCCAGTTGTTCCAGCACATTTATTGAGTACCATCTCTGCTCCACTGTATCGCTCTTGTTCCTTTGTCAAACATCAGTTGACTACACAGTAAGATCTTGGATTGTGAGTAACTTCTTCTGCAAATGTTCCACAAGACGAGCAAATGTTTCTAATAAATTTTAACTTGATAAACAAGCGATGTCTTGCAATACGAGTAGTATGTGACACCAAACATCACATGATCACCACTAAACCGATGGTTCTTGAAATTTGCTTTGATATACAAGTGCTCTGGACTACAAGCATGTTTCTGGAACGAATTATGCTCACACACCAAGGTTTTACTGTATTTATGGGAATCCATTTCTGGCCTCTCTATTCTGTTCCAGTGGTCTATCTGACTGTTCTTTCATTAATACCAAACTGTCTTGATTATCATACCCTTAAAGTAAATCATAACGTCAGACAGTGTCGGTCCTCCAAATTTGTTCTCCTTCAGTATGGTATTGGCTATTCTGGGTCTTTCGTCCCTCCATATAAACTTTGGAATTAGTTTGTCATGATCCACAAAATAGGCCCTGGGATTTTGATTGGCATTGCATTGAAACTATAGATCAAGTTGGGAAAAGCTGACATGTTGATAATACGGAGTCTTCCCATCCATGAACATGGACTATCACTTCATTCTTTTAGTTCTCTTTTGATCTCTTTCATTAGAGTTTTGTAGTTTTCCTCATATGTACCCTGTATGTATTTTGTAAGATTTATACCCAAGTATTTCATTTGGGAAGGTGCTAACGTAAATAGTATTGTTTTCAACTTCAAATTTCACTTGTTCACTGCAGGCATATAGGAAAGTGACTGACCTTTTAAAATTAACCCTGTAGCCTGCAACCTCACTATAATCACTAATTAGTTCCAGATTTTTCGTTGATTCTTTTGGATTTTCTACATAGATGAGCATGTCATCTGCAAAGGAAGTTTTAGTTCTTCCTTCCCAAACCGTATACTTTTTGTTTCCTTTTCTTGTCTTGTTGCATAAGCTAGTATTTCCAGTACAATGTTGAAAAGCATTAGTCAGAGGGAACATTTCTGCTTTGCTCCTGATCTTAACAGAAAAACTTCAAGCTTGTCACCACTAAATGTAAGGTGAGCTACAGGTTTTTTGGTAAAGATTCTCTATCAAGTTGAAGAAGTTACCTTCTCTTTCTAGTTTACTGAGAACTTTTATCATGAATGGGTGTTATATTTTCTCATATACTTTTCCTGCATCTATTATATGAGCATGTGATTTTTTTTTTTTTTAGCCTACTGATGTGATGGATTGCATTAGCTTTCAAGAGTTGAACTAGCTTACATACCTAGGATAAATCCCACTTGGTGTACAATTCTATGTTGGATTGTGATTTGAAGATTTTTACATCTGTGTTCATGAGAGATATCTGTCTGTAGCTTTCTTGTACTGTCTGTCTGGTTTTGGTATTAAAGTAACATTGGTCTCATAGAATAAGTTAGAAAGTATTCTATCTTCTGCATTCCTCTGAAAAAGACTGTAGAAAATTGGTATAATTTCTGTCTTAAATGTTTGGTAGAATTTACCAGTGAACCCAGGTGGGACAGGTTTTTAATTACTCAAAAAAAATCTTCCTCATACTAGAAACACTAGTAACAAAATGAAAAATAACGCATTAAGATTTATATTTTCATGATATAACAAATGGTTATGGTCTGTACTTTATAAATAGTTTTGTAATTCAGTAAGAAAAAGGAAGAGAAAACGCCATCAGAAAAATGGGAAAGAACATCAAAAGGTCATAAAAATGAGAACTACAAATGGCTAATAAGTATAAGAAAAACACTCACTACAAGTAATAAGTAAAAAGATCAGTTAATCTGAGATTTCAGTTATCAATAAGCAACGGTCAGTATAAAATAGGATACATGTAAAAGGCACTCTTTGATAGAAATTAGTATAACTTTGTCTAAAGAGATACTCTGCAAATGGAAGACCGTAGAAAGGCCTATTGTGCTGATTGGTATTAATCCTAAGGAAAAAATTGTAACAGTGCAGGGGCACCTGGGTGGCTCAGTCGGTTAAGCCTCCGACTTCAACTCAGGTCATGATCCTGTACCTCATGGGTTCGAGCCCCACATTGGGCTCTGTGCTGACAGCTCAGAGCCTGGAGCTTGCTTCAGATTCTGTGTTTCCCTCTCTCTCTGCCCCTCCCCACTCACACTCTGTCTCTCCCTCTCGAAAATAAATTTAAAAACATTAAAAAATTAAAAAAAAACAGTGCATGTGTTTTTATCTAAAAATATTTCTATTCTAAAGTGTTCATAAAGAACTAGTAGAAGCATCTAAAATAACAACTCCCGGGGCGCCTGGATGGCTCCGTTGGTTGAGCATCTGACTTCGGCTCAGGTCATGATCTCACGGTTTGTGAGTTCGAGCCCCGCGTCGGGCTCTGGGTTGACAGCTCAGAGCCTGGAACCTGCTTCAGCTTCTGTGTCTACCTCTCTCTGCCTGTCTCCTGCTCATGCTCTGTTTCTCTCTCAAAAATAAACAAACATTAAAAATTAAAAAAAAATAAATAAATAAAATAACAACTCCCAGTACAGGCTGGGGCTACAAGGCTCACAGGTTAAATCTAACAAAAAAATATCTAAGATTTTTATGGAGAAATTATAAAAGACATTGAAAAAATTCAAGAAGACTTAAATAGCACAATCATGTCGGGAAGATTCAATATCATAAAATATTAACTCTCCCCATCTTCTAGGCAATTTCAACCAAAATCCAAATAGGGTTTGAATCTAAACTGTATACAGACGAGCAAATGGCTGAGAATAAAAGAAGCCTTATCTCAAAGCTATATACCATTAATCCAGTGTGGGATCGGCACAGTGAGAGGCAAATAGATCAACAGGACAGAGTAACAGCTGGGGAACAGAAGACACACATATGGGAATCAGATGGTAAATGATAAAGAAAGAGCTGCCAGCGCAGATCAGCAGGGAAAGGATGTAAAGAAACTACGTCTGGGCAATGGCTACTCACACAGAAATACCTGAAAGTGGAGCCCAGCCTACACTACACACAGACACATTAAAGACACGTGTGAAGGCCAGACTCTAGAGCTTCTATGAGAAAATAAAGGAAAATATATTTATGACTCAGGATGGTAAATTTAATCTCAGACACTAACACAAATAAAAGGACTGATAAATTCCACTACACTGAAATGAAGAATTACTGATAAAAATTACCACGAGGGAATAAAAGTAGCAAGCCATCTAGCAGAAAAGATAATTGCAATATAAATACGAAGAATTCCTACAAAATAATAGAAAAATCTATTCAGCAGATAAATGGACAAAAAACATAGAAGACAAAATATGAGTCTACAATAACATATTTAAAAAAAAAATTTTTTTTAACATTTATTTCTTTTTGAGACAATGTGACAGACAGAGTGCAAGCAGCGGAGGGACAGACAAAGGGAGACACAGAATCCGAAGCAGGCTCCAGGCTCCGAGCTGTCAGCACAGAGCCTGACCCGGGGCGTGAGCTCACGAACCGTGAGATCATGACCTGGGCCGAAGTGGAACGCCCAACCGACAGAGCCACTCAGCCGCCCCTCCAATAACATATTTTTTAAAATACAGAATTAAGCTATGATAAGAGAAATACAAACTGAAATTTAAAATGTGAACATTTTCCCTTGTTACCAAATCTACCTAAAATATTAAAAAATATGTAAAACATACATATTATACAGTGCTATCTCATAAAAATGCTGCTTTTGCAAAGTAGAAAAAGTATCTACTGTATAAAGTTTAATCCCGAGAAAATATTGTCGGGGGCAGGATACAATTCCTCATGTCAAGAAAAGATTTCCCAGGGCACCTGGGTGGTTCAGTCAGGCCGGCATCTAACTCTTGATTTGGGCCCAGGTCATGATTTCATGGTTTGTAAGATCGAGCCCTGCATCAGGCTCTGTGCCAAAAGCATGGATCCCGCTTAGGATTCTTGCTCTCCTTCTCTCTCTGCCCCTCCCCCACTCACATGCACTCTCTCTCCCTCTCAAAATAAATAAACATTAAAAAAAAAAAAGATTTCCTAGTGTAAGTTTTTCTAGGATTCTGTTAAGAGTTTTCATATTTGGCTTGTGTCATTTTTGAGTTAATAACAAAAACTTTTTTTGTTATTTGCTGTCTTCTGTAGAACGGCGAAGAGTCAAAGGTAGACAATAGTGGGGGCGGAGGGGGTAACTGCTACTTTAGATAGGGTGGCCCTCCCGCACCAGTCCCGTGTGAAAGCAGCATACGGCAGCACTCCGCGTTGCCTTGTCTACCTTTGTGCTTCCTCACTGCACCATCACTTCAGTCCCTGTCTCTCCTGGTGCAGAATACAAGCTCCAAGAGATCAGGGAATTTCAGAACCGAGCTGGTGAATTTCAGAACCGAGCCCAGTGACCGGTGTATAGTAAGTACTCAATAACGCACGAACAAATGAACCAACTGAGATAAGTGTCATTACAGCTTTCTACAGTGGGAGGGACGTGTATGTGTGTGTGGTGCGCAAACAATTGTGAGTAATCATGAATCACATTTTTAATTACAAAACTTATTCATTTTACATTAAAAATCTGTGCTCATATTTTTCAAAGACCACTCACCTCATTAATATCTGCTTCCATTTTCACTTCTGACCTTAAAACAGAAGTGGCACGTAAATTTGAATTACCGACAAATTCTTCACCATCATTTGTTATCTTTCCAGGGAAAGTAAAGATATTCTTGTACATTCTAGATTAAGAAATAAGAAAAAAAAGTCTTTCTAAACTTTGATATCTTACTGATATCCAGAACACATAAATAATTAGACATTCCCCCAAAGAAGATATACAGATGGTCAATTAGTACATGAAAACATGTTTAGCATCACTCATCATTAGGGAAATACAAATCAAGACCACAATGAGATGTAACTTTACACCAAACAGGACGGCTGCTATTCTCTAAAAGAGGAAAGTGGTGTTGGTGAGCATTAGAATCCTGGTGCTTCCTGGTGGGAATTAAAATAGGGCGGTTGCTGTGGAAAATACCGGGGAAATTCCTCAGAAAGTTACCTGTTGAATTACCAGGTGATCCAGCAACGCCACCTCAGGGCAGATAAACGAAAGAACTGAAAACAGTGATTCAAACAGATATTTACACGTCAATGTTTATAGCAACGTCATTCACGATAGCCAAAAGGTGAAAATGACCCAGATGTCTATCAACAGATGAACAGATAAATAAAATCTAGTATACACATACAATCATTATCTAGCCTTAAAAAGGAAATTCTCATACGTGTCACAACATGGATGAACCTTGAAAACATTATGCTAAGGGAAATAAGCCAGAAACAATGAACAAATATCGTGTAACTCCACCAAATGAGGTACCTAGAATAGGTAAATCCATAGACAGAAAGTCTCTCTGCGCTGAAAGCATGGAAACTGCTTGGGATTCTTGTCCCTCCCTCTCTGCCCTTCCCCTGCTCGTGTGCATGCACGTGCATGTGCTCCTTCTCCCTCTGTCTAAAAATAAGCTTTAATAAGTGAAGCATTTTTATGGAAAAGTAAAGACTTACAAATATAAGCTAACAAAAATAGAATTTAAATAATAATTATGAGGAAGATGGAGAATACGTAAACACACTGCAAAGCATAAGAAACACTAAAACAAGGAGGTAAGAAGGAGGCACAGGGAATTAAGAACCATTTGAGTGAATCAAGAAAAATAAGAAAACAGAAAAGGAAAGAGAAAAAAACCAAAGTAAAATAAATAATAAGCATAAATGAAATGGGAGGCGCAAAAGCAAAGCATACCAGTTACTGAATCTAAATAGGTTTAATTTCCTAATTAAAAGACAGAAACTATCGGATTAAGTTAAAAAGCAAAATCAAACCATAGTAAGATAGGCATCTCAATTTAAGGTGAAAAGGGCAGAAAATAAAACTATTAGGAGCTTCTGGCAGCAAGAGAATGGCACAGAACTTTTTAAAAAATCTTTCCACATCCCCTCATAAAAATCAGAGAAATAGATAATCTGAATAGGACATCTATTAAAGAAACTGAGCAAATAATGTGTAAGCTTTCAAAATAGAACGCCCTGGGCCCAGACAGGTTTCCGTGTGAAGTCTGTCAAATACTTAAGAAAGAAATTATACCAGTTCATTCTATGAGCCCAGAATTTTCCTGGAACCAAAACCAGACACAGACATCGTAAGAAAACTACAGACTAATACCTTTATGAATAGAGACACACAAATCCTTAACAAAATATTAGCAAACTCAATCTAGCTGCCTATACAAAGGATTATATATCATAATTGAGTGGAAACTATCCCAAAAATGCAAGGTTGGTTCAACATACAAAAATGTATATATGTAACATAATGTAGTATACCATATTGGCAGCATAAAGTAAAAAACACATGATCAACTGACACAGAAAAATAGCATTTAACAAAATCCAACATTTCATGCAAAAACATTAAACAAACTAACAATAGAGGGGAACTTCCTCGACCTGATAAGAAACACTTGCAAAAACCCCACAGTTAACATCATACTTAACGATAAAAGACTTAAAGTTTCCCTCTTGAGACAAGGAATAAAACAGGAATGTTCACTGTTGCCACTTCTAATAACGTTGCATTGAAGATTCTAGCCAGGGCAATCAGGCAACAAAAAGTAATAAAAGATATCAGACTGGGAAAAAAAAGAAGTAAAACGATCTCTATTTACAGGTGTCACAATCCTGTATAGAAAATCTTAAGGAGTTAACACACACACACACCATTAGTACTAATAAACAAGTTGAGCAGGGTTGCTGGATACAAGATCAATATACAAAAATCAGCTATATTTCAATATGTTAGCAATTAATAATCCAAAATAAAACTTAAAAAATGGTGTTTACAATAGCATCAAAAAGAATGAAATACTTCAAAATAAACATAACAAAAGAAGTGTGACACATACACTGAAAACCGTAAAAGACTACTGAAAGAAATTAGACTACCCATATAAATGCAAAGACAATCTCACATCCATGGACTGGAAAACTTTATACTGTTCAAATAAAAATGCTCCCCATATTTATCTAAAGATTCAGTGCAATCCTTACATAAATTCCAGTTGTTGTTTTTGTTTTAGATAGAAATTGGCAATCTTACTCTACAGTTCACAGTAAATGCAAGGGACCCAGAATAGTCCAAACAATGTTGAAAAGGAACAGTGTTATAAAATTCACACTTTCCAATTTCAAAACTTACTACAAAGCTACAGTAATCAAGACTGTGGTACTGACAGACATAGAGATCACCTGAACAAAATTTACAGTCCGTATATAAATCCATACATCTATCGTCAACTGATTGTCAACAGGATGCCAACACAATTCAATGGAGAAAGAATAGTCTTTCTGAGAAACAGTGCTGGGACAGTTGGATATCCATACGGGAAAGAATGAATTTAGACCCTTATCTCAGACTGTATACAAAAATTAAAACAAAATGGATCAAAGACCTAAATGCAGCAGCTAAAATTAAAAATCTTAGGAGAATATAAAGGTATAAATCTTCATGATCTTGGATTGGGAAATGATTTCTTTTATATAACAGTTAAAGTACAATCAAGGAGGGGCGCCTGGGTGGCTCAGTTGGTTAAGTGTCCAACTTCAGCTCAGGTCATAATCTCACAGTTCGTGGGTTTGGGCCTTGCGTTGGGGTCTGTGCTGACAGCTCAGAGCCTGGAGCCTGCTTTGGATTCTGTGTCTCCCTCTCCTCTCTCTGTCCCTCCCCGACTCGTGCTCTGTCACTCTCTCAAAAATAAATAAACGTTAAAAAATTTTTAAAAAATAGTACAATCAAAGAAAAAATAAATTGGCCTTTTTCTTTTTTTTTTTTTTTTAACGTTTATTTATTTTTGGGACAGAGAGAGACAGAGCATGAACGGGGGAGGGGCAGAGAGAGAGGGAGACGCAGAATCGGAAACAGGCTCCAGGCTCTGAGCCATCAGCCCGGAGCCTGACGCAGGGCTCGAACTCACGGACCGCGAGATCATGACCCGAGCTGAAGTCGGACGCTTAACTGACTGCGCCACCCAGGCGCCCCAGAATTGGCCTTTTTCAAAATTAAATACGTTTGTGTTCGAAAGGATACTATCAAGAAAGTGAAAAGATGATGTATAGAATGAAAGAAAATTTTTGCAAGTAATTATTTCATGATAATAAGGCTCTTGTACCCAAAATATATTTTTAAAATTCTTTATAACTTAACAATAAAGACAATACAGTTTTTTTCAACGTTTTTAATTTATTTTTGAGACAGAGAGAGACAGAGCATGAATGGGGGAGGGGCAGAGAGAGAGGGAGACACAGAATCCGAAGCAGGCTCCAGGCTCCGAGCTGCCAGCAGAGCCCGATGCAGGGCTCGAATCTGTAAACTGTGAGATCATGGCCTGAGCCGAAGTCGGACGCTTAACCGACTGAGCTATTCAGGGTGCCCCAAGACAACACAATTTAAAAATGGACGGGGGCACCTGGGTGGCTCAGTCAGTTAAGTGTCTGACTCTGGATTTCAGCTCAGGTCATGATCTCGCAGTTTACGAGCTCAAGCCCCACATCAAGCTCTCCACAAGTGGGCACAGAGCCCACTTGGGTCCTCTGTTCCCTTTTCTCTCTGCCCTGCCTCTGCTTGCACTCTCTCAAAAATAAACATTAAAAAATAAATAAAAATAAAAATGGACAAAGGACTTGAACAGGCATTTTGTCTGAGAACATCTACAGATAGCCAATAATATCAAAGGATGCACAATATCATTAGTCATTACGGAAATACAAACCAATACTGTTAAGGAGGTCAGTGGGAACAGATTCAGTAATGGTAGCACCTATTTAGCAGGCATTTAATCTGCTTATTCTCAAAGAACCTAATGATATAGGTATTATTGTTATTTCTAGTTTATAGATGAGGAAACTGAGGTTTAAAGAATTTATATAACCTCTGTTAGTTTACTAGCTAACCTAAGTCACACAACATGTCAGAGATGAAACGGGGATTAACCCAGGTGGTATGATTCTAAAAATACATATACTTGAAATCCACAAGTATTTCCCCTGTAACATTAAAAAAAAAGTATACAAGGCATGTTGTATTTTTAAAATAAGCTATGAAATAGTACCATGGAAAAATACACAGGAAAAGTTTAGAAGAAACTGTACCAAAACAATAAGACATTGTCTTTAAGCGACGGAATTAGGGTAAATTTTGTTTTCAATATTTTCTAGTATATGACCAATTTAATATAATAATAAATATATATTTTAAAAAATTATGTTCAGGCGCCTGGGTGGCTCAGTCAGTTAAGTGTCTGACTTTGGCTCAGGTCATGATCTCGTGACTCATGAGTTTGAGCCCCACATTGGGCGGTCTGCTGTCAGCACAGAGCTCTCTTTGGATCCTCTGTCCCCCTCTCCCCTGCTTGTGCTCTCTCTCTCTCAAAAATAAACACTAAAATATAAATAAGGAAGGAAGGACGGAAGGAAGTTCCAAATTAAAAACTTCTCCTAAACACACAAACACACACATACACACATACTTGTAGTTTTAGGAGAAATAAAGTTATAATGTGCTATTACTAAATAGTGCTCTTATATAGGTTAAAGTCCTGGCACTGACTCAAATCACTTATGAGGCCTTAGATCAATGACTTAAGCTCTGCTGGATCCAATAATAAATTAGAGAAATAACATATTTAAGATTCTTCAAAGTTTTATGAATTGATATATTTTTCACTCTCCAGTTATGATACTAAAACTCTGATTTGGCTTAAAATAATATTGCTAAATTTTGACCGTTTGAACATAAAGCATCTACAGTCTCAGTTCATATTCCATGGCTCACAAGGCACAGTGATAGATCCAGTTGCGGAAAATAAGAAAAAGGTTTTAACAGTAGTATTTAAATAGAAGCTGAAAACATTTTGTTTTCAACAGATAGTTGGAATTGACCCAAATTCCAAATGAACCTTGTGGCTACTTCCAGAATCATCCTCACACATCTTTAAGGGCTAGTTCTGAACTTTGAAGATACAGTATACCTATGCATAGGATTGCCAGGTTTAACAAATTAAAAATAAAGAACACCAAATTAAATTTGAATTCCAAGATAAACAATAACTTAGGTAATATTGGGACATACTGTACTAAAATATTATTCATTGTTAATCTGAATTTCAAATTTCACTGGACATCGTGTATCTCAAAGGGCAAGCTAACCTATGCAGAATTTGGGGGTGGAAAGGGGAAGAGGGAAATTTTCTTAAATTTCATGGACAGTATTAAGGAGGGTATTACCAGATAAGAAGCTCAGAAAATCGCAAAAACTGAGTACATATAATTTACAAGGAGAATTTTCAAATTCTAGCTTAAGTTATTGGATATCTCCTCCGTAAGTGGCAACATATTACGTTATGATCATAAATTCTTTTTACAAGCCAAAAAAGTTCGATTTACTTGATGAGATTTTCATTCTTTCTTTCCCTTGAAAATGGCACTCTAGCAGAATTATTAAATAATTCCAAAAGCAGTGTGACGGCAGTGTTCATCAGTTGACGGATGAGTTCCTGAAATATGTAGTCAACCAGCATCAGAAACCTCAAAATTGTTTCTAATAAATGTCGATATTCAGGCAGCTTGAAATGTGTTGTGTAGTCTTCAGAGAGGTTTGACTCAAAATATTCTTTAATTTCTTTCTTTTCTGCCACCTACAATTCAATAAACAATGGAGAAACAAGTGACAACTTTCTATGTTAATACAGCACGATTTCTAATGTATAGTATTTTCATTAGTCTAAGTAACATTGCAACTCAACGTTATTAGGACAACTCTCAAAAAACTTTATGTTTGCACTGTATTTGAAGAGCAGACCAAAAGAGGCCTATGAAGTTCAGGGTGTCCCTTACAAGCGGACGAGTTTATGGAAGTCCAACGGGAAGTACATACTGATGATTACCTAAGCGTTCCTGCATAGAGGGACCCTCCTCAAGTACACTAAGAGCTGCCAACGGGGGAGAGTCAAATCTAAATAAAAGGTTCCTTGGCAAACGGCAAATGGCAGAAGCACAGTGAGACCCTCCTCCAGAGGATCAGCGGGGGTGTGTGCCACGTGGGACCTTAAAATGTGGAGTTCTGACACCCAGCCACGTGCCTCAGATAACACACAGGAGTACTGTGCCGCCTGGCACACAGCTCGGACGCAGACAGGGCGAAGGCAGGGATCTGACGGAAGCTGGGGACACAAGAGGGGTGATTGTTTGCTTTTCCTGAAAAGTGAGAGGTGCGAACTCGCCACTCTGGGGACAAGAGTGGGGGGGACACCATTTTGCCACTGCCACAGCTCCAGCCCACCGGCACTGATGAACGTCAGTGAACACAGCACCCCCCGGTGGAGACAGGAGCCACCTACCCCGCCCGCGCCCCTGCGCCCTGCAGGTGCATCTTCGCTCGGGCAAGTCCGCCTGAGAGTCAGCGCCGCAGGCCCCTCACGGAGAAGACCAGCACAGACCTCCCCCACGCATCAAGTCTACTCATCAAAGAGGCTGCAAATTTCGTCTCTAGGGCAAACAGGATCTAGCTTCTTTTTTCTTTTTCTTTTGATCTAGCTTCTATTAACGAGCAGACCAAAACACATCTAGTTAAAACTTGCCATACGGTGAGAGGACAAGGTCCAAACAGCCCCCATGCAGGCAAGGAGAAACCCTGCAAAGGACTGGCCTGAGGGCAGGAGCAGCCAGAACACGACAGCAGAGTGCAGAGGGGCTGCCTCACCCCTTCTTTTCTGGACCTCTTCTTAATACAGCCATCACTCTCAGGCTTTCCTAACAATCACACACCAAAAAACAGTGATGTAGACAAAATGACCAGACGGAGGAATTTACCCCAAAAGGAAGAACAGGAAGAAGTAACAGATAGGGTTTTAATTAACACAGACATAATTAAGATGTCTGAACTAGAATTAAACAATTATAAGGCTACTAGCTGGGCTTGAAAAATGCACAGAAGACACCAGAGAATCCCTTACTGCAGAGATAAAAGAACTAAAACCCAGTCAGGCCAAAATTAAAAATGCTGTAGCGGAGTTGCAAGCCCAACTGAATGCAATGCCAGTGAGGACGGACGCAGCACAGGGATGAACTGGTGACATGGAAGGGAGAAGTATGGAAACTAATGACTCAGAAAAGAAGAGGGAAAGAAAGGCACTGGATCACAAATACGGACTTAGGGAAAAAGCACAGTAACACGTGTATCTTAGGAGTCCCAAAAGAAGAGAGAGAAAAAGAGGCAGAGGGTTTATTTGAGCAAACTATAGCTGAGAACTTCCTCAATCCGCGGAATGAAACAGCCACTGAAGTCCAAGAAGCACAGAAAAATCCCACCAAATTCAACAAAAGCCAGCCACTGCCAAGATGACACACTGGACCGGATGGACTTAATGGATATAGTCAGAATATTTCACCTTAAAACAGCAGAATACACATTCTTTTTGAATGCACATGGAACATTCTTCAGAACAGATCAAATATTAGGCCTCAACAGTACAAAAAGATTGAGATCATACCATGCATATTTTCACACCACAACACTATGAAACTTGAAGTCAACCCCAAGAAAAAATTCGGATAACCACAAACACATGGAGATTAAAGAACATCCTACTAAAGAATGAACTGGTTAACCAAGAAGTTAAAGAACTAAAGTACATGGAAGCAAATGGATATGAAAACACACAGTCTAAAACCTTTGGGATGCAGCAAAGGCAGTCCTAAGAGGGAAGTATACTGCAATACAGGCCTACCTCAAGAAGGAAGAAAGGGGGCACCTGGGTGGCTCAGTCAGTTAGGCGTCTGATGTCAACTCAGGTCATGATCTCACGGTTCGTGGGTTCGGGCCCCTCGTCAGGCTCTGTGCTAATAGCACAGAGCATGCTTTGGATCTTCTGTCTCGTGCGCTCTCTCTCTCTGCCCCTCCCCCGCTTGCTTGCGCTCGCTTTCTCTCTCTTGCTCTCAAAAAGTAAACATTAAAAAAATTTAACAAAAGAAGGAAGAAAGGTCCCAAATACATAACCTAACCTTACACCTCAAAGGAGCTAGAAAAGAATAGCAAATAAAGCCTAAGGCCAGCAGAAGAAAGGAAATAATAAAGACTAGAGCAGAAATAAATGATGTAGACACAAAAAACCAGAACAGATCAATAAAACTAAGAGCTGGTTCTTCAAAAGAATTAATAACATTGATAAACCTCTAGCCATACTTAGCAAAAAGTAAAGAGAAAGGACCCAAATAATATCACAAATGAAGGAGGATAGATCACAACCAACACCACAGAAATATAAACAATTATAAGAGACTATTATTTTATTTTTTTTTCAACGTTTATTTATTTTTGGAACAGAGAGAGACAGAGCATGAACGCGGGAGGGGCAGAGAAAGAGGGAGACACAGAATCGGAAACAGGCTCCAGGCTCCGAGCCATTAGCCCAGAGCCTGACGCAGGGCTCCAACTCCCGGACCGCGAGATTGTGACCTGGCTGAAGTCGGACGCTTAACCGACTGCGCCACCCAGGCACCCCTAAGAGATTATTATTAAAAATTACATGCCAAGGGGTGCCTGGGTGGCTCAGTTGGTTAAGCATTAGACTTTAAGCTCAGCTCAGGTCATGATCTCATGGTTTGTGAGTTCAAGCCCCAGACAGGGCTTTGTGCTGACAGCACAGGGTCTGCTTGGAACTCTCTTTCTGTCTCTCTCTGTCCCTACCCCGCTTGTGAGCTTTCTCTCTCTCAAAATAAATAAACTTTAAAAAATTAAAAAAAATATATACATGCCAACAAACTGGGCAATCTGGAAGAAATGGACAAATTCCTAGAAACATACAAACTACCAAAACTGAAACAGGAAGAAATAGAAAATTTAAACAGACCCATAACCAGCAAAGAAATCGAATCGGTAATCAAAACTCTCCCAACAAACAAGAGTGTGAGGCCAGGTGGCTTCTCAGGGGAATTCTACCAGATATTTAAAGGAGTTAGTACCTATTCTTCTCAAGCTGTTCCAAAAAAATATAAATGGAAGGAAAACTTCCAAACTCATTCTACAAGGCCAGCATTGCCTTGATTCCAAAAGCAAAGACCCCACGAAAAAGGAGAATGAACAGGTGATAAACACAGATGCAAAAATTCTCTACAAGATACTAGCAAATTGAATCCAACAGTACATTAAAAGAATTATTCCTCATGATCAAGCGGGATTCATTCCTGGGCTACAGGGTTGGTTCACTAATCACGTATCAATTAACCTGATATACCATGTTAATAAAAAAAAAGGATAAGAACCATAGGATCCTCTCAATAGATGCAGAAAAAGCATTTGACAAAATACAGCATCCTTTCATGATAAAAACTCTCAACAAAGTATAGATGGAACATACCTCAACATCATAAAGGTCATATTTGGAAGACCCACAGCTAGTACCATCCTCAATGGGGGAAAAGAGAGAGCTTTTCCTCTACAGTCAGGAATAAGACACAGATGTCCACTCTCACCAATACTATCTAACATAGTACTAGAAATCTTAGCCTCAGAAATCAGACAACAAAAAGAAATAAAAGACTACCAAGTCATCAAGGAAGAAGTCAAACGTCGACTATCTGCAGACAACATGATACTCTGTAGAAAACTTGAAAGACTCAACCAAAAAATTGCTAGAACACATGAATTCAGCAAAGTCGCAGGATACAAACTCAATGTTCAGAAATCTGTTTCACTTCTATACAATAATGAAACAGCAGACAGAGAAATTCAGAAAACAGTCCCATTTACAATGGCACCAAAACCCACAAAATACCTAGGAATAAACTTAACTGAAGAGATAAAAGATTTGCACCCTGAAAACTACAGAACACTTATGAAAGAAACCGAAGACGTCGCAAAAAAAGGAGAAACATTCCATGTTCACAGATTGGAAGAACGGACACCGTTAAAATGTCTGTACTACCCAAACCAATGTATATCTTTAATGCAATCACCATCACAATGCCGCTAGCATTGTTCACAGAGCTAGAACAATCTGAAAACTTTTATGGAACCAGAAAAGACTCCAAATAGCCAAAGTGATACTGAAAAAGAAAACCAAAGCAGGAGGCATCACGATCCTGGACTTCAAGCTGTGTTACAAAGCCATAATCAATAAGACAATATGGTACTAACACAAAAACAGACACAGATCAATGGAACAGAAGACAGAACCCAGAAATAGACCACAAACGTACGGCCAACTAATCTTTGACAAAGCAGGAAAGTATGTGCAGTGGAAAAAGGACAGTCTCTTCAACAAATGGTGTTGGGAAAACTGGACAGTGACCACGTAAGAATGAAACTGGAGCACTTTCTTACACCATACACAAAAATGAATTCAAAATGGATGAAAAACCTAAATGTAAGGCAGGAAACCATCAAAATCCTAGAGAACACAGGCAGCAACCTTTCTGACCTCAGCTGTAGCAACTTTTTTTTTTTTTTTTTGAGAGAGAGAGACAGAGTGAGCATGCAGGAGTGGGCAGAGGGAGGAGAAGGGGGGGAGGGAGGGAAGGAGGGAGGGGGAAGGGAGGGAAGGAGGGAGGGGGAAGGGGGAAGAGAGAGAATGAAATCTTGCCATTTGCAATGATGTGGATAGAGCTAGAGTGTATCATGCTAAGCAAAGTAAGTGAGTCAGAGAAAGACAAATACCATATGATTTCACTCATTTGTGGAATTTAGGAAACAAAACAGATGGGGGGGGCACCTGGGTGGCTCAGTTAAGCATCCAACTTTGGTTCAGGTCATGATCTTGTGGTTCGTGGGTTCGAGCCCGACATCGGGCTCTGTGCTGACAGCTCGGAGCCTGGAGCCTGCTTTGGATTCTGTGTCTCCCTCGCTCTCTGCCCCTCCCCCACTCACATTCTGTCTCTCAAAAATAAATAATAAACATTAAAAATTTTTTTAAAAAGTAAACAGGTGGACATAGGGGAAGGAAAAATAAAGGGAGGGAGGGAGGGGGAGAGAGAGAGAGAGAGAGAGAGAGAGAGAGAGAGAGAGAGAGAGAGAGAGAAACCATAAGAGCCTTAACTATAGAGAACAATCTGAGGGTTGATGGAGGGAGGTGGGGGCGATGGGCATTAAGGAGGGCACTTGCTGTGATGAGCACTGGGTGTTGTATGTAAGAGATGAATAACCAAATTCTACACCTGAAACCAATTTTTACCATATATGTTAACGAACGAGAATTAAATAAAAACTTGAAAAAAAGTCTAAACATTTCAGTTATAAGTCATATAAACCAAATCAAACTAGTTTCTGTAGGGAGGGAGGACTTGTTGCCTATCACAACCTAAATGGAAACCTCTTATCAAATATTTATGATGAGACCCTGATGAATGGGAGAAATGGGCTGAATGGGAGAAACCAGACCGTGAGTAATCTGTAACCAGGGTCCCAAGACAGATGCCGTTAATCCCTTGGCCAGTGTCCCGGAGTCTGCCTGGGACACGACCGGGCTTCAGGAAGTTAGGGTGACTGAGGAACCAGATGAGGAAGGAGAGTCCTTGTTCCATTGATGAAAAACAGCCGCACTGCATCTTCTCGTCAACAGGCGAAGGCTTGAACTCACTGCTACCCAGTCTCCACCAGAAGTTAATTCAGAGAAACTCTGTCTGAAAACCGAGGGGGACCCGGTCCGCCTCTCCCCCCAGAGCCTCCGCTGTGCGCCTGGACTCGGCCAAAGCAGTGGAGAGAGGCCGCCAGCCTGTAACCAGACAACACGGCATCGGTCCCTCATCCAAGGGTGGCTGTGAAGGACGCTTCCACGCACTGTCATTCCCCGACCGGGGAAACTCCGTAAAATAATCCTGTCAAGTGAGTCACAGCATCTCAGAGAACAATGTTCTGAGGACACTGCTCATTGAATTATTGAGTCCTTTTCATAAAATCCTCAGGCAAGTTTTGTCTCATCTGGTTATGTTTCTCTTGAGCAATGAGTTTTTGTCTTATAAACACTGAACTTTGTAACAATTCGTATTTCCCTATATATGCCAGGTCGGGTTAGATTTTAAGTATCTTGAAGGTATATACGTAAACATCCATACGCGTGCATTTACGCACACATGCACGCGCGCGCGCACACACACACACACACACACACACACACACTCTCTTATGCAGGCTTCCCCCACTCTCCAAAGGTAGAGTTGCTACGAAACCTTCCAAAAGCCGCAGCAGCATAAAGCCAAGAAGCCATTACCATTAATTTATATGGAAATTTTTTGAGCCTTCCCACACCCCAAAAGGCTTTGCTGACAGCTGCACAAAACTAACTGACGCTCAGAGACCCCTCCACTGGCAGCCCCGCCCAAGGGAGGCTGCATGGGGCCGGGGGAAGGAGCTGGGTCGGCGCCCTCGCTGCCCCGTAACAGACGCGGCCGGGCTCTCTGTGCTTCTGGCCTTTTTTTGTAAAAGCAACATCCTCTCTGGATTTCAGCTAACAAACCAGCTATGCATATACATCTGCTGTAAAGCAAAGTGGCGTAAACGAACTTTCACAAGGTTGGGGGGTGGGGGATATACCTGCACGCGTGTACACCTGCACCCCACACGGCCCCTGCAAAGTGTCCCGCGCCCGGTGACCATGCGGCATTAGCCGCTTGGCCTAAGGAACCACCTTTGTCCCTCCGCCTGCCCGTTTCTAACTCCGCCTCCAGGCATGCAACCGGGAGACGCTGCTTCGGTCAGTATGTTACAGTCTGACAGAGAGAGAGGAGAGAATGAAAGAATTACCTTTAAGAATGTACGTTTCATTTCGCAAATAGCCTTCTCTCTGATATCCTCAAGCTGTTTCACTGCCTGGGTAGCCTGCCGTGCCTGTTCTTCACAAAATCCATCCAGAGAATACGTTCGGGACCTATCCAGCTACTCACCCGATAGATGTTGAATGTTGGAAAGTCAAAGTTTGTTACAAAAAAAAAAAAAAAAAAAAGACACGAAATATTCTGGTCATCCTTTCATGTCATAAAGAGAATATTTTAAACTCTCTTTCATATACATTATGCTTTATACACCAAATGCTTTCCGTGTTCTTCAAATCCACACGCTCACAGTTAAACTACATCTTAATAAAACACAGAAAAAATACGTTATTATTTTAACTGTAACGAAGATCAACCCTAAGCAGAAGAACTCAGGAGTTGAGGTGTTTTGAAATATCTGAGCCCCGGGGAGCCACCAAACCCAGGAATTGCTTTTACCCTTGAAATCTCGATTGCGTGCAAAATTACAGATATGGGCACTAAATATCGGATAAAGAGGCTAAAATAATCCAAATGACGTGAAGTGTGCATGAGCTCACTCGGAACGCAGCACGGGGGAAATCCCATCGGCTGTGCTACTGGGCCCCACAGCACACAGACACTTCACCCACTCACGGTAGCCCAGTAGCCTTTCCTCCTTGCGGTGTTTTCCTGTTTTTCCCACCATGTGTTAATTCTCTCACCAAAACGCATTTTCATCAACAAACACGCACCTTTATCCCGAGTGGTACTCTAATACTTGGTAAGTGTAGGCTTGCAAAAAAAAAAAAAAAGATTGAAAAGTGCTCCCCTAACCTTAAAATTCTGGATTAACTCTGTGTTCTCCCTCTCCTCGTCCTTTTTCTGGTTACCAGGCCCTGATCTTTCCAGGAAAGGGTGTCTCAAAATGTCGCTCCCTTTCTGAGCTCACTGCCAACCACTAGCTGAAGTCACTCTTGCTCACACCTGCATTATTCTAGTGCTCTAACCATCTCTTTGCCTCTCCCTGCCTTCCATTTCCCCCACAAAGTGACATCACATTAATTTTCCTAAAATGACACGTTCAGAAACTTTCAATCACTGTTAAGAATAATTCTCACAGTCTACTCTACAGAAGAACCGCGCGGGGAGCCTGTGAAACGTGTAGATGACTAGCACCGCCCACTGCACTCTCCCCAACAGGGGTGGGACACAAACACTCACATTTTCACGAGGCAAAGTACTGAGCCCCCAAGACACAATTATTCTTGAACGCAAATCCAACTCTCCAGCTGGTTCTATGGCCTTGGATAAACCGGTCTCCCTAGGTCTGGACGAAATGAGAACGCAGGCCCTTTCCCATCTGTTGTGGATGCTCCGGGGCCCTGCGGCGCTCACTCATCCACACAGCATGTGCACAATCGCTCTGGGCCCTGTGGCGCACATTCATCCACACAAGCACGCGCACACCTGCTCCAGGGCCTTGAAGCACACACCCGCTCACCACAGCACGTGCACACCCATCCCGGGGCCCTTCAGTGTACATTCATCCACAAGACACACACACTCACTCCGGGGCTCTGTGGCGCACACTCATCCACATAGCACGCGCACACCAGCTCCAGGGCCCCGCAGCGCACAGTCGTCCACACAGCACGCGCACACTTGCCCACCATACCACGCACACACCCGCTCCGGGGCCCTGCGGCGCACACTGGTCCACACAGCACGCGCACACTCGCTCCGGGCCCTGTGGCGCACATTCGTCCACACAGCACGCGCACACCCGCCTCGGGGACCCCTCCTTGGTACCTGCGTCCCCAGCAGTCCACCTTCTGACTCCTGCCCCCGACTCGGTTCTCCAGGCTACGAATCCCTGCTGTCCCTCCTTCTGGGCCTGGTTTCTCCAGTGGGTCTCAGGAACTCCTGTCCCCGCGAACTTTCCTCACAACCCCCACCAGGAGCGCCCCCGCTCACAGCAGGTTCAGCTCCTAGCTCTCCCTCAGTCTGCTATTCTTGGCCCAACATTCAGACCCAACCTAACTTTCGAATCTAACATAAACTGAGCGCTTTCCTCACATTCACATCACTCCCCCACCCGACCCAGCTCCCCGGCTCCTCAAATCCAGCGCGGCCCAGCTCATCACGTCCTCCTTTCCCGCAACACGCCTAGACTTCCACTGCAAAGGCTGGTCTCCGCTTCCCCTGAATCTCTGGGGCGTGAGTATTTCACAAGCATCGTTTGCCGATAAATCCTCCTTGCCTTCTATTTTGCTACCTGGTTGGCTAGAATGATTAGCAAAGTTGAGGGACTACCTCTAGAATTAGCAATCATTTTTCTATGTAAAGAATCATCTCTTCCAATAAACTGTAAGCAAAGGAAAATTAACAATACCTCATTTTTAGTTTTACCCATCTCCTCTGCGTAAAATAGGTAACTGACAAATATTTACAGGGTCTAAGGTCTCCAGGGAAGAGTCCTATCATCCCTTCTCTGTCACTCTGTGAGCATTACCATCCATGAGGCACAGCCTTCACGGATATACTAAAGTTTCCTTTGCCTTGACGCCCACCATTAACTGGTAAATTCTGTGACTCGGTCACTCATAAAACAATCTAATATAGCTGTCCAACCAATTTCCTTCTAGAATAAAACCATATAAAAGTACTCTTCAATGAAATGTCTCATACTTAACTTGAATTTAATCCTTTTGAAACAAGGATTCAATTCAATTATACAATACAGTTATAAAAAATACACTTCATCTGTAATAATTCATTTTTTCATTAATTCTTTTATTCACTCGAAGACTACTTATTAAGCATCTACGTATCAGCCACTATACATAATCAATTCTAAAAATACGCTGATTTATAGGTATTAACCATATTACACATACATAGTCAACACAATTAATTTTTTAGTTGATTATCCAATTTGAGTTGATTTATCAAATCCTTTCACTATTTTTAAGTCTAGATGACTATCAATTTTACTTTTTAGTACGTCCTTCACACCGTGGGTAAATGAAGCAAAAGCTGCTGGAATCCTGTTCAATTGTATACTAAACACTTAAAACATATAGTTCTATATACTTTAACCTCTCTGAAAGAACTATTCTAGGGACGCCTGGATGGCTCAGTCAGTTAAGTGTCTGGCTTTGGCTCAGGTCACGATCTCATGGTTTTGCTCCTAAGTTCGAGTCCCGCATCAGGGTCCCTGCTCTCAGCACAGAGCCCGCTCGGATCCTCTGTTCCCTTCTTTCTCTCTGCTCCCTACCCTCACTCTGTCACTCTCTCAAAAATAAATAAAACATAAAAAAAAAAAAAAAGAAAGAACTATATAAACTAAAACATTCATTAAGAAGGTCACCCTTTCTGGGGCGCCTGGGTGGCTCAGTTAAGCATCCGACTTCAGCTCAGGTCATGATCTCACAGTCTGTGAGTTCGAGCCCTGTGTCGGGCTCTGTGCTGACAGGTCAGAGCCTGGAGCCTGCTTCAGGTTCTGTGTCTCCCTCTCTCTCTGCCCCTCTCCTACTCATGCTCTGTCTCTATCTCAAAAATAAATAAAAACATTAAAAAAATTTTTTTAAAAAGAAGGTCACCCTTTCTTAGAATTGTGGAACAGAAAAACCCATAAATTGAAGCAAAACCTCCAAGTGGCAACTTATGACAATTTCTTGCCATGTAATCTTGAGAGAGAAGAACATCGCAGGTAGCTAACAATTATATATTAGAAATTACTATTTATAAATGATATTGCACATTTAGAGTTTTGAAAATAAAGAAACGGCCTCATAACAGACTTAGGTTGAATTGAGGGATGAAACTATGTATAAAGAATGTTGTTAGGGGCGTCTGGGCGGCACAGTCAGTTAAGCGTCCAACTCATGATTTCAGCTCAGTTCATGATCTCATGTTTTGTGAGTTCAAGCCCCTCACCGGGCTCTGTACTGACAGTGCGGAGCCCGCCTGGGATTCTCTCTCTCTGTCTCTCTCTCTCTCTCTGCCCCTACCCTGCTTGCTCACTCTTTCTCAAGTAAATATACTTAAAAGAATTTTTTTAAATAAGGAATGTTATTAATTATTAAAAATGACTATCCATGGAAATGATGTTCTTTGCAACTATTTTGGAACGTTAGTCATCCGTAGTGATGGTTTCTTCTGGACCTAGAGACAGGCGTTCCTTTGATTCAAAACTCCTTTTGTTCCTCCTGGTTTCTACCTGCAAATAGAGGCTAACAGTAGTATGCTGCTCCTCACCTTGATGAGGCAAATGGCAGATGGAGTTTCTTCATATTCTTTTCCATGTTTGCCATCAACTGCATCTTCACAAAGTCCCTTTACATAGAGCAGACAGCCTTGAAATAACTCATCAGCCCCAAAAAGATGGCGGCACAAAAATGACCTGAAAGGTAAAAACTTTCCAGACTTATCTGGCTCCTGTTCAAAATGAATACAACTCACTTAGAGGGAACCGTGTAATTTGTTTTGTATCCATATGTATCATATCTATTTTAAATGACATTAATAAACATAAGCATAATGGGGTTTGTTTGGCTGATAATGTTGAAAGCAAGGCTCTGGTATTGGGTGTGTTGAGTAAAAAAATACGAGGGCAAACAAGTGATGATATAATTTTACGCCACTGAGTTCTAACAACTTTGAAACAGTAGGCAGCGATGTACAACATAAGTTATACTTCCCCTATTAAATTTAAATACTTTTCCTCAATTTATGTTTTCCCCAATTACAGGAAGAAAAATTAGCTAGACTTGGGAACCATTTGGAGAATGTTTCTTAAGTTCTCCAACCACCTATATCCCAGAATAGAAAAGATGGGCCTTGCTCTTTCCTCTGCCCCTTTCTGCCGGTCTGATCGTGGTCACAAAGGTGAGTATTCTCACTTCTAACAACACAAGACAGAACTGAAGGAGAAAAGAGCAAAGTGAAAGAGATCAGGCTCCTGAAAAACTGGATCAAGAAAAGCGAACCTCCCTGTGCAACAGTGTATCAAGGAAGGGGGCGGGGGGGGGGGGGGGGGCTTCTGCCCTTCACCGATCCCTTGTGGGGTGGCTAACTTTTATAGCTGATTTTGGTATACTTTATATAAAAATACAATCATCAGAAATTAGCCTTTTCCTGTCTTTCCATTTTATTGGCGAAAGCTTTATGCACCATGAAGAAGCTCCCTGGGCCCTTTATTCTCACTGCCCTCCCCCTCCCCAAGGCCTTGTGGTCTTTGTCATAAAGGCCTCCTCAAATGACACAGGCCCCGCATAACCTGGAGCTACTCACAGAGGTGGAATTTGTTCACGGACACTCCCCTGGGTATCTAGTACAGGGAAGAAAAGAAATCATACTAAAGACAGATGGCACATTCCAGAAAGTGAACCGCCACAAAAAAAATCAAACCCCGTCTTGGGATTTATTCACAAGAGAATGATGATGAAGATTCACATAGTAACGAATCCACATTACCCAGCATTGTTTAAAGCTTCCTTCTTTCCTTTAAAAAAATATAATTGACTTTATGTGTGTTATTTTAACACAGATATGAGGAAACTAGGGAGGGTTCACTGTGAAAACAAATTATAGGTGGGGAAAGCATGAAAACATTTAGAACTGTGATGGTGAGATCTGACAAGAGAAAAATAATGCATCATCTGATGACTATTCAGGCAAAGGTGTTACCAGGAACTCGCCAACAAATTTCCACCGTATCGTACTAGAGAGCTAAATACATTCTCGCAAACTTGACTCACAAGATTGAACTGCTTGGCATTAGAACATATATCACAGAAATCTCTTAAAACTCAGGTCCTGGCTCCTATAAAAATGGGGTAAGTGTACTTTTCACTACTCTTCCCTCCAGGTACAACTAAAAACTCTGAACGTTACATGTGAAGTGAACACGAGAAGACACCGAGAGGTAGAGAAGACAGACCGGCCAGGAGTGACAGGGTCATCAGGCGCGTCTTCTTCTGCCTTCTACGGCCCAGGCTTGGAAATGCCAACAGGTGCGGACAGAAGCGCCTGCTGTCTGGCTCGAGGGCCAGAAAGGGGCAGCCGAGCAAGACAGAAAACTTTTCAACAACCACCATTCTATCCCAGCGAGATACCACAGGGGGGGAAGGCCACATGGAGAGCCTGGCATCGTGCGCCGGGCAACTGGTAGTGAGCTTCCCTAGCGGTCCTCTGGGGGTTTTCAGGGAAAGCTGAGCAGGGAATAGGGAAGGTCATCCTCCCTGGGTGGTGGTGAGCAGAGAAACAGAAGACATATCATTTTATAAGTTAAAAAATATAATGACTGAAATGGAAAACTCAGTATGTTGGCTCAACAGCAGAACGGAGTGGACAGAGAAATCCGTGAACCGAAAGAAGAACAACAGAAAGCATTCAATCTGAACAACAGAGTAAAGACTGACTGAAAAAAATAAGCGGACCCTCAGGGACCAGCAGGACCATAAAAAAGATCTAGCATTTGCCTCCCCAGTCCTAGAAGCAGAGGAAGGAGAGGGCAGGACTAAAAACACTTGAAGAAATATGGACGAAAATGCAACAAGTTTGTCAACGGATGCACGAACCAGAGGTTTAGAAGCCAGGTGACTACAACAGGATAAAGACAGAAGTCCAACCACCACACATCAAAGTCAAACTTCCGAAAACTACAGCCAAAAGAAAAAGTGTCAAAAGCAGCAAGAGAAAAAACCGTCTACAGAAGAAAAGCAATTCGAATGACCACGGAGGCCAGGAGATGGGCTCAGAGGAAAGAACTGTCCACTCGGAATCCCATATTCAGCAGAATCTTCTTCGATGACAGAGAAACAAAGAAGACGCTTTGGGACATGGGAGAAGCAGGAGACTTTGCTGCCCGCAGACCTGCCCTAACAGAATGGCTAATGTAAGTTCTCGCAACAGAAATACACAACAAAACAGCCCAAGGAGCCCTGCGACATTGAGAAGGAAGCAAGAGCATGATAAACAAACCAAACTGAATACATTTTAAAAACACATAGACTGTCGTTCTCGTTCTCGAGTTTTACAATGTATATTTGATGGTGGAAGCAAAAAACTGTAACAGTGCCGAACACAAGTGGAGGAAACATTTAAGACCGTCATACTGTAAATGGGGGAGGGCAGAGGGACACAGAGGTAAGGTTTCTACAGTTCACTCAAACTAATAAAATGCAACAGGTTTCTACAGTTCACTCAAACTAATAAAATGCAACGCTAGTAAATTGCACGCTACGTATGTATGATGTTACGCCAACAGCAACCACCAAACAGCTACACAGAAATACGTTAAACAATAGTATAGAAAAATCCAAATAGAATTCTGAGAAATACTGCTTTAGTTGAATGTTCAAATAATCCACAGAAAGAAGAAACAGACAAAAAGCAGAGGGAAGAAACAGAAACCAAGAAATAAAATGGCAAGCTTAAGCCCTAACAAATAAATAATCAGACTGCACGTCAAGGGTCTAAACACAGCAAGTAAAGACCGAGATTGGCAGACGGATCTGAAAACGTGATCAAACCATATGCTGCCTCCTAGAAACGAATGGCCATCGACAACCCCCCTTCCTCCCAACCCCTCACCCACGCCCCTCCCTCCAACCACCCCTGTAGCCAAGGGTGTCCCTTGAACAGAGGAGGAGTTCAGTCTCCGCATCAAAGCCACCCAGGCCAACGAAGCAGTGAGGCTGGAGAGTTATGTTAACCCGTTCCCAAAGCAGGCTAACTCTAGCCTCATGCCTGGCACGTAGAGATGCTAAATAAATATTCTTGAATTAAAAAAAAAAAAAAAAAGACAAGCCAAATCTGGGAGAAAATGTTTATAAACCAGGCACAAGGGACTCGTGTCGAGACTATAAAAAGAACCCTTAAAAACTCAACAGTATAAAGATAAACAATCCCACCAGAGACATGGAGAGACATCTCACCAGAGAGACATGGAGAGACATCGCACCAAAGAAGATTCCCAGGTGGCCCATAAGCACACGGAAAGATGCCCAACATCATCAGGGAGACGCAAACTGAAACCACAACATGATACTGCCAGAAAACTGCCGGAATACCTAAAACAAAAGAACAGTGACAATTCCAAATGGCGGCAGGGAGGTGGAGAAGCTGAATCACTCCTACGTTGCTGTCGGGGATGGAAAAAACAGAACAAAACTAAACGTGCAATCGCCATATGACCCAGGAGTGCACTCCGGGGCATTCACGCCAGACCAATGAAAACCTGTGTTCCCATAAAAACCCACACATGACGGTTTAGAGGGCTTTACCTACAGTCAACAAACGCTGGAGAACAGCGCGTGTACTTCCCACTGTCAGCACGCGCCGCTCCCCAGCCATCGAGGAACGCCGGATAAACGCGGCAGCCTGGATGGAAGTGCAGAGTTGCGCTCAGGGAAGAGCCAACCCCAACCCAAAGGTCGTATGCTGCATGACGGCACTTATACAACGTTCTCGAAAAGACAAACTCACAGAAATGGGGGCCCGCGTCGTGCTTGCCACGGGCTAGGAAGAGGGTGGGACTGGGAGGGAAGCGAGTATGGCTGTACAAGGGCAACACGAGGGACCCTGCGGTGGCCAATCTTCTGTATCTTGATGACGTCAGTGCCACTGTCCTGGCTGCCATATTGTACAGTGAGTTTGGGGGTTCTACCTCTGGGGGAAACAGGAGGTCTCTCGGCATCATCTCTTACAACTGCATTCAATCACAGTTACCTCAAAGTACAAAGTTCAATAACAACAACAACAACAACAACAACAACAACACGGGGCTGCCAGAGACCCCGTAAAACAGGATTAACAGCCATTTGACTCCCATGACGTAGTCACTCCCCTTTCTGGAAGCAGAAAGGTCAATCGAGCGACCAGGGGAAGTCCTCATAAGCTGTCCACAGAACTATCACCTCCTCATGCCGCAGACTGACATACTGGGAAATGTCGTCAGTGTTCATCATCACGTGCGATATACAAAAATGGTGTTTGAAAGTAAGATTGACTAAACCTACTCATAACCGCGACGTGACTTTCCAATCGCTGAGTGAAAAGTGATTTATACCTGCTTCCATACTACATATTTAAGATAAGGTTTCCCCTTAACATAGTTAAAAATGCATTTGCCTCTTTAAGCTTACCTGCTCTTCTCTGTCTTCATTCTTCTAACATTCAATTTCCAAGTAACAAATGCTTTATTAATTCTGAAAGGAAAGATATTTCTTACATTGTTTGTAAGTCATGTATTTATATGGAATACATTCATTTTATTTTTTTTAATATGAGATTTAGTGTCAAATTGGTTTCCGCACAACACCCAGTGCTCCTCCCAACAGGTGCCCTCCTCGATACCCATTCCCTCCCCCCCCCCCCCATCAACCCTCAGTCTATTCTCAGTTTGTAAGAGTCTCTCATGGTTTGGAATACATTTAGTAACGTCTTAGAAATCCTAGATGTCCTAGAACAGGTCACATTCATCATAAACTTTACTTAAAGCAAATACCAGACCACATCACTTCTCTCCCAAACTATCAACAGAACAGAGAAAAGTAAATGTCATCAAAACTCATTATAATTCTCATAGACACGTAATTAGTTTAGTTACTGTTAGGACGTCCCTGGAACCACAGTGGAGGGGACGGCCATCTTGCCAATGCAACCCAATGAAAAGCCCCTAGTAGCTGCCAGAACCAATTGGAGGTCAACCAATCACCGGCGACAGCACGACCTGGCGCGAAAAAGGCCCCCCCGGGAACCGCTGCAGCTTAAAAGCCCTACCCCACCACCCCCGGCGCGACCTCCCTAACTCCTCTCTCTCTCTCCCCCTGAGTCACGGAACCCCGCCCGAGACCTTAGTTCCCAATAAAGCCTTTGACTGCTAAAACCTTTAGTTCTTGACTCTTACCTTCACCCTAGCCTACGCCTGAGCCTACCAGTTACCACATCCCAATTAATATAAATCTATAAAAATATATTCTTTTCCCTTATACCTTTATTAGCTTACTGGTTTTAAAAGAGATTCTATTTCGAGAAGAATCAAGGTTCAATTTTCAGTGATAAGAAAAGTAACGTTGGTAAGAAATCACTGTATACTGGTAAATAAAAAATTAAGATAGTGTAGATCATATTGATATTTAATATTTATGTTTTTGAAAGGATGCATTTGTAATTTTAAAACCTCAAGGAACCCGTCTGAGAAGGACGGTAACGGTGACGCCTGGTGACACTTTCAAGGTGACGCTTGTTTGCCAAAGCGAGATTCCTTACGCGGCAGGCAAGAGCCAACTGGGAGAGGACCGCCCGAGCGGCCAATCGGAAGCAGCCCGTCTTCCTGGCTGATTCTGAACCACAGAAGACTGAAGGAGCCCCAGGGACAAGCAAGCGGTTCGGAAAGCGTCCCATGATGGCACACAAACAGGCACACCCAAGGCCTTAGAAACACCTCAGATCTGGTAACGTGACCCAAATCAGGCTCCCAACAGGTTCCATCCGGTCACAGAACCTCAGGACTCCAGAACCCTGGAAACCAGACGAATCACCCCAACGGCAGTGTGAGGAGTGTCCACACCGGGCCACGGCACAAGTCCTCTGGGACGGCCCACGAGGTAAAAGGCGGGCACTGCAGCTCAAGTCACCCCTGCACGAGACACACATCACCTCCGTAAGCCGCAGAGCCCCTACACCGGAGATACCACGTCGCCTCCATAAGCCGCTGACCCCCCCTGCACCGGACACAGCACATCGCCTCTGTGAGCCACTAACCCTTCACATTCACCTTTTCTCTGCTTGATATGTTGTTACAATTATTAGTCATAAAAAAAAAAAACTTTACAAAATGTTAAAAATAAAATTTTTAAATCAAATGAATTTATAGGTTTTAATCTGCGTAAACGTTAACTTCTACTTTGCTTAACATGAATTTTAAAAAAATGAATCATTTTGACCACGGACTTACTGATGCTAAATGTCCTATAAGATGACTCATCCCAGTTCCAACTACGCTTCAAAAGCTTAATCAATTGAAATTACCTAGAATGGAGCGAACCCCAAGGATGTGTTACAAGGCAAGGATGACGGCGGAAAGCCCAACGATGACAGTTTACACTGGCACCTAATTCACAGGGATGCGACGATCATCTATTTTCTTGCAGACGAACTTCTCAGAACTCTCTCTCAGTCACCTACACGGCATGCGACTCAGGTTCGGACAGACAGCCAGAGCCCGCGTCGTTGCCGACCAACCTCTCCGACACTTCGGCGTCAGCGGTACCATCTCTACCTCTGGGTACACACCGACCTTGATCCTGCCTCCCAACTTCTGACCTTGCTGTGTGCTCTGTCTAAACTATTCCCTCAAGACCCCCTGTGGACGTGTCCTTCTCACCAATGAGGCCTCCGCTTAAAGAGCACCTCTCTGGCCGTCCTACTTAAAGTAGCAACCACACATCTCTGCTTTATTATCTTTCTGGCCCCTATCACCAGCTGAAATAATCTTATTTATTTACTTGTTATCTATCTCCCTCCATGAGAATGAAGTTCTACAGGAACACAGACATTGTACGTTTTTTTACACGATGATACCTCCAGTGCCCAGAACGGTGGAGCAAAAGTACACAATACTTGTTTTGTAAGTGAGTAACTTCTCTGCTACAAAATCCACTCACTTCTCTTATAAAAGTCAACTTCCTTAGGTTCTTAGTTATTCCAACTATTTGATATCAAATGTAACCATTTAAGATATGACATCTCTTCTCCTAGTCTCCACCAGGTAGCAGCAGACCACAAGGAAATACATACACTAGAAACAAAAAAATTATGGTAACAGCACGGTTCTGTTCGGGGACGGGTGCGGCGTGGTGCCCAGCACAATGTACGGACGCCTGAAACTAATGTGACATCAGTTGTCAACTACACACGAAACAAAAGGAAAGAAAAAAACCAGGTACAAACACTAGGAGAACAAATCTGGGACCGCTGTGTGAAGGATCGGACTCGCAGAAACCCTGGTGTCCTTGTCCTGCCGTGTCACTCTGAACTGGATGAGTTATTAAGTGATGACCTGGAACCAAGCCGCCCCAGCCCCCTAATTCTGATCTATTTTCCTCTATAACATTCCTTCTGCCCCTGATATTCCACGTATTTATGTTTTTACCTCTTACCCACTACAAGACATTTGAGAGCAAGACAATTGTTTTGTTCAACAGAGTCTCTCCAGCATCCAGAACAATGCGTGGTTTTTGCAAACTCTCAATAAATACTCATTTAATGAATCAATGCATGAAAAATACACGGTAAATTAAAGTCATTATAGTTAACTTCAATCTGACCATAAAAAAATCTTTTTCTTACAATATTTATCCAAAAAGATGGGCGTTTTCATACCTAAATGGGTAAGCTTCCTTTACCTAAAGAAAACTGTATCGCAGTATAATTGACATACAGTATTATATTAGTTTCAGGTGTACAACACAGTAATTTGACACTGTAGACCCTGTGAACTGATGCCTACAATAAATGTAGTTATCATCTGTGACCATATGGTTAATACAGCACTCGCGACTGTATTCCATAGGCTGTACATTCCATCACTGTGACTTATTTCATAACGGGAAGTCTGTAACTTCTCTTCACTCATTTCATCCCCCACCCGGCACCTCTCCCCTCTGGCAAGACACAACTCTGCGCTCTGTATCTATGAGTCTTGGTTTTGTTTCGGTTTTTAGGTTCCACATATACGTGAAATGATGTGGTATAGTTCTTTCTCTGTCTTACTTCCCTTAGCAGAATACTTTAGGGTCCCATCCGTGTTGATGCAAAATGGCAAGATTTCTTTTTTTTTTTTTTTTCTGGCTGAGTACTGTTCTGTTGTATATAGGTACCACCTTTTCTTTATCCATTCATCTCTACCAGTGAGCCCTTTGGTTGTTTCTATGTCTTAGCTACTGCAAATAGAGCCACCAGAAACAAAGGAGTGCATTATCTTTTCAAAGTAGTCTTTTCATTTTCTTAGGATACCCAGAAGTGGAACTGCTCGATTGTTCGGTAGTCCTAATTTTAATTTTTTTCAGGAATCTCCATCCTGTTTTCCATAGTGGCCGCACCAGTTTACATTCCCACAAGCAATGAGTGAGGGCCCCTTTTCTCCACATCCCCATCAATTCTTGTGATTTCTTTTTTTAATGATAGTCATCCTGACATGTAGCAGGTAATATCCTATTGTGGTTTTGACCTGCATTTCCCTGATTAATGATGTTAAGCATCTTTTCATGTGTCTGTTGGCCACTTGGATGCAGGTCCTGGAAAAATGCCTCTTCATATCCTCTGCCCATTTATGAATTGGATTGTTTTTGTTACCGAGTTGTATGAATTCCTTTTTTGCTTTTTTTTTGGATATTCACTCATTATATATGATTTACAAACATCTTATCCCAGTCAGTAGTTGGCCTTTCCGTTCTATTGATGGCTTCCTTCACTGCTCACAAGCTTTTCCGTTAGATGCCATCCCATTTGTTTACTTTCCCTTCTGCTGCCTTTGCCTTAAGTCAGATCTAAGAAAACATCTCCAAGAATGACGTCAAGGAGTTTACCACCCACTTTCTGTTGGGTGTTTCATGCATTCAGTTCTTACTTTCAAGTCTTTAACCCATTTTGAGTTTACTTTTGTGTGTGGTGTAAGCAAGTGGTCCAGCTTTCCCAACACCATTTGTGAAACAGACTTTTTCCCGTGGCATATTCTTGCCTCCTTTGTGGAAGATTAATTGGCCATATAATCGTGGGTTTACTCCTAGGCTCGCTATTCTGTTCCTTTGATCTACATGTTTATTTTTGTGCCAGTACCATACTGTTTGATCACTACAGCTTTGTAGTGGATCTTGAAATCTGAGATTGCAATATCTACAGCTTTGTTCTTCCATACATAGTATAATGTCATGTGTAAATAATAACAGTTTAATTCTTCCTTTCCAATTTGGATGCCTTTTATTTTTTTCTTGCCTAACTTCCGTGGCTGACTTCCAATTCTATGCTAAGAAATGTAGTCACCCTTGTCTTGATCCTGACCTTAGAGTAAAAGCTTTTAGCTTTTCAAAGTTGGAATATTATTTTAGCTGTGGGTTTGTCATATATGGCTTGTACTGTGTTGAGGTACATTCCCTCCATATGCACTTTGTTGAGAGTTCTTATCATAAATGAATGTTGACTTATGTCAAATGCTTTTTCTGCATCTACTGAGATGATACAACTTTTATCTTTCATTTTTTTTTAATGTGGTGTATCACAGTATGTCACATTGTTTTACAGATGTTGAACCTCTCCATTCCTGAAATCAATGCCACTTGACCATGATGTATGATCCTTCTAACGTATTTTCTAATTTGATTTGTCAATATTTTGTTGAGGATTTTTGCATGTATGTTCGTAAGGGATATTGGCCCTTTATTTTTGTGGTATCCTCTGGTTTTGATATCAGGATAACTGATGGCCTAATAAAATGACTTTGGAAGCTGTCATTCCTCTTCCATTTTTTTTTTTTTTGAAGAGTTTAAGAATAATAGGTATTAAATATTCTTTGAACGTTTAGTACAATTCACCAGTGAATTCTGATCCTGGACTTTGTTGGGAAGTTTTGGATTATTATTTAATCTCCTTACTAGTAATTGGTCTCTTTAAATTTTCTACCTTTTCATGATTCAGCCTTGCTAGGTTATATGTTTCTAGGAATTTATCCATTTCTTGTAGGTTGTCCAGTTTGCCTGTGTGTGACTGTTGTCTCTGTTATGATTCTTCATATTTCTATGGTGTCAGTTATAACTTCTTCTGATTTTGAGTTCTCTTTTTCTTCATTAGTCACCAATTTCATCTTTTTGTGGAACGAGCTCTTGGTTTCATTGATCTTTTCTGTTGTCTTTTTAGTCTCTATTTTACTTATTTCCACTCTGATCTTCATTATTTCCTTCCTTACACTAACTTTGGGTTTCATTTGCTCTTCTTTTCCAATTCTTTAGGTTTAAAGTTAGGCTGTTTGGGATTTTTCTTCTTAACGTAGGCCTGTATTGTTATGAACTTCTCTCTCGTAACTGCTTTCGCTGCATCCTGTAGATTTTTGATATGTCCTATTTATGTTTTCATTTGTCTCTAGGTATTTTTTTTTTTAATTTCTCCTTTTTTTCCTTCAAAGGTCCCTTCATTTCAGTAGCATGTTGTTTAATCTCCACATTTTTGTGGTTTTTCCAATTTTCTTCTCGTAGCTGATTTCCAGTTCTACACCATCATGGTTGAAAAGATGTTTGATGATTTCAATCTCGCTAAATTTACTGAGATGTTTTTGTGGCCTAGCATGTTATTTACCCTGAAGAGTGTGCCGTGTGCACTCAAGATGAAACATATTATTCTGCTTTTGAATGTAATGTTCTATATAGATCTCTTAAGTCCATCTGGTCTAATGTGTCATTTGAGGCCAATGTTTCCTTACAGACTTTCTGTATGAATGATGTAATTATTAACAAAAGTGGGATGTTAAAGTCCCCTCCTATTATTGGATCGCTGTCTCTTTCTCCCTTTATGTCTGTTGATATTTCCTTTAAACATTTTGGTGGGTTCATTAAACATTATGTTGAGTTCATATACATTTATAAATATTATGTCCTCTTGCTGGATTGACCCCTTTATCATTATCTATTTAATGCCCTACTTTATTTTCTATAAGTCTTGAAGTCTATTTTGTGTGAATATAAGCTACCATAGCCTTCTTTTCATTTCCATTTGCATAAAATATAGTTTTTCATACCTTCACTTTCAGTCTGTGTGCCGTTACTTTTGAAGTGAGTCTCTTCTCAGCAGCATATGGAGGAGACTTTTTTTTTTTAGAAGCCCATTCAGTCACTCTACATCGTTTGATTGGAGAATTTAGTTCATTTACATTTAATTTTAATAGGTATGTACTTACTGCCCTTTGTTATTGTTTTCTAGCTGTTTTTATAGTTTCTGTTCTTTTATTCTTCCCTTCTCTCTTCCCCTAATATCTGATAACTTTCTTTAGTGTTGAGATTCCTTTCTCATTTTGTGTATTCATTGAAAGTTTTTGTGGTTATCATGAGGTTCAGATACAACATCGTACGTATATGATGATGTGTTTTAAGTTCAGAGCAACTTAAATGTGAATACATTCCAAAATTCTACATTTTCATCCCCCTCTGTTAATGTTTTAGGTTTTTTGTCACATTTTACAACTTTTTATGTATTACTTAACTAATTATTGTAGTTTTAGTTAATTTGACTATGTTGGTCTTTTGAATTTCATATTAGTTTTATAAACGATTTACTACCTTCACTATATACTTACCTTTTTCCACTGAGATTTTCACTTTCATATGTTTTCTTGTCATTAATTAGTGCCATTTCTTCTTAGCTTAAAGAAGTCCCTTTAGAACTTCTTGCAAGGCTGGTTGGGTGGTAATGATGTCCTTTAGCTTTTGTTATATGAAAACTCTCTCTCTCCTTCAATTCTGAGTGGCCGGGTACAGTATTATCGGTTGCAATTTTTTTGTACTTTGAATATGTCCTGCCGCTCCCTTCTGCCTTGCAAAGTTTCTGCTAAGAAACCTGCTGATAGCCTCCTGGGTTTACCTTGTGTGTAAACAAGTTGTTTCTCTCTTGCTGCTTTTAAGATTCTCTACCTTTAACTTTTGACATTTTAATTCTATCTTGGGGTGAAACCCTGTGGATTCTTATTTGGCACTCTCTGGGATTCCTGGGTGTGGAGGTCTGTTTCCTCTGCCAGATTAAGGAAATTTTCAGCCATTATTTCTTCGGGTAAGTTCTTCTCCCCCTTTTCTCTCCTTCTGCGGCTCCTATAACGTGAATGTTACTTTGCTTGAAATTGTCCCACGGGTCACCTAAGTTGTCTTCATTTTTTAAAACATCTCTCTCATTTTGGCTGCTCTGTCTGGGTGAGTCCCATTGCTTTGTCCTCTGGTTCACTCTCTGACCTCTTCTGATTCGCCCAGTCTGCTGGTGAACCCCTTTAGTGTATACTTCAGTTATTTGTTCTGCTTCAGCTCTCCGACTTCCATTTGGTAGTCTCTTAAGTTTTCCATCTCTCTGTTGCAGTTCTCACTGCGCTCATCCATTCTTCTCCCAAGCTCGGGAGGCATCTTTATGACCACTGCTTTGAACTCTCCGTCAGGTAATTTACTGACGTTGCCATTTCATTAAGGTCTTTTTCTGAGGTTTTGTCTTGTTCTTTCATTTGGAAGAGAACTCCTCTGTCTCATCTTGCCTGATTTTCTGTGTTTTGTTTTGTTTTTTTTCTATATATGAGGCAAAACAGCTACCTCTCCCAGTCTTGAAGAAGTGGCCTTGTGTAGATGACCCCTGAGGCCGAGAAGCACAATCCCATCTGGCCACCAGTGCCAGGTACTCCAGGGTGGTCCCGGGTGTGGGCTACTCGCACCTGCTGGCTATGGGGAGGCCGGGGCTGTGGCACCGAGAGGCATGGCACTCATCTGGCAAGGTGGCTGCAGTTTTGGCCAGGGGAGGACAGGACGCCTGCCCAGCTGGCTGTGGTGCGGCTGTGGCATGGAGTGATGGGGCATGCCCAGGTTACAGGAAGATTGCCAAAATGGCTAATGCCAACACTGGCGTTAGCAAAGTACAACAGGATTGCAAAATGACACCTGTCCCAGGAAGATCCTGCTTCTCTGCAATTCACTTCAGGAATAAGGGGGTCAGTCTCCTTTCGGCATGGCCTAGATGCTTCTCAAAGTGCAGCTTTTGCTCTGGGTCCCAGGGTGAGTTGAGTGTGCGTGCAAACCCTTTACGGGCAGGTTCTCTGTTCCCCAGTTTTATGGTTTTCCTGGACACAATCCCCATTGTTTTACATTTTGGCAGCTCATCTCTCCGGCGCAGAACCCAACAACTGAGGTGCCCGATGTGTGAAACATCCCCTACTCCTCAGGGAGAGTCCCCACATTTTTGAGATCTCTCCTGATTGTGGCTGCCGTACTGGGGATAGGCTGTTTGGTGAGAGCATGTCTCTGTCTCTTCCACCCGTCTCCATGCGGCCTCTGTCCTCTGTTTCCAGGACTTTTCCAGAGGAAATTATTCCACATGTAGGTGTGTTGTGTCTGTGGGAGGGAGGAAGTTCAGGCTCTTCCTGCACCTGCATCTAGCCTAAAACACCCGTATGGAGTACCCCGTTTCCTCTGTAACTCCCCACAAAGATGGCACCGGGCGGCAGAACCCACATGTCAGCCGAGCGGTTTCTGTTTCAACAGGACCGTACTGCAAATAATTGGCTGCGTTTTCTTTCATCTCACCGAAACTCGGAAAATATCCTGAACTGCTGCAATAAATGGTAACACGTTCTTTCTAAAAGCCATTCCACAGTCGGTACAGAGTCTACTTCTTCTACGCCACCTACGTTAGTAACCTGTAAACACAGAGCACAAAAGCATGACTTTATTTTCTTAAAACAAATATGCACAATTTTCAAGGACTTAGGCAACCCTGGGTTTGCCTCATAACTACTTGCCTCGATAATGAGGCCTGCTCTGTACACGGCCTCCACCACTCCGTCTCTGCCCAAACTTGGTGTCCCGTCCCACACGGCTTCCATTCTCGCCATTTTTCTAATGCTATTTCTTGTGCTCCGACAGAGAAAGAATGCGAGAAACTTCCTCACCTTGACATACTTTTCACAGATGCCTGTTCTTTTCAGTGTCAAAATTCTCACATTTTCTATACAGGTAGTATTTATGAGCTCAATTTTAACTACAGGGGTAGAGTGGTTCCAGAGGGGCTAATAATCCCATTGCCAAGACACCCCATTTTGACATTCAAGAACCACAGGACTTTCTTTCCTCAAAGAACCCCTCTCCCCCATGTGAATGGTAGCCTTTTCTTAAATGTCTTCTAGGAATAAAAGTATGCCTATATCACCACATACGTATTTACGTGCATACTTTTGTTTATATAGAAGTCGTGCTTTCCATTTTCAGTTGATAATACACACGGGGCATCCCCACACGTGCACCTACAGATTTGTTTCCTTTGGATGTGGCCCCGCCCACACGTGCTTACAGTGTAGCCGGGAGGCTGGCGCCACAGACACTAAACAAACGGCCCAAACAAGTAACAAGTTGTATGATCACAACTTGTGATCAGTATCAAAGCGCTATTTGAGTGTATTGGGGGAGTGAGGTCTCTACCTCTGGCAATGAACTTTCTGACCAACCTGAGAAAACAGTTTTTTCTTTTATTATTATAATTCCTATGATGTCAGCAAATCCCTGTAGTCTAGTTTTCTTTACACACACACACACACACACACACACACACACACACACACACTTAAGGTATTTGAGATAAAATTGAATCCCCAAACCTAAATCTCTAGAAAAAAGAAAAGGAACCTCGCCATTAAAAAGCTTTCTCCCAAAGAGGATCTGAAACATAAGCTACTTCTCAAATGGCCAGGTTTGTCTGAAACACACAGAGATATTCTAAATTGAATAATATTTTTCCATTATGACTCTCCAAGCTGAGCACGCCCGCCCTCTGTTACCTTGGAGACAGATGATGCTGTAATAATCCAGAATTCTTTGCCATGTCTAGCTCTGTGAGCAGAGACCACCTGGAGGTCATACGGATTATAGACACCTTTATGATTTTTCCGAGAAAGGCAATATACAAATTCTCCATCATCTTTTAAAGGTTCCTGAGGTTAAAAAAATTTTAATTAACTTGATCAAACTAAGTAGTAAAATGGCTGAACAGGTTACTCAATAAACTGAAACGATTTTAGATGAAAATTAAGAATAATATCCCTGAGGAAAGTTAACATCAAATTGTGTCCAACCGAAGTTCAACAAGATCAATCTTATGAAAGATTTAAAATATATAATTTTCATTCTTACAGCGTGGTGAAAAAACATTCACGAAAACTGATCTATGTGCTCACTCATGCGTGCTTATTCACACAAAGAACTTGGCAACATACATTTTACAACACGCTCCACCTTCAGTCAATCTTCCGACACCGGAAGCCTTTTGAGCACATTAATCATTTATTTTGTTAATGACGGTGGCTTAGTATTAGAGTAACAGTAGCTAATATTTGTTAGGTAAATAATTTGTTAGGTAAATAATAAATATTTAATAAGTAATAACTTTCATATATGTTATATTAATAACCACGAGAATTTAATTGCTTGAATTTTTTAAATTAACCATGGACGATGATCGTTAAATAGATGCAGAAATTACTAGTTTGAGAAATTAGGTCATTTGAGAAGAGTCACAAAGACAGGCAGGGGCAGGCTAAGATGTGAGCATGTGTCTGACCAAACCCACACTCCGACACACTGCAATATACCCTAACGCCTGCTTCTTTTTTACCTGGCATTATTGAGAAATCAGCCATTCCACATTAAGAAAAAATTCTAAGTGAAATTTCTTTCTTCTAGCTTTGAACATTTTTAACTTTCACTATGAACCCTCTACAAGAAAGTTCAAGTTAGTCATTCCTGGATAATTAAAATTTATTATTAAAAAAATTATAATTCAGTGATGCCTTCAGAAGCTATTGAACTGAGTAAACAGTTTCTAATTACTGGAATTTAAAATTCTGGATCCAGTTTTACTTCTTAAAAAACCATCTTCCCTTAAGACCCTTCGTGTTCCTTCTCAATGTCTCAACCGTTCCCCTTTCTTGTTCTGACCGGACACAATGCATCCCTGGAAACCTTAAGAAACAAGTCTACAAACCGCGAGTCAACGTTAATAACTCAGCTCTGGGTGGCGACCTGCACGGTGGCGGCTGTGCTCCAGGTACTGGGCCACTCGAGGCATTTCTGTTCTAATTATCTTTCAGAAAGTTAAGGGTGTTAGAACCTTAACGCAGACACGACTCTCCCAATGGGTCGTGTATGTAACTAAATCATCCACGTACAAGAAGCACAGTATGTTCCAATTAAATATTGTCTTTCGATTAAAAACAAGTATTTGTGTCACATTCTCAATCCTCTCTTCACATACACGCGAAACACACCTTGTCAGTGAGTCCAGGGGCATCCAGCTCACGGACAGCTTTGTGAAACCACGGCGCCCACCATCTGCCAGGCACACGCCACGCGCATTGCCTCATTTCCTGGCCACAGCTCCCTAACGTTAAGTACTATTATTTCCGCTTCAACATCAAAGAAGCTGACGCTCAGAGAGGCCAGGAACTTGCCCAAAATAACGCCGGGAGCGTACAGATAGAGCCTCACACCCGGGAGACTCCGATTCCATCATGCGTGGTGCTTGCCTTTACGTTAACGCTGCCTCCGACAACGATCAAAAGAGCACTCGTCCTCCTGGTGACAGCCTAGAGCAGGGCCAGCAAACCACGGCCGGGCTCACGCGCCTGTTTCAGTAAATGAAGACCCCCTGGAACACAGCCACACCCACTTGTTGCTCCCGCACCACGATGACAGACCTGAGTGGTTACGACAGAGGTCAGGGGGCCCTCACAGCCTAAAATATTTACCATGTGGCGTTTTTCGGAAAAAGGGAAGTCGGCCCCTGGTCTAGAAACACCGTTCTCAATTGTGCGTCAGAATCGCCTGGGGCAGCTTCATAAAACGCGGATCGCTGGGCTCCACCCCCAGAGTCTCTGACTCACAAGTGGGGGCTAGAGAGGGGACTGTGGATTGCTAAAAAGCTCCAGGGGACACTGATGCTGCTGGCCTGGGGCCTGCCATTTGAGCGCCCTGGGTCTCCGGAGTAGGACGAGAGGGTCCTGCCCAGTCTTTCGTCTTCTGTAATGAAGGAGGTCACAGGAGGCAGAGTTACCAGTGCTTGTCGCTGCCTGGACTCCCCGGTCACGTGACCCCGGACACGCTAGAACTTCCCCGAACAGGAACGGATAAGGACATACACAGATAATGAGACAGAAAATGGGGCACGAGCAGTAAGGGTGCAGATACATGCTACAAACACACGTTAGGATTTTTTCTAAAATCGCAAAATAACTGATAAACAGGAACATAAGAATAGATTCAAATTTCGGACACATGTCGTATCTGTTTCTCCGTTCTTGGAATAAGTGAAATGAAATGATGCCCCACACTTTCAGTTTTTGATTGTTTTGGGTTTTTTGTTTTTTTTTTTTTTACATCCAACACTTTTATAAGCATGTACTATGAAATCATGATTGTTAATTTGATGTTAATGGGATATTTAATTTTGATGTAATATGTGCAGTGAATGAAATAAAGATTAAGATACACTTTCAAATTAACAACTTTTATAGCACAAAACTGAATAAAACAGAGTAATACCTTTAGAATAATCTTCTGAACTGCAATTTTGGAACTTTTGTACTCCAAACAGCCCTGCGGTAACATTGTTTGCCAGCCAAACTTTTCTCGTAGCCTTATAATATGTCTTGTCACATCATCATCCTCCGGTTCTGGTTTACAACATTAAAAAAAAAAAAAAATCTAATACAAGTGTGAATATGGGCATCACTTAAGGATAATGTATACTACTCCAAATATTTCTAAACGGAGAAAACATTTTAATGGGAACTTAAAAGTTTACACAAAGGCTCTATAATTGGAAGAGAAAAAATAGCTTAAAATTTACTTTTAACATAAGCTGGAAAGAAGGAATAATATTTTTCCCCCTAAGAAAGGTATCGCAGAAGCCCTAATTCTGCAATCACACGGTTGGTGGCGCGAGAAGACACCGGAACAGGCGCCAGTTAGAAGGTTTTCTTAGCAGAAGCCTATGCTGGGCTGGGAAAGAAGTGATGACCACCCACGGTGGGAATATGCTTCCTAAAGATACTCATCCCACAGACACCTTTCAGACCTTTTTTTTCTTGATCTCTTAGCGGCTAAAGATTCTCTCCTTCTGGAAACGTTCCTGTTGCTTGGTTTGTATCTGCCATGCCTACAGGTTGTCCCTCTTAGCCCTTAAGCTTTTCTTGATACATCATGGGAAGGGAAGCAGTCCCAACACCATGCTGGCAAAACCGGCAATGCTATGAAGTTGTTCAAGATTTCTGGTCCTCTCGCGGCCCCTGGGTGGCTCAGTCGGGTAAGCGTCCGACTTCAGCTCAGGTCATGATCTCGTGGTTTGTGAGTTCAAGCCCCACGTCGGGCTCTGTGCTGACAGCTCAGAGCCTGGAGTTGCTTCAGATTCTGTGTCTCCCTCTCTATGTCCTTCACCTGCTCTTGCTCTGTCTCTCTCTTTTAAATGTAAAGAAATAAACATTAAAAAAAATTTTTTTTAAAGATTTCTGGTCCTCTAGGGATGCTTGGGTGGCTCAGTTGGTTAAGCAGCCAACTTCGACTCGGGTCATGATCTCACACTTCATGGGCTCGAGCCCCACATCAGGCTCTGTGCTGACAGCTCAGAGCCTGGAGCCTGCTTTGGATTCTGTGTCTCCCTCTCTCTCTCTCTCTCTGTCCTTCCCCAGCTTGTGCTCTCTCTCTCTCAAAACATTTAAAAAATATATTTAAAAAAAAGATTTCTGGTCATGTAGAAACAACAAACACCAGCTGATCGAAACAGGGTCTCTGCTAGGGATTAAGGGAGACTTGAACTGTTATGTAAAACAGCATCAGGACAGAATGAGGGTAAGGTACTGCAAAACCCCAAGAGTCGGTTCCTCTTTAAACCTTGTGCCCTTGGCCTCAGCCTCATCCGGGCCCTATCCGTTGCTGAGACACAGAAAGAAACTTAAAATTCTTAACTGACAAGACAGCTAGTTAATATTAGTACAAACAGAGACTGGCACAAGGAACCAAGACGTAAGGAATACAGACGAGGGTACAGAAACACCTACCTACCAAAATCAAAGGATATGGTTGTGACCTAGGAAAATAGATCAGAGAACCCATTAGAGTCCAGAGATAGGACCGTTTACAAAAGACAATCTAGTAAGTGAAAAAGATATTTCAAATCAATAGAGGAATCATTACCTGTTCACAAATCACAATGGCAAAGTGGTTAGCCACTTGGAAAACTATGCAGTTATATGCAAGTGTAAATTACACATGGATTACAGAAGTATATGTGGAAAAGAAAATGATAGAAGTATTAGAAGAAAATATAGAATATGTTTCTGAAAAAGAATGTTAAAAAAAATAATAAATTGGACTTCTTCAAATTTAGCAACTTCTGTGCAAAAAAGCCACCATCAATAAAGTTAAAGCATAATTAACAGGTGAGAAGAAAATGTTTATAACCTATGTAAGAAGCTAAGGATTAATGTATAAAATATTTTAAAGCGTATTTTAAATAATATGTTTAATTAACGTATAAAATATTTCAGTAAGAAATAAACATTCTGATACAAAGGTGAACAATTTATAGGAAAAAAACAGCCAGTAAACATACTAAAAAATGTTTAACCCAGTTAGTATTCAGGAAATCACAATTTAAAATCATAATGAAAAATCATTCTCACCCATCAGACGTGCAAAATATTAAATGAGAAAATATCAACTGCTGACCAGCGTATTCCTTTTTTTTTTTTTCCCCCAGCGTATTCCTTTTACGCAATATTGTAAAAGCACCCGTCCGTTCTTGGTGGCTACCTGGCAGATTGAATGAACTGATGGAGGCCGTTGGGGAATGGAAGCGATTTAGGGCAAATTTTAAAAAAATGACTTTTCACAATCAATAGTAAATTTAAGGAAAACATACAGCCTCCAAAAAGCCGGGGGGAAATTTCTGTCGAAAGCCAGATTAATTCAGAAAATCACAGGTATTTACTAAAACCGGACAGTAGTTACACACCTTAACACTGGAGTGTGAGGCCCCACCCTAGCATGCTGGGTGCACGGTACAATCCCAGACAGCAATTCTTTACGTCAGAAATAGAAGATTAGCCTGCATCCCACTTTCGCAGTGAGTCACGAGTCCGGGGACCAGGGGCGCCTGGGCGGCTCAGTCGGTTGAGCGACGGACTCTTGACTTCAGCTCAGGTCATGATCTCACAGTTCGTGAGACTGAGCCTCACGTTGGGCTCTGCCCTGACAGCACGGAGCCTACTTGGGATTCCGTCTCTCCCCCTCTCTTTCTGCCCCTTCCCTGCTCGCGCACGTGCGTGCCTTCTCTCCATTTCTCTCAAAACAAATAATCACGGAACTCAAAAAAAAAAAACAAAAAAAAACAAAAAGAATACAGGTACCAGAAGTCACATCAGGAAATTGTAACTTTCAAGAGAAAGCCTTCCAGAGAAAAACCATGAAACAAGAAAAAGAAAGAGGGAGAGAGCAACATAAAGACTACATTAACTGTGCTACGTAGACACAGCACAGCATCTTCTGTTCTAGACACAATAAAACCTCACCAGCGAGCATGGAGGCTGACTTCTAGTTCCCTCGCCTTCTCAGCTCACAGCCTTGAAGAGGCACTACCACAGGACAGAATCCTCAACAGCAGCGACAGTGAAGACAGTGGCGAAGAAAAGTTCTGGCATCTTAAGGGGAAAATTACATTATCTTCAGAATGAAAATAAAACTTTTCTTTTGAAAAGTTTAAAACGGAACTGCTGCCTTAGAGTTGAAGATGTAAGTGATGATACTATCCCGCCACGTGAACGTGTCGTCATAATGAAAAGCCGTCAAGCAGCCATACTGCCACTGAGTGCTACGTGAGCTCCGAGGCGGGACGCCGCTGCACTCTAGGGGCCTCGCTGAGAGCTCTAAGAGATTCACAGAATGCATGTCAACCTAAGGCTCAAGACGGGCAAAAAGAGAAAAGAGGGCATTCTACACACACAAAAAAGAGCGAAAGAGTAAATTCCAAAGGCACACGTCAGCAAGAATCATCTCAAAAAGACAGGTTACAAAAGGTTACAATAAAACGTCACGTAGGCATAGACTTTAACACTTCCACTGAAGCGTGACGTCCACGGAGAAGCACACACGGCACGCGCAGGTAGAGGACTTCGTGCACAGCAGTCAGGAAGAAAGCGACATCAGCCGTCCTAACGTCCCCCCTGAAGCCCTGCCCTATTACCATTCCCGCTTCGACCCATTCCCACAGAAGTACCGCTCGCTGATTTCTAAGATTAGAGGTCAGTTTTTCCTAGCGTTTATTCATATAACCGAATCGTACCGCATGTATCCTTCTCTGTGTGACCTTCCCACGCACAAAATAATGCATGTATTTAATGGATGTATTCGTTATCCACCGATGTGTAAGTAACTGTCCTAAAACTCAGAGGTTTAAAACAAGAAATGTTGATCATCTCTCAATTTCTATGGGTCAGGAATTCAGAAGGAGCTTAGCTAGGTGGTTCCAGCCCAGATTCCCATGAGGGCACAATCAAAATGTTGGCCAGGGTGACAGTCACCTGAAGGCTCTGGGGCGGGAGGATCACTTTCCAGGACAGCGCACTCAGGTGCCTCAGCTCTCTCACTGCGTGGACCTCCCCGCAGGGCTGCAGTGTCCCACGTGACACTGGCGTCCCCCACAGAGTGAGCAGAGGGACAAAGCAGAAGGCACCGCTACGCCTGGTCACACCCTGTCCCTTCCACCACACCGTACTTTGCCAAACTGCCAACTGTCGCTTCCACCATACTACTTGGTTAGAACGGAGGCTGTGAGTCTGGCCTTCACTTAGAGGGAGAAGAGCAAGGCTCCACCTTTTGAAGGAAGGGGTGTCAGAACAGATGTGGACAAATTTTTAAACCACCATGATGGATGAATATAAATGGAGAAAATGCATAAAACCGTAAATGGAAACGAGTCACGGGTTTCAGAATAACTGTTTGCTGGCGTGAACTGTAACTGGGGCCAGAGAACAGGCAGCAGAAAAGGGGAGTGCCTTTCGCTACACCTGCACCATGTCACCCCTGTACCTGCTTTCTACTGCTGCGTAACAAGTTACCACAAACCGGGTCTAAGACGACACACCTTCAGAGCCCCACGGTTTCCCGGGTCAGGGATCTCGGCTCAGCGTCTGCAGGGCTGAAACAGAGGTGTCGGCTGACCGGGCCCGCATCTCGAGACACGCTAGGAAGCCATCCGCCTCTAAGCTCCCCTCGGGTGTTGGCAGAACTCGTTTCCTTGTGGCTGCAGGACCGAGGTCCCCATTTTGCTGCTGACTCTTGGCGGGGTACTCTCGTGAGCTACTTGCGATGGGGCCCCGCCCACAACATGGCAATTTGCCCCTTCGGTGACGGCAGTGTGGCATCTACTACTGCCTCTGGTCTCTTTTACAGGCCAGGTCTCTTTTATAGGGAGGGCTTGCCCAGGAAAAAGGGCCTTAACTACATCTCAGAAATGCCACACGGAATGACCTACTTGTGGGAGCAAGGCTCCATCCCGCTGGGGTCCTGCCTGCACTCGCAGGGAGGGGACTGCGGAAGCAGGAACCCCCACACCCACACAGTGGGCGCCTGGGTGGCTCAGTCGGTTAAGTGTCTGACTTCAGCTCAGGTCACAATCGATCTTGCAGTTCATGGGTTCGAGCCCCTTGTCGGGCTCTGTGCTGACAGCTCAGAGCCTGGAGCCTGCTTCGGATTCTGTGTCTCCCCCTCTCTCTGCTCCTCCCCTGCTCATGCTCTGTGTCTCTGTCTCTCAAAAATAAATAAACATTAAAAAATAAATAATAAAAAAAAAATAAAAGAATGAAGCCTGTTTATGTCAGGCCCGGAAATTTAAGCTTCAATAGCTTTACGATTAATCTGCCCTGGACCGTGGTATGTCAGTAAAACATAGAAAAGTTTCCTTTTCCTGTCAAACTGAAAATATTAATACAAATCAGAATTGGAGGCATAGAGAAAGTACAAACTGGAGAATGTCAGTAAGAAATTCAGTTTCAATGAATTACTTATTTGGGGACTTAACCTCTGTGTCAGACGAAGACACAAAATTATTAAATATAATGATACTATAAAATTTTACTGAAAGTTGAAGACAACACCACACAACTTCATTTTCTTCACACTTCTCTAACCATAACCTTCAGGGATTGCTCCTAATTAAGAACATAGTCAGTGAACCATCTGTCAATTTTTTGATCTATTGATATTTTAGGTTTTCAAGGATTTAAAAAAACCCAACAATTCTAAGCAACCCGAATTCAGTAAGACTGTTTCTTCTAAAATCAGTGTCCTACTTAAGCACATAAAACCACAAAATAATCTGAAAGAACGTAGTGTCTTCTAAACAAGCCGGGTCTGCGATGCTACGTACCTGTCCTATCATACGACGCAAGCCTTTTCTTCTTAACTTTTGGACAAGCGTTAGTTGGGCCCTTTTTTTCCTTTGATACCTCTTTCTTCTTATGAGGAACTGGCTTTGAAAGCTCCTGCAGAGTTCTACTTTCTTGAAGGTACTCTGAAAACAAAAGCATCATTAACTGAGTAACCAGCACGCGCCATACACGATGGCCGGGCCCGCTACGTGCCAGGCCACGCAGGAGATCACAGTGCAATTTCAGTCTCTAAGAGCACAGGCTCCGGGTCAGACGGCCCGAGCTCCACGCGCCGTTCCGAGCTTCCCTGCCCAGTCCTGCGATTTACTCTGTGAGGAACCGTCCCCCTCCCTTTCCTCACCTGGGAAACGAGGACTGTTCCAGGGAGAACCTCGGCAGGCGCGTTAGAGGCTGAAGCCGTTCCTACGTTTAAAGCGCATGGTAAGTGCTTACAAAGACCAGTATTAACTTTATTGTTACAATAAACCTTTAAAATGCGAATGCTCCTGTGAAATCTACAACAAAAGCTTTTTTTATTAACTGCGGTTTAGTAACAAGGCCAGAAACAGATACAAATGCAGAAAAGTCACATTTGGCCAATTTCCCAGATTCCTTCTATGACTCACCGGACCGGTGGGATCTCAGCATGAAGAAGGCAGAAATTACTGAAAATGCACTTTTCAAAAGCAAACAAATTATACATTTTCTCCTTGATATGATGAAAATGTATGTGGTGTGGTGAGCCTCCGGTTAAGTAGGGAATAAGGTACGATAATTACACACAACACAAAATGAGTACAAGCGACACAGCTGGTAAGTTCCGTTTCCACCCAAGGCCCAAGTCAGAGGAGACAGACAGACAGACAGACAGACAGAGAACATCCCATCTGTAGAGTCAGAGACCACACACCCACCCGGCCGGAGGAATCACATGTCGAGGAGGGTAAGGACTTTCACTGCGGCGGGGACAGGGCTGGGGAGGAGAGAGGTAAGAAAACACAAGTACCGTCCAGGGGGCCACGAGAACGTCTGTGGGGAAGAGCCGTGAAACCTTCCCTTCTCCCCAACATCGAGCCCGGGAGTTTCTCACACTCCTGTGCCTTAACTGAAACCCAGTGATCTCCCAGACGTCACGCACACGCAGCCCTCTCAAGCGCTGGTCGGTGACAGTCCTGCACCCCGCGTGCCTCAAGCCTGGAAAGTGGGCTCGTTCTCGTCCCCGCTCCCACTTCCACTCCCGAACCATTACGTCTCACCCTCTTAAACAAAACCCTACGCCCGAAACTCATGCCTTCTCACTATGTCCTACTCTTGCACAGCTCACGGACGTCCACCAATGAATCTGGGGCCCAGGCTCCAGCGAGGGCCTGTTTCCCCAAAACAGACCTGCCATCTTTCTGGCGTCTGATACAACACCCTGGCCCGCTCCCTGAACACCCTCACCTCTAGCCCGATCACAGCCCAGCACCTGCCGTCACCTGCCTGTCTCCTTCCTGCACGCTTAACGCTCCCAACATCACGTTTTTAACCTTCACCGGCACCTCCAGTTCACGGCCCCATCACTGACGATCCATCATCCCTCTGTTTATTTTCTTTCCTCTTTCTCTCCATCCAGCTGAAATTATGTCGCCAACACGCTGCACCCTCACCGTCTTTTGATCTCATCTCCGTGGCAGAGCAGCAGCCCTGGACGAACCCAACTCTGCGTGCTCGACTTGCCGTCCCGCAGCCCAGTGCCATCACACAAAGGCCCACAACGAGGGGATGAGTAACTCCCGAAGGTCACCTTTATTAATCACAACCTGAAATCCCGCTCTGCCTGGCTGACTTGCCCTTCTGGTTCATCAGTGGCTAGAATTCCTCCATGCACCTCAAACCTCTGAACCTCCACCTTCCGCTCTCTACTCACCTGCTCTTCATGCCCACTTCCCAGGGAACACACAGGCATCCGGCGGGAATTCTCTCAACGTGCCACGACTACACAAGCCAACGAACCCACTCCTGCACCCGTCTTTCCCTCCTGTCCCTTCTGACTTAAATAAGGGGGGTGTGTTTCTCTTCCCATCCAAACCAATCCTTTCCGCCTTTTGCCCACACCACCCCCGCATGCCTACGCTAGTAACGATTCTTCTTTTCCTCTGTGTCCAGCTCCCAGCATGAATCACCTCGTCCTAGACCACACTCCCCTCCAGTTGACCATCTCTATCTTGCCTTCCGTCACAAACTTCTAGAAAGAGTTGCACGTCATCAGTATTCTGTTTCTTCATCTTCTGCCACTTCTTTCTCTCTTCTGGGCAGGTTCTGGACCTCCACTCACACAGCACTCCTGCGACTGACCCTTCAGGGTTACTACTTCAACGCACACTTTCAGCCCTCATTTTACTCACCAGTATCGTTACTTTCAACCTCTCCTTCCTTTTTAAGCTATAATTGACAAATAACATCAGGTTGGCTTCGGGTGCCCAACACGATGATTTGATACTTGTACATATTGCAAGATGATCACCACAAAGAGTCTAGCTAACATTCATCACCACGCAGTTACAATTTCTTTTCTTGTGATGAGAACCTCGAAGATTTACTCTCTTAGCAACTTTCAAACTTGCAAGACAGTATCATTAACAGTCACCATGCTGAACATCACATCCCCACAACTTGTTTATAACTGGAGTCTGTACGTCTGACCCCCTTCACCCATTTCACTTGAGTCTTCGTGTGTGTGTGTGTGTGTGTGTGCATGCACGATTCTTCCTAAAGGTCTTTCAACTGTTTATCCTTTCAAAGAAACATCTCTTGGTGTCATTAATCTTTCCTATTGTCTTTTTAGTCTCCATTTCATTTATTTCTGCTCTGATCTTCATTATTTCCTTCCTTCTACTGACTTTTCTTTTCTACTTCAAGTGTAAAGTTAGACTGAGATTTTTCTCACTTAATTGAAGTAGGCCTGTACTGCTATGAACTTCCCTCTTCTAACTACTTTGCTGTATCCTGTAACTCTGGTATGCTGTATTTAGATTTTCATTTGTCCCAAGGTATTTCTTTCCTTCATTTTTTCTTTGGTCCTTAGTTGTTCAGTAGCACACTGCTTAATCTCCACATGTTTCTGTATTTTCCAGTTTTCTTTTTGTAAATTATTTCTAGTTTTTTGTTTTTTACCATTGTGACAGGTAAGATGCTTAATATGATTTCAACCTTCTTATAGTTATTGAGACTTGTTTTGTGGCCTGCTGTATGATCTATCCTGAAGAATGTCTGTCCCATGTACACACATGTCCCATGTACACACGTGTAGTACACATCTGTTAAATCCATCTGGTCTCACACGTTAAGACCAAGGTTTCCTTATTGTTTTGGAGTGTGGGTTTTGTTTTTGTTTGTTTGTTTGTTTGGTCTGGATGATCTAACCACTGATATAAGTAGAATGTTAAAGTCCCCTGCTATTAGTGTTTCGCTATCTATTTCTATTCAGGTGCCCCTATGTTGGGTCCATATTTACAAACGTTATATTCTCTTGCTGTATTGAATCCTTTGCCATTATATATTGACGTCTCTGTCTCTTATTACAGTCCATTACTACCCCAGCTTGCTTTCTTCTGGTTTCCATTCACATGGAGTATCTTTTTCTATCCTTTCATTTCAGTCTGTGTGTGTTTGTGCAACTGAAGTGAGTCTCCCGTAGGCAGCATATAGACGGGTCTTGGTTCTTATCCATTTGGCCACTCTGTAGTTGTTGTTTGGAGAATTAGTGCATTTGTAGTTGAAGTAATTAACGATAGGAATGGACTTAATGCCATTTTGTTAACTGTTTTCTGGTTGTTTTGCAATACCTTTGTTCCTTCTTCTCTTGCCCTCTTCCTTTGTGATCTCATGGTTTTCTATAGTGTATTCTTACATTCCTGTCTATCTTTTGTGTATCTACCGTAGGTTTTTGCCTTGTGCTTACCATGAGGCTTACATAAAACAACTTATAACAATCTATTTAAGTTGATGGCAACTTAGGTTTGAATGCATTCTAAAATTCTACACTTTTCTCCTCCATCCCACATTTTTATGTCTTTGATGTTCACAATTTACTTTTTTATCCTGTGTATTCATTAACAACAATTCGTGGTCATAGTTCTTTTTGCTACTTTAATCTCTTAACCTTCATAAGTATTCTGCATATAAGTGATTAACCCACCCCCCCCCCCCTTTACACTAGATTATTCTGACAGACTGTGGATGCACCTCACTACGCTCTCTGGTCTGTGGGACAGGTGGCCCGTAAGAGCTATTTCTCCATTTGTAGCAGTTCAGCAGGACTCACATGTGCAAGCCCCATGGTCACCAGGCCCAGGAGGTCAAAAGGGGTCTCCTGGGTGGCAGACAAAAAAACTCAGGGTGCCAGACTAGTGCGCCAGCTCCCCGCCCCAGGAGAGTCCAGTGACCCAGAGTGGGATAGAGGAGAGCACCCCCCACCAGATGTGCCCACTGGGCTCTGTCCCCCGAGGGTATCTCAGTGGGCCCTCATATGTTCACCAAAGAAGCCTGCCCTGTAGGCTGAAGCTTCAGGACAAGACAACAGACCCCTTTCTCAGAAGGACTGGGGGTCTCTTCCAGTCTGCTGAGTCTGTGCTGGGCCCTGGGTGGAGCCAGGTAAGAACTCCACCTTTATAACAGTTCTATGGGACCTGCAGTGTAAGCCCCTCTGGCCACCGGTCAGGCCATCTAGAGGTTCCCCCAGGGCAGCAGCCATGAAACTCAGGGCGCCAAGTGAGCGTACGTGCTCCTTTCTTGGAGATGCTGGGGCTCTGGAGCAAGGCACAGGGAGAGGGGAAGGATGGCACCTGCCAGTCTCCCTTTTTGGACAGCATTTCAATAGGGCCCTGGATGTCAGAAGCCTGACTCTCAGAGCTGAGCTTTAGGATAATCTGATAGGCCTCGTTCACTGAAAGGCTGGGAACATTTTAGTCATTCGCTCGCCTGCCTGTGCGCTAGGCCCTGGGGAGGGTGACCGCTAAGTCCTTTAAGAACTGTTTCTCAGTTCCCTGTAGCCTTGTAGGTGTCCTGGATCAAAGCCCTGGACTTCAAAGCTAGCTGTCTGCAGGGCTCATCTCTCAGGGATAGGCCTTAAAACTTGGGGTGCCCAGTGTGGCTCAGGGAGAGGCTCAGGACTGTGAGTCCCCTCCTGGATGTGGGCTACGGGGCCGTGGGCGGGGATTACGGTGAGACTGTGCCTCAGTCTCTCCTACCCATTTTCATGGGACTTTTCCCTTCATTCCCCAATGTGCAGCTGATGAGCTAGTTTTGGGGTGTTTTCCGGTGGAAACGGTCACAGACGTAGCTGTATACTTGGTGTGCGTGCAGGAAGAGGGGAGTTCAGGATCCTTCTACATCAGCCGTCTTGAACCGGGACCCACTCCTTCGTTCCTGGTAGTGTTTTCCTCTGGCTTCTGTGACACCACGTACTCATCCTCTCGCTCATCACTCTATGTAGCCTGGCTCTGACCGTCCCCACGCGTCCACTACAGCCACCCTCCTTTACCCGGGTCGTCGCTGCTACAGCTCTTCGGTCCCTCTTCCGTCTCACTTCCTACTCTCTCCTTCGGGAATCTCACCGCGTCCACGGCTTAAGTTGCCACCCACATAACTACTCCAAGTACGTCGTCTCTGCCCTGGCTTCTCTGAGCCCCAGACACATATTCGGTTGCTTGCTTGACATCTCCCGGAGTGTACCAAAGGTAGTTCAAATTCCACGTGTCCCAAATTGAAATCACAATCTGCTCCCAGCCCCCACAGACCGACCCTTCTTCAGGGCTCCCTGTCTCAGAGAACAGCACCACTATTCGTTCTATCAGACAAGCCAGAAACCTAGCTCTCACCTTTGACACCACCTCTCTCTCACCAACCCACCACCCTGACTGATAATCCTACCTTCAGAACAGCCAAAGCCTCGGGGCGCCCGGGTGGCTCAGTCGCTTGAGCGTGCGACTCTTGACTTCAGCTCAGGTCATGATGCCAGGGTTGTGGGATCGAGCCCCGTGTCAGGTTCTGTCCTGAGCATGGAGCCTGCTTAAGATATTCTCTCTCTCTCTCTCATTCTCTCTCCCTCTGCCCCTCCCCTGCTTGTGTGCTCTCTCTCTCTCTAAAAATAAAAAAAAAATTGAAAAAAAAAAAAAGAACATCCAAAGGCTCCCTGTACCAATTCTTATTCCCCTCCAGTCTATTCTTCAATCTGCAGCCAGAGTGATCTTTTCAAAGTAGAAATCTGATGTCAGCTCTTTGTTTAGACCCTTGCCATGGCTTTTGTCTTTGCAAGATAATGACCCGAATCCTTAACACAGCCAACAAGCCGTTACTTTGCCTGGCCCCTCTATTCCTATCCAGCCTTGTATTTCTGCCCCCTGTTTACTGAGGAAACTGACGGAAGGGTCACAGCTCTTCTACTTTTCACTCCGCTGGAGCGGAAGCTCTGCCAGCCCCGCGGACACTGAGCTATAAGGCCCAGGCACTCTCGGAGCAAGACAAGTACCAACATGGGGCCGGGGAGGTGCAAGTTAGATGTCTCCATGCGATTACCTCGATTTTAATTTTTCGTTTTCATAAAGCAGGAAGCATAAACAAGTAAGAGAGGCTTGAGGTTGAACCGCAACAGGGTAAACAGACGCCGTGGGCAACGAGAGGCAAAGCTAAAAGCAGGCGGGCTGGCACCAGGTGGTGCGGAGCGCCCCACGGATGCTGGGGACCATGGCTCAGGGAACAGAACCCACACAGACAAGGGTGCGAGAGCGTCCTGCAAAAAGGCTTACCAGTCCGAGAGGGAAAGCAGGGAAAACCGGCAATGAAGCTGAGTAGCGCTGAAGTCTGGACAACCCGGGAGCAGAGAAGCGGGAAGGGCAGAGGATACTGGTATCACAGAGGCTGCTGGAGGGAGAAGGGGGCCACGGATGGAGACCAAAGAGCAACCTTCATAAGGTGAGGACATAAAAGAGCTGTGGACAGGGTGCCCAGGGGGTCAGTCGGTGAAGCGTCCGACTCCTGACTCCGGCTCAGGTCGTGATCGTTCGTGCATTCGAGCCCCGCGTCAGGCTCCGTGCTGACAGCGTGGAGCCGGGAACCTGCTTCAGATTCTGTGTCTCCCTCTGTCTCTGCTCCTCCCCCTCTCGCCCTCGGTCTCGGTCTCTCTCTCAAAATAAAAGTTGAAAAATTAAAAAATTTTTAATTTATTTTACATATGGTTAATGGCAGAATTTGAGACCAGCAGAAAGACTGAACCGACGGAGGCGTGTGGGGGAGTAATCAGGGCCCCCACAGACAAGAGCGACAAAGGAGGTCACGGCACAACCAGAGGTACGGGGGCCTTCAGGGAATGCTGAGCCCACTTTAGAGTCCTTGCCTCACAAAAACCCCCAAAGTTACAGAAACGTCAGATTTTCTCGGTGGTGGCAGCGAGATCACTGTTGTTATTTTGATTACGGTGACAGCATTTAGATTATGTCCCCTTTAAGAGGCAAGCTCTCTATCTGAAGATACTACCAACTGCCAAGACTAATGAAACCCATCAAGTACCAAACCTCGTATTTTGAAAGTGAACTAGTATTTCAGTGTACATTACTTGTTTTCTCAGTTTACGCTATTGAAATTTCTTCCCATCTCCGTAAAAGAAAACATAAATTGACATGCCTGGATAGTAATCTTGATAGATTTCTTCTGTCTGTCCTGACTTCAAGGCTCCAGAAAACGTTTCAAGTGTTTTATATTTTAAGGTTTCCTTTGCTGCTGCTTTAGCTGGTTGAGTCTCTGATGATGTGTCGTCTCCATACTCCTGTTCCTCGTATTTCCGAAGCCTGATGTGACAAAGAAAGTCAGATGGCGTGGTCGACGTTCTCTAGGACTTGACGCTTAAATCTTTATACTATACAATATAACACCTATCCTTTCAAACAATTTTTGATAGACCCTCTAAAACGTAGATCTGAACAAGGAGAGGCTATCTAGTTAAATGCAAAAGAGATCTGGTATTATTGTTGAAATTTTAATGCTGGAAAGGACTTAAGAATCCTCACCTAACCTAAAAGATGAAGAACTGTTACCCGATTAGCGGCAGAGTGAGGTCAGAATACAGTTTCCTGGAATTCAGTACCCTTCTTTATAAAACAATCACCCACAACCACACTTATTGAGATTCAAACCAAAATCTTTTCACAATACATTAGCCAAGTGCCTGTTTGTAAATGCTGGAAAGCCTTTTCATAAGAACCGAATCCACAATCACTGCCTACAACTGACTTACACCACAGACCGTGTTTTTACGAGGCGGGGGAAATTCAGGGTTCTGTAGATCCTCACATACTGCTCGGTGGGAAACAGTAACCACCAGTAGGGTAACAAGAAGAGAAGTTCCTCGCAAAGACAGAGCACGACCTCTCTGTACTTGCTCACGGATACTTTCCTTAGGTGTTAAATCTTCCTTGAGTGTTTTGAGTCCCCTTAGTTTAAAAACTCCTTGAACAGTTTCCTCTTCATTGAAATGTCAGTCCATACCCTCTGTCCGTTTTTTATACTGAATCGCATACCACTTTCTTAATAACGCTTAGTTCTTCGTGCACTTTGGATAGTAACCTTCTGCCATTTTATATGTGCTGAAGATGTCTTCTGGTTTGGTCCTCTCACTTCCTTGATGAAATCTTCACAAATGTAAGTTCTTCACTTTAATATAAGCTAATTTATCTATCTTTGTCTTTATGATTTGTGTTTATTCTTAAGAAATCTGCCCTTACTCCAATCTTGACAAAATTCTTGTACTATTTCCTAACAGTTTTAAAGTTTTGCCTTTTACAAGTCTTATACATCATATGTTGGTTCTTAAATCCCCGAGTTTTGGGTACGATGTGTGGGGCGGGGGCGGGCCCTCCCTCCCCCCCACACTCCCATAAGGATCTGTGATGCCACAGCACCATTATCGAACACCCCCGTCCTTCCCTTCCCTGACCTGTAACAACAAGTCCGTGTTACTCAGACTGTATATACCGTTATCCACCTGTTTCTTTATTTGTATTGGTTTCTCCTTGTTTCTGTATCCCAGTGCTTTAATTGCTAGAGTTGTGGCAGCTGTAGGGTAAGACTCCCAACTTTCTTTTTCTTGACGAGTGCTGACACACTTGTGGCCCTTTGCTTTTCTATACAAATTGTGTTGCATTCTCAATTATATTTTGTAATTTTCTCCATTAAGGTCAAACATGTAATTTCAAAAATGATTTTTTCCAGGTACTGGATTTTTCATTACAATTACAAATGGTAGTTATGATTTATTTACATTTTCAATCTATCGCTGGAATGAAATTTACTTACATAAACTGATTTTAATCTAGCAGTCTTGCTAAATTAAATTCACTTATTAATTATGAAACTTTGTAAATTCTTTTCTACTTTTTTCTAGACATCATTTATAAATGATTAGGTTTCTCCTTTTTTAAACCTTTCAGCTTTCATCTCCTTTTGTCCTTTTTTTCTTGTCTTACTGCCCTAGGACCTTTTATAGGATGTCAACATAGAAGTGGCAATAGCAAATATCCTTGTCAATTTTCTCAACTTACAAGGAACACTTTTAGCTCTTGACCATTAAAAATATTTGCTTCAGATTTTTGGTAAATGCCCCTAATCGTGTAGTTTGCTAACAGTTTTTATCATTAACAGACAATGCACGCATTTTATCAAATGCTTTTCTTCCTTTGATCTATTAATGGTAATTGGTATCGATGCATTTTCTAATGTTCAACTAACCTTGCACTTCTGAGATGAGATACTCAATTTGATCTTGGTGTATCATCCACTTTTACAAGCTGCTATAACCTGTAGGTTACAGGTTAAGTAACCTGTAACCTATAACGCATTTAGGGTTTTTTACTTCTCAGGTTGTGAATGAAACTGACTAGGAAGATTATGTCCTAACTCAATTTAGGGACTATCTTCTCTTTTTCTGTTCTGTGGAAGAAGCTGTGAAAGACTAGACTTATTTTTTCTTGAATTTATGTTAGAACCCGTAAACCTGTTAGAAACTCAGAAACTCTGGGAATCTGCCTGAGCCTGATATGTGTGGTCGGGGTGGGGGGGGGTTCAGTCATGATTCATAACTACCAATGCGACAATTTTAGTGGATAAAAAGTTCATCTTCCCTATTACCTATTGAGCCTATTTTGTTCATACCTTTCCTAAAAATTTGATATCGTGTTTCAGACTAACTGCTATTGAACAGTTAATTTACTCATCTTCTCTGCAGATCTTCCAGTACCCACCTAGGCCCCCCCGCCCCCCCCCCCCCCAGATGTGTCTGTTGGCCATCTGGATGTCTTCTTTAGAGAAGTGTCTATTCATGTTTTCTGCCCATTTCTTCACTGGGTTATTTGTTTTTCGGGTGTGGAGTTTGGTGAGCTCTTTATAGGTTTTGGATGCTAGCCCTTTGTCTGATAGGTCATTTGCAAATATCTTTTCCCATTCCATTGGTTGCCTTTTAGTTTTGTTGATTGTGTCCTTTGCTGTTCAGAAGCTTTTTATCTTCATGAGGTCCCAACAGTTCGTTTTTGCTTTTAATTCCCTTGCCTTTGGGGATGTGTCAAGTAAGAAACTGCTGCGGCTGAGGTCAGAGAGGTCTTTTCCTGCTTTCTCCTCTAGGGTTTGGATGGTTTCCTGTCTCACATTCAGGCCCTTTATCCATTTTGAGTTTATTTTTGTGAATGGTGTAAGAAAGTGGTCTAGTTTCATTCTCCTGCATGTTGCTGTCCAGTTCTCCCAGCACCATTTCTTAAAGAGACTGTGTTTTTTCCATTGGATATTCTTTCCCGCTTTGTCAAAGATGAGTTGGCCATACATTTGTGGGTCTAGTTCTGGGGTTTCTATTCTATTCCATTGGTCTGTGTGTCTGTTTTTGTGCCAATACCATGCTGTCTTGATGATGACAGCTTTGTAGTAGAGGCTAAAGTCTGGGATTGTGATGCCTCCTGCTTTGGTCTTCTTCAAAATTACTTTGGCTATTCGGGGCCTTTTGTGGTTCCATATGAATTTTAGGATGGCTTGTTCTAGCTTCGAGAAGAATGCTGGTGCAATTTTGATTGGGGTTGCATTGAATGTGTAGATAGCTTTGGGTAGTATTGACATTTTGACAATATTTATTCTTCCAACCCATGAGCACGGAATGTTTTTCCATTTCTTTGTATCTTCTTCAATTTCCTTCATAAGCTTTCTACAGTTTTCAGCATACAGATCTTTTACATCTTTGGTTAGATTTATTCCTAGGTATTTTATGCCTCTTGGTGCAATTGTGAATGGGATCAGTTTCTTTATTTGTCTTTCTGTTGCTTCATTATTAGTGTATAAGAATGCAACTGATTTCTGTACATTGATTTTGTATCCTGTGGCTTTGCTGAATTCATGTTATCAGTTCTAGCAGACTTTTGGTGGAGTCTATCGGATTTTCCATGTATAATATCATGTCATCTGCAAAAAGTGAAAGCTGGACTTCATCTTTGCCAATTTTGATGCCTGTGATGTCCTTTTGTTGTCTGATTGCTGATGCTAGCACTTCCAACACTATGTTAAACAACAGCGGTGAGAGTGGACATCCCTGTCGTGTTCCTGATCTCAGGGAAAAAGCTCTCAGTTTTTCCCCCGTTGAGGATGATGTTAGCTGTGGGCTTTTCATAAATGGCTTTTATGATGTTTAAGCATGTTCCTTCTATCCTGACTTTCTCGAGGGTTGTTATTAAGAAAGGATGCTGAATTTTGTCAAATGCTTTTTCTGCATCGATTGACAGGATCATACAGTTCTTATCTTTTCTTTTATTAATGTGATGTATCACATTGACTGATTTGTGAATGTGGAACCAGCCCTGCATCCCAGGAATGAATCCCACTTGATCGTGGTGAATAATTCTTTTTATATGCTGTTGAATTTGATTTGCTAGTATCTCATTGAGAATTTTTGCATCCATATTCATCAGGGATATTGGCCTGTAGTTCTCTTTTTTTACTGGGTCTCTGTCTGGTTTAGGAATCAAAGTAATACTGGCTTCATAGAATGAGTCTGGAAGCTTTCCTTCCCTATTTTTTGGAATAGCTTGAGAAGGACAGGTATTATCTCTGCTTTAAATGTCTGGCAGAATTCCCCAGGGAAGCCATCTGGTCCTGGGCTCTTATTTATTGGGAGATTTTTGATAACCGATCCAATTTTTTCGCTGGTTATGGGTCTGTTCAAGCTTTCTATTTCCTCCTGTTTGAGTTTTGGAAGTGTGTGGGTGTTAGGAATTTGTCCATTTCTTCCAGGTTGTCCCATTTGTTGGCATATAATTGTTCATAGTATTCCCTGATAATTGCTTGTATTTATTTCTGAGGGATTGGTTGTAATAATTCCAGTTTCATTCATGATTTTATCTATTTGGGTCATGTCCCTTTTCTTTTTGAGAAGCCTGGCTAGAGGTTTATCAATCTTGCTTCTTTTTTCAAAAAACCAACTCTTGGTTTCATTGATCTGCTCTACAGTTTTTTTAGATTCTATATTGTTTATTTCTGCTCTGATCTTTATTATTTATCTTCTTCTGCTGGGTTTAGGCTGCCTTTGCTGTTCTGCTTCTATTTCCTTTAGGTGTGCTGTTAGATTTTGTATTTGGGATTTTTCTTGTTTCTTGAGATAGGCCTGGATTGCAATGTATTTTCCTCCCAGGACTGCCTTCACTGCATCCCAAAGTGTTTGGATTGTTGTATTTTCATTTGTTTGTTTCCATATATTTTTTAATTTCTTCTCTAATTGCCTGGTTGACCCATTCATTCTTTAGTAGGGTGTTCTTTAACCTCCATGCTTTTGGAGGTTTTCCAAACTTTTTCCTGTGGTTGATTTCAAGCTTCATAGCATTGTGGTCTGAAAGTATGCATGGTATGATCTCAATTCTTGTATACTTATGAAGGGCTGTTTTGTGATCCAGTATGTGATCTATCTTGGAGAATGTTCCACGTGCACTCGAGAAGAAAGTATATTCTGTTGCTTTGGGATGCAGAGTTCTAAATATATCTGTCAAGTCCATCGGATCCAATGTATCATTCAGGGCCCTTGTTTCTTTATTGACCGTGTGTCTAAATGATCTAAAGTCCCCTGCAATTACCGCATTCTTGTTAATAAGGTTGCTTATGTTTGTGAGTAATTGTTTATATATTTGGGGCTCCCATATTCGGCGCATAGACATTTATAATTGTTAGTTCTTCTTGATGGATAGACCCTGTAATTATTATATAATGCCCTTCTTCATCTCTTGTTACAGCCTTTAATTTAAAGTCTAGTTTGTCTGATATAAGTATGGCTACTCCAGCTTTCTTTTGACTTCCAGTAGCATGATAAATAGTTCTCCATCCCCTCACTTTCAATCTGAAGGTATCCTCATGTCTAAAATGAGTCTCTTGTAGACAGCAAATAGATGGGTCTTGTTTCTTTATCCATTCTGATACCCTATATCTTTGGGTTGGCACATTTAGTCCATTTATATTCAGTGTTACTACAGAAAGATATGGGTTTAGAGTCATTGTGATGTATGTTTTATGCTTGTAGTGATGTCTCTGGTACTTTGTCTCACAGGGTCCCCCTTAGGATCTCTTGTAGGGCTGGTTTAGTGGTGATAAATTCCTTCAGTTTTTGTTTGTTTGGGAAGACCTTTATCTCTCCTTCTATTCTAAATGACAGATTTGCTGGATAAAGGATTCTTGGCTGCATATATTTTTTTTTGTTCATCACATTGAAGATTTTCTGCCATTCCTTTCTGGCCTGCCAAGTTTCAGTAGAGAGATCCGTCACGAGTCTTATCAGTCTCCCTTTATATGTTAGAGCACGTCTATCCCTAGCTGCTTTCAGAATTTTCTCTTTATCCTTGTATTTTGCCAGTTTCACTATGATATGTCGTGCAGAAGATCTATTCAAGTTACGTCTGAAGGGAGTTCTGTGTGCCTCTTGGATTTCAATGCCTTTTTCCTTCCCCAGATCAGGGAAGTTCTCAGCTATGATTTCTTCAAGTACACCTTCAGCACCTTTCCCTCTCTCTTCCTCCTCTGGAATACCAATTATGTGTAGATTATTTCTCTTTAGTGCATCACTTAGTTCTCTAATTTTCCCCTCATACTCCTGGATTTTTTTATCTTTTTCTCAGCTTCCTCTTTTTCCATAATTTTATCTTCTAGTTCACCTATTCTCTCCTCTGCCTCTTCAACCCAAGCTGTGGTCACCTCCATTTTATTCTGCAGCTCATTTACAGCATTTTTAGCTCCTCCTGGCTGTTCCTTAGTCCCTTGATCTCTGTAGCAATAGAGTCTCTGCTGTCCTCTATACTGTTTTCAAGCCCAGCGATTAATTTTATGACTATTATTTTAAATTCCCTTTCTGTTATATTGTTTAAATCGTATTTGATCAGTTCGTTAGCTGTCGCTACTTCCTGGAGTTTCCTTTGAGGGGAATTCTTCCGTTTTGTATTTTGGATAGTCCCTGGAGTGGTGTGGGACTGAGGGGCACTTCCCCTGTGCTGTCTTGAATAACTTGCATTGGTGGGCGGGGCCGCAATCAGACCTGATGTCTGCCCCCAGCCCACCGCTGGGGCCACAGTCAGACCGGTGTGTACCTTCTCTTCCCCTCTCCTAGGGGTGGGATTCACTGTGGGGTGGCGTGGCCCGTCTGTGCTACTTGCACACTGCCAGGCTTGTGGTGCTGGGGATCTGGCGTAGTATTAGCTGGGGTGGATCGGCAAGGTGCACGCGGGTGGGAGGGGCAGGCTCAGCTCGCTTTTCCTTCCTGCTTTGGGAGGGGCCCTGCGGCACCGGGAGGGAGTCAGACCCTCCGGAGGGATGGATCCGCAGAAGCACAGTGTTGGGTGTTTGTGCGGTGCAGGCAAGTTCCCTGTTGGGAACAGGTTCCCTTTGGGATTTTGGCTGGGGGATGGGCGAGGGAGATGGCGCTGGCGAGCGCCTTTGTTCCCCGCCAAACTGAGCTCTGTCGTCCTGGGGCTCAACAACTCTCCCTCCCATTGTCCTCCAGCCCTCCCGCTCTCCGAGCAGAGCTGTTAACTTATAACCTTCCAGATCTTAAGTCCCGCTTGCTGTCGGAAGACACTCCGTCCGGCCCCTCCCCTTTTGCCGCCAGACTCGGGGGCTCTACTTGGCCGGCGGGCCGCCCCTCCGCCCCGGGTCCCTCCCGCCAGTCCGTGGAGCGCGCACCGCCTCGCCTCCCTTCCTACCCTCTTCCGTGGGCCTCTCGTCTGCACTTGGCTCTGGAGACTCCATTCTGCTAATCCTCTGGCGGTTTTCTGGGTTAGTTAGGCAGGTGTAGGTGGAATCTAAGTGATCAGCAGGACGCGCGGTGAGCCCAGCGTCCTCCTACGCCGCCATCTTCCTCCCCCTCCTACTCCCCAATTTTCTCTCTACCTTTTCATTCTTCTTTCTGGAGAACTTCCTCAGCTTTACTTCTGCTATTATATATTTAATTTCCAAAAGATCTTTTTCCTCCAAGTGTTCCTCATTTTTAATTCTCCCCCTGCTGTTTCCTCGGTCACCTGACGATCCATGATAGGCTTCTGTGATTTGAGTTTCTATCAAGCTATAAACTTCCCTCCCATGGTCACGGGTCACCCATTCGTGTTTAAGAATCCTCACCGAGATCAAGCTGTGGGGCCACTCTTCATGCTCTGTCATGCTGTCAAATGGCAGATTTCACTGTGGGATAATCGGAGGTTTTCCCCGCTGGCATTAGGTGTAGATCTTTCCTGTCGGCTGGTCAGTTTCCCAGAGGACACTTTTCTTACCTTTGGCTGTGAGTGTTCTCAGAGGCAAGCGGAGGAAGAATACCAAAGTCGCCTCTGACCCGGGGACAGTAATCTACCCTCAGCTGGGTCTGCTGACCCCACATCCCGGAACTCTCCTATCGGAATGAAGGAAGAAACACTCTCCTGGCCAAACGGGGTGAAGGAAGGGCACCTGCCTTCTACCTGCTGCTTCTACAAACTCCCAAGCTCCTGCTCTCACTGCCACTGCCCCCTCAGCCCCAGCATGCTCACCGAGGGGAGGGAAGAGGAGGGGCGGGGAGAGACGCAGGGGTGAAGCGGCTGCTTCCGGGCTTCGCCTGCCGCCGCCTGGGGCGTGCTGTGTCCTCTCTGTGGAGTCCGTAGAGACCGTGTCTCTGGTCTCCCAGAACTACTCCGGTGTCTCCCACATGCTCTTGTCTCCTCCCTCCGCCCTTTGTGGGTTCGTTCCTTTGTAGTCTCCTCCTACCAGCTCAGTGGCATTTCAGGAAGGAGACCCTGAGCCCATCGGCGTTTCCTTATTTTCTTCCCGAGTGGATGCTGATCCGAGAGGAATGTGAAAAAGGAAAGCACAGGGTCCCTGCAACCTCCTCTCCACTCTCCCTGCGCTGCCTCTTCCGCTCGGAGTTGTTGTTTTCTATCCACCATCGACACCAACGACTAACCACCTGTGGCCTTCCCGGGGCTTTCCAGTTTTTGGTCACTTTCTCATTTCCATCAACTCCTCTCTCACTTTTCGGCACGTCCAGGATGGGGCTGGGGAAGGAGCGAGGAGCCGGCGTGAATCCGCCCGTCCTGCCGGCACCACGCCTAAGGACCACTCCGTCATAAAGGCCGGCACCATCATCCGATCCTCCCAGGACTCCTCCCAGGACACTTGGCATTTTTCGCTGTCAGAAGGGCTTACCGCTAGCATGCAGTGTTGAGATTTTAACTTGATTATATCTTATTTTACCTTGCTTTTGTGTTGCTTTTCTCCCCGTTCATGTCGTCATCTGTCATCACGTCAATGGGTATATTTTCGATATTTTTTTTTCTAAACAGGACTCTGAAATAACAGGCTGCAAAATATACATTCATGTTATCTTTTAAACATAAAGGATGCTTTCACAGCTATGACTACCAGTTTCAAACCTGCATATGTGGTTCCCATCCTCCCACTAGGCTTAATTTAACATCTCCATGACCTTCAAGTATTTCCTCCGAATCGCAGAATTTCCTGACCCTTCATGAGGCTAGCTATCCCTCTCAGGGCAGTCTCGGTATTCTCCAACTTCCTCTATGGCAGCTTTTTCCTTCTTACAAAGACGGGTTTGTGTACATATAATTCCAATTTACCTTCAACTCCATACTAAAGGTAATTATAAGGTTTAAGAGCCTCCCCTCAGGAAGAATCATCAGAAAGAACTTAGGGTAGTCAACCTCACCAGTGGCCGAAGCTATTAAACTCGTTCACCATATTCACTAAGTACTAGAAGGCCATATCCATACACCACCAGCATTCTTCAGACAGAACAAAAGGGAGCGGGTTTTGAAATAAGAAAAAGAAAGGCTCGTTTTCTGATTCCTGAGGGAAATCTAACAAGATCAGAAATCTTCCAAAAAAGGATGATGTTCTGCCCAGGCGTGGAAGTATACTGTAACTAAGGTAAGGCAAGATGTTAGCCTAGAATCCACGTAGGGTGGAAAAAGCTTTAATTGTCATGTGACTCAGCATCAGACAAATCAACTATGACTGCAATAGGCCAGAGGCAAGAGTAGTTCTTACTGGAATAGAAAGGATAGAGAGTTCTACACTAGCTATGAAGCCAACAACAGCAGTATCAACACGGGACAGGTCTATCTGGTGATGAGACTCAGAGTGTGGAAATCAGACCCAAAGAGTACCAGGAACGGCCACAGAAAGATCATTTACTGCAACCAGGAACTGAAGGCTACAAATTTGGGGCCCACACTTGAGACAAGGAGACGAATCCAAGGGAGACTCCCACTAGATTCAAAAGCATCCCTGAATCAAACCCATTCTGGATTTGCAACAGAATAGAGGTCGGCAAAATTTTTCTAAAAGGCCAAAGGGCATTTTAGGCTTGTGGACCAGAAGGCAAAAATCAAAGATGTTACTTATGTATTCGTCACACAACAAAAGATAAAACAAATTTCCACAAATGTTTTATTGATGAAATTCAATGTACAAAAATAGTTGAGTATAAGTGTTTTTAATACAAGCCTTTTTTTTTTTTTGAGAGAGCAAGCGAGCACGAGCAGAGGAGAGGGGCAGAGGGAGAGAGAGAGAATCCCAAGCAGACTCCTTGCTCAGCGCTGAGCCCAATGCAGGACTCGAAGGGAGGGGATATTGCCGTACAAAATACGGCAATAAAGAAAACAAAGGTAAGAGCATTAAACTCATTCCACGACCCTGGAATCATGACCCAAGCCAAAATCACAAGTCAGATGCTCAACCAACTGAGCCACCCAGGCACCCCGATACAAACCTTTTAATGAAGAAAATAGAATTCTTTTGAGAAGGACAACATTTTATGTGACTGGGATTCAAAGTTGGTGTTACCTGTCATCAAACTGCTTGCATTATTCCTTTACAAAAACCATTCTCAGCTTGTAGACACAGAAAAACAGGGGGCAGGCCAGATTCAATCAACAGGCCATCATTTGCCAGCCGCTACTAGAGAGGAGACATCAGTCCCAACAGCTACTTTAACTGTGGAGTGGCTTATACTTTCATGCTATCACCATCACCACCAAACATTTGAAAAAGAAAGAGGAAAGTTGTTCAATCTCACTCTGAAACAAAATCAAAATGAGCTGGTAAAAACAATCAAATGAGTTCTTCTTTTTTCCTAGAAGACAAGTGAAAAAATCAAGTCAGCCTCACACTTGTCCACAGCAACATTCGAATGCCAGAACATTTACTCAGGAGAAAAGAGTTGGCTTGAGAATCTTATCAGAGCCAAGTTTTCATGTAAGTACGAAGCTGACATTTTCACACGTGCAGAATTCAGTAAAGATATCGTCCACGGACCTTTCTTGTAAAATGCATGCAATAGTTTTTGCACAGAGATGAAGGCAAAAATATGGCAATAAAGAAAACAGAGGTAAGAGCGTTAAACTCACTCAAGTATAGAGTTTAGGTCAAAACAACTATTGGACATGTGATTACAGAACCGAACGCTTTTGTACAGGAAAAATAGCATAAGTACTGAAAACAATCAAGAGGGGGAGAAGAGAAAGTAAGTGGAATATAGGAAGCATGAGTGTTCTTCATCTTTCAAATACACAGGTCAACAGACACTACTTAAAGCTGATAAATAAGAGAAGTCGAACTGTATTACTTAAAAGTATAAAGATACCCACAAGAAGAACTAAAATTATAATACATGCCATAAAAATCTGGGAGTATGAAGTACCAGTTAAGAATGTAAATGCATGAATCATGTTCTAATTTCTTCATTTCACAACATGGAGTCAACGGATGATACCTAAAGTGCATAGATAACAAAATAAAGGTTAAAATATATTCTATGTCGTAAGTCTAGAAGAACTGGAATAATGCATGAACCTTTCAAAATATCAGAAGCAAAACACAACTCTGTGTTTACACAAAACGGGGATTTAAAACACCAAAAAAAAAAAATAAACAAAGGATAACTGTGGTTGACTTCAGTAGGCTGCCCATATAATATTCAATCCCTCCTTCCCTTTCCCAAATAGTACCCACCTTTTATTTAGGTGGATCTGAACAAATTATCAAGGGATAGAGATGGAAAAAATGAGGACAGGTTAAACAGTAGAGACGGTAGAATGGTAAATCTGACATAACACTCATCAGGAGTCTGGAAGAAGAGAGAGAACGGGGAATATAATGACAGAGAGTTTTGCAGACACTGATCTACAGTTTCACAGAGTTCCACAAATTCTAACGCATACGTTCATATATATGAACATATACAAGTGTACACATGCATATGTACACACACCCCTTCAACACAGTGAAACTGTAGAACACCAAAGATAAAAAGGAGATCCTAACAGCAGCCAGAGACAGATTACTTAAAATGAGAGTAAGTATGAACTTCCTTATAGCACACATGCCTGTGCACACACGCGCACACACACCCCTAAAACAACAGTATAACATCTCCAATGTTCTATGTGCTGTCAACTTAGAATCCTATACCTAGCAAAAATGTGTTTCAAAAAATGAAGGCAAGATACAGACATTTCAGGCAAATAAAATCAATAGACAAATGAAATGTACTCCACAAGGACTTAAAAAAGAAGGAATACTATCCCAAGATGACAGGTCTAAGATACAAGAAAGAATAACTAGCAGAAGTAATGAATATGTGTAAATCTAAATGAACACTAACTACATAAAGCAGTAATTATTTCTTGGGGGATTAAAAGTGAGGTGGAACCAGACTCTATAACAACAGCACACAGGTCAGGAGGGGGATGATCAAAATTAAATTAAGATCCTTGTATTTTCTGCAGGAAGATTAAAATCGGTTAAATTGACACTTTGGTAAGTTAAGCATACATCTTAAAATTTCTATGGTAACCACAACATAAGGTGGCAGAAATAACCCAAAACATATGAATAATTATAGTCACTGCAAGTAGACTAAATTCTCTACAAAGACAAAGATAGAAAAACTGGGGGGTGGAGAGAAATCCAGGTAGATCTTACTTAAAAGACACATATCTAAAACAAAAGGATACCAAAAGGATGCAGTAAAAGCTAGGAAAAAGATATACCAGACAACTATTAAGCAAAATGAAGATATTATAGCTATATTTATATCAGAAAAATAGGCAGTAAGGCAGAAAGAGTCACTAGATCTAGAGAAGTTCACTATATAATGATTAAGGTTCATTTCACCAGAAAAATGAAACAGTTCTGAACTTCCACCTACAACATGACTTCAAAATATGTGATACAAAATACACAATTCAAAACTGACAGAATCATAGGGAGTAACAACTAAATATAGCATGATAATGAAACACTGTGACAAATTCAGTTAATCAGGCCAACCCTCTCTGGCACCAAACAAAACAAAAACAAAACTAGCAAGGATACAGATTTTACTAATCTAATTTAAAACTATGACCTAACAAATACACTGTGTACAACTCAAGAAATGGAGAATGCATGTATTTTTTTTAGTAAAATTTTTTAATGTTTATTTTGGAGAGAGAGACAGAGCATAAGCAGGGGAGGGGCAGACAGAGAGGGAGACACAGAATCCGAAGCAGGCTCCGGGGTCCTGAGCTGTCAGCACAGACCCACGAACCGTGAGATCATGACCTGAGCCGAAGTCAGACGCTTAACCGACTGAGCTACCCAGGCGCCCCGAGAATGCATGTATTTAAAAAAATTTTTTTTAACATTTTTTTATTTTTTATTTTTGAGACAGAGAGAGACAGAGCATGAACAGGGGAGGGTCAGAGAAAGAGGGAGACACAGAATCCGAAACAGGCTCCAGGCTCTGAGCGGTCAGCACAGAGCCCGACGCGGGGCTCGAACTCACGGACCGCGAGATCGTGACCTGAGCTGAAGTCGGATGCTTACCTGACTGAGTCACCCAGGTGCCCCAACAACCAGCAGGCATTCTTTTTTTTTTTTTTAATTTTTTTTAACGTTTATTTGTTTTTTGAGACAGGGAAAGACAGAGCATGAACGGGGAAGGATCAGAGAGAGAGGGAGAACACAGAATCTGAAACAGGCTCCAGGCTCCGTGCTGCCGGCACAGAGCCCAACGCGGGGCTCGAACTCCCGGACCGCGAGATCGTGACCCGAGCCGAAGTCGGCCGCTCAACCGACGGAGCCACCCAGGCGCCCCAGAGAATGCATGTATTTTAAAGTGCACACGGCACAGTCTCAAAATTAACCACTACTTGGTCATAATGCAGATCTCAACAAATTTCAAATAATTTATCTTCATACAATCCAAATTCCATGCCCACAATTCAACCAGATTAGAAATAAAGGAATAAGAAATGAAATCTCATAAATCCAGAAATTAAGAAACACCTACGTAACTCAGGGATCACGATGAAAATCCAAAACGTTAACAATTAGATGCTAAGATATTAAGTATTAAAACTTGTGAGATACATCTAAAGAAGTACTTACAGGCAAATAAAAGCTTTAAGATCTCCTATAAAGAAAGACTAAACCAAGAAGTTAGAAACAGCAAAACTTTATAAACGCGAAGAAAATAGAAACAAAGAGAGAAGAGACCAGGCCTCTGGACACCAGCAAGATACGGAGCAGGAGCACCCACTCCCTGTCCCCCCACAAAAACGACAGACAGCTAGCTACGTGCAAAAAGGCCTGGGGGCTCGAGAGTCCAGCCACACAGCGGGGGACAGAAGAGTCACTGCACAGAAGGACCCCTGCGGAGACTGGCTGCGCCGAGACACCTGCTGAGGACAAAGGAGCCGGGCCGTCAGCATCAGCCACACAGGGGCTGCCATCACAGTCCCCAGTGGCACGCTCTGCAGAGAGGACCCGGGAGCCTTCCTCACCGAGGATCTCAGCGGCCCCCACAACAGCCGCAGACCCCCCACGGCGCTCATAGGGAAGATCCCACAGTGTGAGTCGCGTGGACCCCCGCGTGCCGCTCCACAGAGGACAGCAGCGGCCTGAGCCACCGAGGGAACCAACAGCCCCCACTACCACGGACCGTTCCGCGTGGAGACACTGCTGCAGCCCTCCCCCCAGAAGGGGCTGCCGCTCTGCTGCCCCGGGCCGCAACCCCACACGTACCTTGGGTCCCGGCGCCCCAAGTGCTCCAGCTGTGTGCACGACGCAGAGGCAGAGGCCGATTCGTGGCCACTCTGCAGCCATCCACGTCGCAGGCCCGGCAGCCACTGTGGGGTAAGCGGCTACTCAGACCCCAAAGCTTCTGTCACTCCCAAAGCGCCCACACGTCAGACACCAGTGCTGCCACCACTACCAGGGCACTCGGGAGCCAGACCCCGAGTTGAGAGGGATCCCCTCACCCGTAACAGCCCTCACGGGGGGACAAATTGATGCCCACGCCGACTTCTCTGAAGACGCTATGCGGACATGATGCCGCAGGGTCGTTCCCAGAGCCGGAAGTGCCCCCCGCCCCAAGCCGGTGCCCTTGCACCCACCGGCACGTGGTCTTTCCCCAGCAAAGCCGGTCCCTAAAGCTGGGAGAGAGACCGCTCCACCAAAAGCAGACATCAACACGGGGCTTCCACAAACGTAGGAAACATGACACCACCCAAGGAACACAGTAATTTTCCCCTAACGGATCTCAAAGAGACGTAGGTGTATGAATTTCTGGACAGAGAATTCAAAACGACTGTTTTCAGGAAGCTCAGTGAGCTACGAGAGAACAGAGACAACTAAACAGAATCAGGGAAACAAAATGTGAACAAACTGAGAAGGCCAACAGAGAGAGAGAAACCATAAAAAGGAACCAAACAAATTCTGGAGCTGAAGAAAACAATTAATGGAAAAAAAAATGCAGCAGCATCAACAGCAGACTTGATCATTTGAAATTACGCGATCAGAGAAAAAGGACCAGGAATGAAAAAGACTAAGGAAAGCCTATATATACGTGGGCTACTATCAAGTAAAATAGCATTAGGATATGACAGTCCCAGGAGAAGCGAGAAAGGAGGTGAACGTGTTTTCAAATAATGGCTAAAAATCGCCCGGATCTGGGGAGAAAGCTGGGACGTCCAGGTGCGTGAGGCCAGTAAGAGCCCACTCAGGTATCCAGTGACTGATGATTGGAAAAAGAAAATGTGGTGCAAATTCACAACAGGATATTGATGCTCGGCCATAAAAAAGAATGAAATCTTGCCATCTGCAATGACATGGATGTAGAGTATATTACGCGAAGTGAAAAAAACAAACGATCGTGGTGGGGCACAAAGAGAGGAAAACCAAGAAACAGATTCTTAACGATAGGGAACATTCTGCTGGTCACTAGAGGGGTGATGGGTGGGGGATGGGTGCAAATAGGTGATGGGGACTAAGGAGTACACTTGTGATGAGCACAGGGTGTTTTATGTAAGTGTTGAATCAACAAATGCTACACCTGAAACTAGTATGTTAACTGGAATTTAAATAAAAACTTAAAAAAAATCCCCATACAGATTCAACACAGAGGGGACTTAACTAAGATACACTGTATTCAAACTATCAAAAATCAAAAGAGAGAATTTTGAAAATAGTGGGACAAAATAATCTCATCTCATAAAACGGAACTCTCGTAAGGCAATCAGGGGATTTCTCACCAGAAACCTTGCAGACCAGGAGAGAGTGGAATGATATATTCAAAGTACTGAAAGGAAAAATCTGCCAACAAAAAATACTGTACCCAGAAAAGCTGTCCTTTACATGTGAAGGACAGATAAAGGCCTTCCCAGACAGACAAAACCTGAAGGAGCTCATCTCCATTAGACCTGCCTTGTAAGAAATGTTAAAGGGAACGCTTCAAGCTGAAATAAAAGGGTGCTAATTTGTAACACGAAAACATATGGAAGTATAAAACTTACAACTTACTGGTAAAGATAATATAGACAAATTTAGAATATCACCATAATGGGGGTATATAAATCACTTAACTCTAGTATAATGATTAAAAAACAAAAGTATTAAAAATACTATAGCTAAAATAATTTTTAATGTATACATAATATAAAAAGATGTAAACTGTAACATCAAAACCACAAAATGTGGGAGAGGGAAGTAAAAGGATAGAGCTTTTGTATGCAGTCAAAGTCAAATTGTTTTCAGCTTAAAACAGACTATCATCACAATAAGGGGTTGTATGTAAGCCTCTTGGTAACCACCAGGGAAAACCCTATAGTAAATGCATAAAAAGTAAAAGAAAGGAATCAAAGCACACCAAACCACAATCAAACCACATCACGAAACCACAAAGGAAGATAGCAAAGAAGGGAGAAAGTAACAAAGGAACTATAAAATAGCCAGAAGACATTTAACAAGATGTTAACTGCAAATAATTATTTCACATGTAAATGCACTAAATTTTCCAATAAGAAGATGGAATGGCTGATGGGATTAAAAAGGCTCAACTGTATGCTGCCTACGAAAGACTCACTTCAACTTTGAGAACACATTCAGGCTCAAAGAAAAGAGACGGAGAAAGATATTCCATGCAAACAGTAACCAAAAAAGACTGGGGGGTGGGGGGCGGCTTATATCAGATGAAATAAACTTTAAGTCAAAAGCTACAACCAGAGACAAAGAAGGCCATTATATAATGACACAGGAATCTATTCACCAAGAGGATATAGCAACTGTAAACATATAGGCACCCAACGTTAGGGAACATAAATATATAAAGCAAATATTAACAGATCTGAAGGTAGAAATGTACAGCAATGCAGTAATAATAGATAGCAGCCTTGAGTACTCCACTTTCAGAACGGATAAATCTTCATCCAGACAGAAAATCAACAAAGAAACTTTTTATCTGAACTACACTTCAGACCAAATGGATATAACAGATACATGGAAAACAAGCCATCAAAGAGCAGCAGAATATACACACTTCTCAGGTGAATGCAGAACATCCCCTAGGATAGATCACGTATGAGGCCACAAAAGAAGTCTTAAGAAATTAAAGAAGCCTTGAAATCATATCACATAGCTTTTCCAGACACAATGTTATAAAACTGGAAATCAAAAACAGGAGGAAACCTGAAATATTCACAAGTGAGTAGAAATTAAACAACACATTCCTAAACAACCATTGGGTCCATGAAGAAATCAAGAGGAAAATCAAAGATATCTTGAGATAAATGAAAATGGAAATACAACATACCAAAAACTATGCTACAAAAGTAGTTCTAAGAGGAAAGTTCATAGCAATTAATGCCAACATTATCCTATCAAACCTTTAAAGAAGAACTAATGCCAATCCTTCTCAAATTCTTCCAGAAAAAGACAAGAAGAGAGAACACGTCCAGGGTCATTGTATGAGGCCAGTATTACCCTGATCCCAAAGTCAGATTAGGAAACAAGAAAATAAAATTACAGGCCATATCCCTGAGGCATACAGAAGCAAAACCCCTCAACCAAAAAAACACACCAAATTAATAGCACAATAAAAGGATGATACAACATGATAAAGTGGGATTTACCCCTGGGTTGTGAGGATGGTTCAAATATGCAAACCAATAAATGTGACACACCACCTTAACAGAATGAAGGATAAAAATCCATATGATCTCAACAGATACAGAAAAAGCATTTGACAACATTCAACATCCTCTTATGATGAAAAAACTGTCAACATATTAGACACAGAAGGAATATACCTCAACATAATAAAGGTTATATATGACAAGACCACAGATAATGTTATATATAGTCGATGGTGAAAAAGTAAAGACTCTTCCTCAAAGATAAGAAAAGGATGCCCATTTTCACCACTTCTATTCAACACCTTACTTGAAGTCCTAGCCAGAGCAATTAGGCAAGAAAAATAAAATGCATCTAAATTACAAAAGAAGAGGTAAAATTAACTGCAGATGACATGATGCTATATATGTGTGTGTGTGTGTGTATATATATATATATATATATATATATATAAAATGCTAAAGACTCCATCAAAACGCTGTTAGAACTAATAAATTAGTAGAGTTGCAGGATGCAAAATCAACACGTACATTTCATTGCATTTCTTGACACTAACTACAAGCTATCTGAAAAAGAAATTAAGAAAGCAATCCTATTTACAAATAGTATCAATAAGAATGAAATGCGTAGCAATAAATTTAACCATGGAAGTGAAAAACCTGTACACTGAAAACTCTAAGACACTGATGAAAGAAACTGAAGAAGACACAAATAAATGGAAATCTCTACCATGAGCATGGAATGGAAGAATTGATATAATGGAAATGTCCACACTACACCAAATGGTCTACAGATTCAGTGCTGTCTCTATCTAAATTCCAATGCCATCTTCACAGAAATTGAAAAAAAAAAGTCCTAAAATTTGTATGAAACCACAAAAGACCCTAAATAGCCAAAGCAATCTTAAGAAAGAAATAAAGCTAGAGGTATCACATTTTCTGACTTAAAAGGTATATTACAAAGCTATAGTAATCAAAACAGTACGGTACTGGCATAAAAATAGACACATAAGCCAACGGAACAGAGAGCCCAGAAATAAACTTACACATATACACATCAACTAATTTTTGACAAGGGCACCAAGAACATACAATGGGAAAAGGATAGGTTTTTCTACTAAATGGTGTTAAGAAAACTGAATATTCCAATGCAAAAGAATGAAACTAGACCTTTATCTTATACCATACACAAAAATTAACTGAAAATGGATGAAAGACTTAAATTGAAAACCTGAAATGGTGAAACTCCCAGAAGAAAACAGAGGGGGAAAGCTCCTTGACATTGGTCTTGGCAATGATTGTTTGGACATGACAAAAAAAGCACTTGTAATAAAAGCAAAAATAGACAAGTGGGGCCAACATCAAACTAAAGCCTTCCGAAGAGCAAAGGAAATAATCAACAAAATGAAAAGGCAATCTACAGAGTGGTATAAAAAGTGCATAAACCATAGATGTGACAAGAAGTTAGTATCTAAAATATGTAACAAACTCCTACAACTCGGTAGCAAAAATCCCACAAATAATTGGATGAAAAAATGGACAGGGGACCTAAACAGACATTTTTCCAAAGAAGACACACAGGTGGCCAACAGACATGAAAAGATGCTCAACACCACTCATCATCAGGGTAATGCCAATCAAAACCACAAAGAGATATCACCTCATACCTGTCAGAGAGGCTAGACTCGAAAAGGCGAGAAATAACAAATACTGGCGAAGACGAAGAGAAAACGGAATCCTCGTGCACTGTTAGGAGAGATGTAAATTGACACAGCCACTATGGAAATCACTCTGGAATTCCTCAAAAAATTAAAAATAGAACTACCACATGACCAGCAATCCCACTTCTGGACATACCTCCAAAGGAAATGAAATCAGGACCTCAAAGAGGTATCTGCACCCCCATGGTCACTGCAGCATTATTCACAACAGCCTCGACAGGGAGACAGCGTAAGTATCTGTCAACAGATGAATGGATGAAGAAAATGTGGTCTATGTATACAATGGTATATTATTCAGGCCATTGCAACAACACGGATGAACCTGCAGATGTTCTGCTAAGTGAAATAAGCCAGACAGAGAAGGATAAATACTGTACGGTATCATTTATATGTGGAATCTGAAGAAGGAGGAAAAAAAGCTCACCTCCTAGAGAATCAAATGATGGACGAGTGATGGAGGGGACAGAGAGATGCTGGTCAAAGGATACAAACATTCGGTTACAAGACGATTACGTTCTGGAAAGCTAACGTACAGCGTAAAAATGTGGCCGGGGGTTTCGGCAGGGGGAGATCTCAGCCCTACCACTCCTAGCAACTGCAGACCCAACAGGAAGAGACCAACTTGACCTTACCTTTGCCCGTGGATACTACTCTGCTACTCTGGCAGAAGGAAGAGACAATTTTCCTCATTCCCCCCGCCGCCCCCCCCCCCCAGCCCCTCACAACAGCTCAGCCAATGAGAAGCCACCACACTCTGAACTCCCAGTTTACTCCTGTGGACTTTTAGCTCATAACAGCTTCCCAACTTACCGCTTTTCTCCTTAAAAAAGTGTACCTCTTCTTTGTTCCCCAGACTTGCCTGGGGTTTTGCCACGGCTTGCTTGTCCTGGATTGCAATTCTCTTTTATTCCCAAGTAAACCCATCTTTTGTTGGTAAGATAACTGGTAGTTTTTACTTTTAAGGTGAACACCAGCACTGTGACTGTAGTTAATAATACCATGTTGTACACCTGAAATTTGCCGAGAGTATAAGCTTCTCACCGCGTACACACACACACACACACACACACACACACACACACACACGTGTAACTGCGAGGTGACAGATGTGCAAATTTACTCACAGTAATCGTTACACAATGCATAGGTATGCTAAATCATTACATTCTACACCTTAAATATATACAGTATTTTTGTCAAATATACTTCAATAAAACCGGAAACAGAATTTTCAGAAAAAAACCTAGAGCAGAAACTTAACAAAGAGAAAACAAACACGTACTAGAGAAGATCAAAAGAGCTAAGCATTAATAGAAAGACATTAAAATGTCACTTGTCTCTTGACTGATCCTTACATTCAATAAAACCCCATTCAAAATCTTAAGTTTTTTTTTTTAAAGTTTTTGACAAGAGGACTTAAAAAATTACAGAGTATCAGGGTGATATGGAGCAGAATTGGAAAAACTGAGTCTTCCTCCGATATATCTCTTTTCCTTTCACATTATTTGCCACACCCAGGTACTTCCGGTCAGCAAACGAGTGGTTTCCCACGCCAAATAATTCTGTGACAACAGCCGTGTGTCCTACAATTTAACTCAGTTCTGACCCTGCCTACCCGGAGACCATGTCAGACCCCACAGGTTAAGGGCTCAATCCCAGGAGACTGCTCCCCACTCCAGATGCCAATCTCAAGTCGGAGGTGCCCAGGAGACCCGCAACTTGTGTCTGACTTGGCTAAAAATTAGTTTTCCGGGACCCCCTTCTCATTTAATTGAATCATTTACAGAACTCAGGGAAACACTGACATAAATTTACCAGTTATTAAAGGATGTGACCAAGGATACAGATGAATAGCCAGATGAAGAGATACATAGGTCGAAGTCTACACCCGAGTGCAGAAGCTTCGGTCCTTGTGGAGATGGGACCCGTCTTCCCCGTATGTGAACGTGCTCACCACACTGAAAGCTTTCTGAACCCCATCTTACTGGAGTTTTTATGGGGACTTCCACACAGGCACGACCACCTATTAACTCCACGTCCTGCCCCTCTCCCCTCTCTAGACACTGAGGGATGGGAAGGGCTGCAAATGTCAAGCTCCTGATCATGGCTGGGTCTTTCTGATAACACAGCCCCCCTCTCCAGAAGCCTCCAAGAGCCTGCCTGGAGGAACCTCATGAGAACAACTACCACCACCACCACCAAAATGAAAAACTCCTATCACCCAAAAGATTACAAGGGATTTAGGAGTCCTGCATCAGGAACCAGGATCAGAGACCTATAATATATATGTTTATTATTATTTCGCAACAATCTGTTGTGGGCTAGCTTTGAAGAGGGAAAGACCAGTTCTGTTAGAACCAACAAATTCAATCAAGTTGCATGATACAAAATCAAGACATAAAAATCATTTGTGTTTCCACACACTAACAACAAACTATCAGAGAAATTAAGAAAACAATGTCATTTGCAAGTGAATCAAAAAAGAATTAAATACTTAGGAATAAATTTAACGAATGAGGTGAAAGATCTGAACGCTGAAAACTCTAAGACACTGATGAAAGACATTTAAGACACAAACAGAAATATATCCTGTGCTCATGGATTAGAAGAATTACTATCATTGAAATGTCCGCACTACCCGAAACAATCTACAGATTCAGTACTATCTCTATCAAAATTTCAATGGCATTTTTCACAGAAACAGAATTATCCGAAAATTTGTATGGAACCAAAAAACACCCCAAATAGCCAAAGCAGGCTTGAGAAAAAAACACTGAAGCTAGAAGCTGACTTCAAGCTATATTACAAAGCTATAGTAATCATAACCGTGTGGCGCTGACATAAAAACAGACACACAGACCAACAGAACAGAAAAGAGAGCCCAGAAATAAACGCACACATACAGTCAACTAATTTATGACAAAGGAGGCAAGAGTATACAATGGGGAAAGGACAGTCTCTCCAACAACTGGTTGGGAAAACCGGACAGCCACATGCAAAAGAACAAAACTGGACCACCGTCTCACACTTCTGTGATACTGTGCGTCATAAGAAATATCTATTTGGTCTTTGTCTTCATTGCCAGCACAAAGCTCCTAAAACTCCCCAAATATCCTAAATGAGTACAGTGATAAAGGTGTCCTTTGCTACATTAATGAGTTGACTTTTGGACCTCACCTACAGATGGAGGCTGGGTTGCCAAGAGAACCAACCACATGACTGATGAGAGGGTTGGAGCTTTCAGCCCCACCACCTTGACCTCTGGGGACAGGGGAGGGGCTGCAGGTGGAATTAACTGCCAATGATTTAACCAATCGTGCCTATGCAATAAAGCCTCCGTAAAAACCCAAAAGGATAGGTTTCAGAGAGCTACTGAGCAGGTGAACACATGGAGACTCAGGGAGTGTGGTGCACCTGAAGGCATAGAGGCCCCGTGCCTTTTCCCCCTACTTTGTCCCCAGGCCTCTTTTCCATCTGGCTGTTTCTGAGTTATACCCATCTATAACAAACCGGTAACAAATGAAATCTATCCCTGCGGTCCGTGAGCCATTCTAGCAAAGTAATGGAACCCACAGAGGAGTCATTACAGCCTCCTATCTACAGCTGGTCAGTCGGAAACACAGGTGATAACCCGGGCCTGAGACTGGCATTGAAGTGGGGAGGGGGTAGGATGAGTACACGGTTACAGGACTGAGCCCTTAACCCGTGAGATGGGAAGGGATCTCCAGACGGATAGTGTCAGAAGTGAGCTGAACTGCAGGACATCACCAGGTGTCTGGGCATTGCTTGGTGGTAAGAACCACCCCCCCCCCCCCGCCCTCCCCCACCACACACACACACACACGCACACACACACACACACACGTTGGAATTGGGTACAGAATCACATTACCCCTCAAAAATTAACTCAAAATGAATTCAAGACTTAAATTTCAGACCTAAAACCATAAAACTACTAGAAGAAAACAGAGGGGATAAACTTCCTGACATTGGTCTTGGCAGTGATTTTTTTCAGATGACACCAAAAACAAAAACAACAACAACAACAATAATAATAAAAGCAAAAAGAAACACCAAAAGAAATGACATCAAAAACAAATAAATAATAATACAAACAAAAAGAAACAAGTGGAACCACATCAAATGAAAATGCTTCTGCACAGCAAAGGAAACCATCGACAAAACAAAAAAGCAGCCCATGGAACAGGAGAAAACACCTGCCAGTCCTCTGATGAGGGGTTAATATCCAAAATATACAAACTCACACAACTCAACTGCAAAAACACAAACAATCCAACTCAAATGGGCAGATTTTCTAAAGACGTACAAACGGCCGGGCAATAGGTACGTGAAAAGGTGTTCGACACGCTCATCGTCAAGGAAATGCAAACCAAAACCACAATATCACCTCACACCTGTAAGAATGACCATTATCACAAAGGAATAACACGTGTTGGCGAGGATGTGCAAAAAAGGGAACCATCGTGCACGGTTGGTGGGAATGTAACTGGCATAGCTACTATGAAAACAGGAGGGAGTTCCTCATTAAATTAAAAGGAGATTACTATATGGTCCAGCAATCCCACGTCTGGAAATACAGCCAAAGGCAATGAAAACAGAATCTTGAAGACACATTTCCACTCCCATGTTTGCTGCAACAGTACTCTCAATGTCAAGAGTCAAAAACAACCCAAGTGTCTCACACACACACAAAGAGATTTTCTAACTCGTGCTACCACATGGATAAATCTCGACTGAAGACATCACGCTAAGTAAAATAAGCGAAACACAAAGGACAAATACTGTACGATCCTACTTATATGAGGTTCCTAGCGGCTATGAGGAGTGGAGAAAGGGGTAATAGGGGAGTTACTGCTCAAGGGGTATGGAATTTCAGTTTGGGATGATGACACATTCTGGAGATAGATGCTGGTGATGGTTACACAACAGTGTGAATGTACTTAATGCTGCTGAACTGTACGCTTAAGAATGATTAAAGTGATAAATCTTACGTTGTGCGTATTTTACCACAATAAAAAAACAAAGGAATAGAAAACACCATGCTATGCCAATGCAAACAAAAAGAAAACTGGTGGGGTGCCTGGGTAGCTCAGTCGGTTAAGCGTCTGACTTCAGCTCAGGTCATGATCTCGCAGTTCATAGGTTCCGACGCTGCATCGGGCTCTGTGCTGACATCTCGGAGCCCGGAGCCGGCTTCATTCTGTGTCTCCCTCTCTCTCTCTCTCTCTGCCCCTCCCCTGTTCATGCTCTGTCTCTCCCTCTCTCTCAAAAATAAGTAAACATTAAAAAAATAAATTTAAAAAAATAAATATTTAATTAAAAAAAAAAACTGGTAACAATATTCTACCAAAGTAAGAGAAAAGCAGTAAGAAGGAGTAACTGCATCTCAACAGAACAGAAGGGAAAATCCATCAAGAAGCTACAACTTACAACTTTCACATACCTAACACTGCCTCAAAATATATAAAGCAAAACCTGATGGAATTATAGAAAATCTGACATTTCAAAAAAAACAGTGACAGTGTGCTATTTTAACACACCGTTTCAATGATTTACAGATCAAGTGAACTAAAGTAATAAGTAAACGAAAGTATCTGACCCTTGGGGCACCTGGGTGGCTCAGTCAGTCAAGCATCTGACTCCTGGTTTTGGCTCAGGCCGTGATCTCACAGTTAATGAGTTCCAGCCCCGCATTCAGCTCTGTGCTGACAGCATGGAGCCTGCTTGGGATTCTCTAATTAAATAAATAAGTTTTTAAAAAGTTCCTGTCTCTTAAAAAAGAAAAAAAGAAAAAAAAAAGGAAGTATTTGACCTTCACAATTAATAGGCTTGACCTAACAAAGAACCCTATACATAAAAATCAAGCAATGCACTTTTCAAATCATATAAAGCATTTATGAAAACTGACCATATCCTTCGTAACAAGACTTCGCAAATCTCAGACTCAATATTACGCAGACCCTGTTTTCCAATATAATGCAAATAAATCGTAAGTCAACAAAAATGCACTTTTAGAAGTGCTCCCTATTTAGAAATCTGAAATAGCACTCCTAAGTAAACCATGGATTAAAAATAAGGAAATTACCCTCTAGAACCATTCCACAATTACAATATCACATATTCAAATTTGGTGGATCCAGCTACAGTAGTTCTTAAGACTTAGAAATCAAAATTTATGAGTACTGAATGCATTTAATATTTATTTTTTTTTAATGTTTACTTATTTTTGAGAGCGAGAGCTCAAGCAGGGGAGGGGCAGGGAGAGAGGGACAAAAGCCTGCAAGTGGGCTCCCTGCAGAGAGCCAGAGGCGGGGGGGGGGGGGGGGTCACACCCACAAACTGTGAGATCCTGACCTGAACCCCAGTCGGAGGCTCAACCAACCGAGCCACCCAGGCGCCCTTAACGCATTTAATACTTTGAAGGCTGATGTGTTCAATAAAGAAGCCAGGCTATGAACAAGCTAAAAGTAAAAGAAATTAATATAACAGAAAACGAACAAGAATCAAGATCAATAAAACTAAACGCTGATGAGGAAAGGAGAGAAAGAGTACCCACAGGGCTCTCCTTTACGCAAAGACACGAGGCCACGGGAGTCTGGCCAACGAGCTTTCTCCAACACTCAAAGAACTGAGAATCCTCCTAATAGCACAAACTCTCAGAAATAAAGCCCCTTCCGGGCTCCCGACGCCCTGGCCTTGCACCCCTGACCCCGCCCCGCTCCTGGCCCCTCCCCCCGCCACACCTCAGCCCGGCTCCCCCGGCCCCGCCCCAGCCCTGCCCACCCCGAGTGGCCCCTCCCCCCAAGCCCGGCTCGACAGACCCCCCCCCCTCAAAGTTAGGGGGCCGTCGAGGGTCCCGGCCGCCCGCCCTCACCCACAGCGACGTGGCCACACGGCCGCTTCGGCCCCTTTTCGGGCCAAGAGGCGAAGGTCCGGCTGGCACACGCCGGAGAGAGAGCCGGGCGAGGACAGCCCCGAGGGGAGGGTCGGCGCCGCTACCCCTCCTGCTCGTAACTGCCGGCCAGCCTGGGGCCTCGAGGCTGCTGGGATCCTGAGGCCCTCGAAGTGCATGCTGGGGGCTGGGGGCGGGGGGGGGCGGCTCTAGCAGCGCACCCTGCGTGCTGGGCCTCGAGGCCTGCGCAGTGCATGCTGGGGCCGCTTGCGCAGCGTGTCCTGCGTGCTGGGCCTCGGGGCCTGCGCAATGCATGCTGGGGGGGGCTGGAGCTAGTGGTTCCCGCAATGCATGCTGGGGTCCGAGGCTGGGGTTGGAGCCCGCAGGTGAGGGAGGAGGCGGGCGGTGGCTCCGCGGAGGCTCCCATCCAGGCGATGGGCCCGAGGGGGGCGGGGGGTGTCGTGACACCGGCCATGCCTTTGCGAGACCCAGAAATGTGCGTCATGGGCGGATCAGATAGGTACACTAAGCAGGCCAAGGACCGGGGGTACCTTCTCTCTTCACCTGCTTGAAGGTGGCCTGAATGCTGGAGAAACCGGTGACTGCAGATCAGGCGGCTCTGGGACCTACCACAGGAGTGATTAAGATTTTCACAACCTGGGGGCATGAATAGGCACCTGTTAATAGCAAAAGATGGTATATGGAGATGTAATAGAATGGGTCTAGGAGAAACATTCTAAGAAGCGTGGGTGTGAAAATACCTCCTTTTAATGTGTCTTATTAAAAAAAAAAAAACCAACACGGAATGTCCTGTGTTTCACTCGCCCAACTATTTACTGAGCACTTACTATATGCCAGGTGCACAAGGCACATAGGCCCCTTTCTTTACATTTCGTGGTAGAGGCCACAGAAAAACAATACAGGGTCTACTGTATCTAAAAGTGTGTTTAACTTAAAAAAAGAATACACTTCCCACATTTAATGTTAATAAGCTTGAATATATAATCATTCCGCATGTCAGGACAAAATCTGATGCCTTTGAGCCTTTGAGAAGCTGTTGAGAGGGTTTGAGTGTTGAGGGTGAGGAAAGACCGCGTTAAAAGGAAAAATCATTTTGGAAATACTATATGCCAATAATCATTTATATTTGATAAAATTAGCCAAGACGTTTAGAGTCAACTCAATAAAATATCCGTCAACACAATGTCTAAAACAAAACAAGGTGAAAAAGACAGATGATGAAGCCATGTTCTTCAGTCTTCCCTGTCTCTGGAGTGGAATCTTCTTTGACATGTTCCTCTCCTATTCCCCACCCCAGTTGAATTTATTACCAAGTTCTGCAGGTTTTACCCACAAACTATGTTTGGTCTGTCACTCTGTTCCATCCTTACTGTTTCAGCCGTAGGCAGAGCACTGGTCTTCAAATTCGGGAACGGTGCCTCTGGAGGAATCACAGACTTTCAGGGCTGTGCGGATAGTGATGATTTTAAAGGAAGCCGTTTATAGATCCAGGCCTTCATATATACCCTTTGCTAAAAGCCTGAAGATTCGCCTTTTCTAACCCCTCTTTCAAAATTCCTTCATCCACTTTACAAGAGAAAGACAAGTTCTCTCCTATCTGAAATCCCACTACAAAAACTTGCAAGGACACCAAAAAGCCAGTGCAAAAAACCAAAAAAAACGAAAAAATCAGGATGAGGCACATCTCGTAATGATTAATTAAGGCATCGATAAGCACGTTGTAAGCCTTCCCATTTTTCTGTCTTTATTTCTGTCAAGAGCAAAGAGGGATGCTAGACATCACAGCCATTAGGCTGTCCTGATGGCAGATTACTGTACATAATGTGGACAATGGATTCATGAGGATTTTCTTTTAATGGACTCCTCTCTTCCATACCCTGACCAGTGTCAAATAATTGTTTGCTCTTAATGGAGAATCCAATAAATGCAAAACAGAATCGCTAATAAATATTGCTTACTAAATAGGGCTTTTATTTCAAGTATATTAAAATGTAAGCAATATATTTCAGCTGTTCATAACACTCATTCCCCAGAATACATTAGCTAGCAATAAAAGACCTTCACACAGGTTAGTGACACTAATTCTTCTAAATGTAACTAGAATACTTTCTAGACCACCAGATTCTTCAAAAACACACTGGACAAAACCTGAGGACTAAAATGTTATGAGATTTATTTTAAATTCATCCTGTGATACCCTAAGTTAAAGCATTTTATCTAATTATCTCATGAACTATAGATATAATTTATTCCATGAAGTATCAGATTTAATTTTATAAACTATGAAGTTAAATTACATTGAATTTTCTTCTCATTTTATTTCTTAATATGTGTACTGTTTTCTACTGTCAAAAAAATTCATGTTTTTAGTCTCACATCCTTCATTATATATGTAGGGATATTTTGCTCATCACATATATGACATAAAGAGTTATTTCCAAAGCAATCTCTACGATGCTTTACCACAAAAGCTGATAATCAGTTTTCAACACCAAAGAAGTAGCATGCTTTTAATCACAACCCTTCATTCATGAATCATGTATCTTTTAACTATATATTACATGGCAGTATTATAATTTAGGTAATTAGAAATGGTATATAGATTTATTCTTATTTATTTATTTATTTATTTATTTATTTATTTTCAACGTTTATTTATTTTTGGGACAGAGAGAGACAGAGCATGAACGGGGGAGGGGCAGAGAGAGAGGGAGACACAGAATCGGAAATAGGCTCCAGGCTCCGAGCCATCAGCCCAGAGCCCGACGCGGGGCTCGAACTCCTGGACCGCGAGATCCTGACCTGGCTGAAGTCGGACGCTTAACCGACTGCGCCACCCAGGCGCCCCGATTTATTCTTATTTATATCGCTTATTAATATGAGTATATCTACATTACTTAACCTTGATTTGATTGGCTTTATTAATCCATTTCTAAAAATGCATCCATAATTTCTTTCACAGTACTTTCTGTAATAGCTTTGGAAAAGTTTATTAATCAATTTGTTTGAATTAAAAACTGAAGTCAAATTTTATGATCGAAAGTCCATCCGATTTACCTAATTGATTTGGCAATGCTCATAAACAGCAGACATTTTCCATAAACTCCGTTAACTAAACCCACAGACTGATGGTCTCATGGTTTTGGCAAAAAGATATTATTGAAAGACGTGAAAATAACAAGAGTCTTTAAAACTGTATTACCAAAAGTGTATTAAAATGGTTTAAAATACTTCTAGTTTCCTAGCCCTTTCTGAAAACATTGGTTTAAATGAGGCACCTGTTAGGGTAAAAAGATACAACAGTATAATTAAATCCTTGGATAAAAATCTTGGTAATATTTTGGAGATAATACTTGCCTAAAATTGAGAGAATGAATGGGTAGGTAATCAGTACCACCCTGAGACCTTCCTCCACTGCTGGGCGGCTCCCGGGGGAGCAGGGAGTCCGCACAAAGCCTCTGCCCTTCTCTTCCAGTCCGGCCAAGCTGAGTGGACTCTTCCTGCTCTACTCCTGCGTAGAACCCCAAGGGATCTGATACTTCTAAATTTAAATCTAGCCTTCCATGTCCTTATGAAAGTATATGTAGATATGGAGCTAGATCGATGATGATAGAGATCCACAGAACCTATTTCATTTGGCAATGTATGAATTTGATTTCAACAGCCCGTCTTCATTCATGGGTTCTAGATCTGTAAATTTGCCTGCTCACTCAGATGTGTGTGTATTCCCCAAATCAGTACTTGTGGGGCTTTGTGGTTATGTGCGGACATGCACAGAGCGGTGACAATTTTGAGTGGCCCAACAGGCAGGTTCCTGGCTGAGGCTGAAGGAGGCGATGCCCTGACCTCTCGTTTCAGCCCTCATACTGCGAACAGGCGATCTTTCCAGACCTAGTCAGTGCCACGTTTCACACGTTTTTATGACTTTTGCTGGTATTTTGGCTATATTAAATGGCCCCCAAATGTAGTGCTATCTAGTGTTCCTAAGTGCAAGAAGGCTATGATGTGTCCTAGAGAGAAAATAGATGTGTTAGATACAGTTAGCTCAAGGCTTTGTTACAGTGCTCTTGGCTCTGAGTTCAATGTCAATGAATCATAATACATATTAAACACCTTTAAACAGAAACACACATAAAACAAGGCTATGGATTGATCAGTTGATAAAAACGCTGTGAGTAAATGCTCTCAGGAACCTAACCCTGTATTTCCCTCGAAGCAATGATTCAATATTTGCTAAATCAGTGCTTGCAGCAACCTTTTAGCACCTAGCTTCTGGAAATATCAAGAATCAACTGTATATTTTTACAGAGTTAAATACATGTTTTGGGGCTTCCTTTACTTTTAGCCCTATGAATGTTAGGGCATATAGGGTTATAAATCAATCTTTTCCAAATTTTTGCTTTCTAAAAAAAAAAACAAAACTGAAGGAAGATCTAATAAAATTGTTAACTGATAGATTATAGAAAATAATTTTTACGATGAATTTTTTTTTGGATTTTCGCATGTAACTTGGGGGTTCAAACAATTACAACAAAACTCCTTCATTCTTACCTGCTGTAGTTATATGAACGTGGGTGCTGCCTCTTTCAGCTATAAAAATGAAAAATAGGACCAGAATTGCTGAACCCTGTTTAATCCCATCAATAGCTGAAATAAATCATGTTTCCCATAGAGATGTGAAGTACTTGGGGAAAAAAGTACCTCATTCATCTCACTAAAGGTGATTTCCAAAACAATTTTGTCTAATAATTGTAAAGGTCTCTATCCCAGGATGGCCAGAGCCCAGCCCGTCTGTCATTCTACTCCTCCGCTCTGGACCACGGGCCACTCACCGTGACCCTGATGCCTCTGCCTCCGCTGTCTGCCCCGAAGCCCTCACCTCTTCAACTTCATCTCACCCTCCAGGGAGCAACTGAAACATCACTTCCTTAAAGAAGCCTACCCTGGTGCCCCAATCTAAATTGTGTCCCTTGGCAATCACATCACCTTTTATAATTATGTGTTTATCGGTATAATTACTGGTTTAACGTGTGTCACCCCGACTAGACTTTGCTCCATGAGGGCCTGTTCTCTGCTTCGTTCAACACCATTCTCGCGGTGGTGAACACACAGCAGATTCTCAACAAATATCACACACACATCACACAAAGGAAGTAAGATTGATAAATTAGCATTGTTTTCTTTGGAAAAACATCAGCTCCCACGTGAGTCATATCTTTCTTCCACTTTTTAGCTCTAATTTTAGAGACTGAAATTCATCTATTTTTGAAAAGCTCTTCCTACCCTTCTCTGTGAATTCGCACTCCCCCACAATCTGAACACACACCTCAAAACCCACCTTTTGGGTTAAATCCACAGCAATTCCGCCACCAGGTTCTATTTGTATGCGTGCCCATTTTAGTTATGTTTTCTATTACTTTTAATGTATATTTTTGAGAGAGAGAGAGAGAGAGAGAGAGAGAGAGAGACAGAGCATGCGCAGGGGAGGGGCAGAGAGAGAGGGAGACACAGAATCCCAAGCAGGTTCCAGGCTCTGAGCTGTCAGCACAGAGCCTGACGCGGGGCTCAAACTCTTGAACGATGAGATCATGACCTGAGCTGAAGTCAGACGTTTAGCCAACTGAGCCATCCAGGTGCCCTCGGAAAGATTTCTAACATCATATTTCTAGCCTGCCCTTGGCCCAAATCTCATTACGAGTTGTTTTCAGAGACTGAGACGTGGGCGTGTATGGCATGCTATTTTAGGTGTGTACAACGTAAAACAGGAATGGGGTACGTAAGGTGACTGAGCCATGACCCAGGAGAACCCCAATTAATTGGAGCAGTAGACCAAATCCACCATGACCCAATTTCACAGGGGTGTATATAGAATACATTTGCATCTAAAAAGCTGATTTTACCAAAACATAAGAGAGTAGATGTGTTCAAGAATAGTAATGGTGAGGGCGCGTGATGGCTCAGTTTGGGTTTGGCTCAGATCATGATCTCACCATTTGTGCGTTCAAGCCCCACACAGGGCTCCGTGATGACAGTGTGGAGCTTGCTTGGAATCATCTCTCTTTCCCTCTCTCCGCCCCTGGGCCCCTCAAAATAAATAAATAAGGGGCGCCTGGGTGGTTCAGTCGGTTGAGCGCCCGACTTCGACTCAGGTCATGATCTCCTGGTTTGTGATTTCGAGCCCTGCATCGGGCTCTGTGCTGATGGCTCAGAGCCTGGAGCCTGCTTCAGATTCTGTCTCTCCCTCTCTCTGCCCCTTCCCGGCTCACGTTGTCTCTCTCTCTCTCGCAAAAATAAATAAAGGTGAAAAAACAAAAAAGAAATGAGGTCTTTGATTTTGTACGAAGACCCCTCCATATTGCATCAGTGCCCAATAATCAGGGCAATCAGCTGGCAGGGAGGGGAAGACCCCACTGGAGAAACACCTCTAAAGACACTCGGGCTTAGGGCTGTTTTTTGTATCAACCTTAACCCTTCATATGAGAGAAAGAATCTGCTGGCTCTCAAATTAAAACTGAGAAGAGCTGACGACATCCCGTACAACTGTTGGTCCCCACCAGGCTACACGGGTGTCTCCCTCACTCAAGGTTATTAAACAGAGAAAGGAACACAAGAGTAAGCACGGAGCCACAACGAGGCACCATTTTAAATTCCATACCAGTGACCCCCATAACCTCCCTCAGCTCTGACCACCCTTCAGTGTAAACTCTGATCTGCAGTGGAATTCCTTTGAATATTTCCCCCTTCGAGTGAACACAGCGTCCAGCTTTCTCAGTAGAGAGTTCTGGAAACACACTGTCAGAGGAGGGGGCCCTCCTGCCCTCTCTGGCAGAAGCGGGGGTCGGTGGTAGAGGCGTGAGTTCGTTCAGCAGAGCCCACGCCAGCCACGGGCCCGAACTGGTGCCTCTGTGACCCTGGCGATACCCTTTCCAAAGCCCTTTCAACATGGAAGCCATGGGCCCTGAAGGGCTCCCATCCCTGCGGACGCCCACTGCAAGCCCCAACCATGCCTGCTCATCGCCAGCTTGCTTTCCTTGCCCAGAAGCTCCAGCCTGGCCAAACAAGGTCACTTTTTGCTACTCGTGGGCTGACCCACATTTTCTCCAACGGAGGTCTGAGCTCTTTCCAGGTCTGTCCTGCCCGCCTCCCTCAGCCTGTGGGACCACACGGAGTTTCCCTCTACCGTATACTTAGTTTCTCATCATGATTAATACATTCTCACATGAAACTTCCCGAGTCGAGCCTACTGTGTGGTTTCTGTCTCCAGATGGGACCAAACCGCGGGTCCTTTAAGTATATTGACTCGTTCACCTCCCATCCCAACCCTATGAAGTGACTTCTACTTTCAACCTTATTTTCAGATGAAGAAGTTAGGGGAGATTAGGTAACTCACACAACAACTGAGCCTTTATTGTTAAAGATCCTTGAAAGTGTGGGGCGCCTGGGTGGCTCAGTTGGTTAAGCATCCAACTTCAGCTCAGGTCATGATCTCACAGTTCGGGGGTTCAGGCCCTGCATCAGGCTCTGTGCTGACAGCTCAGAGCCTGGAGCCTGCTTCGGATTCTGTGTCTCCCTCTCTCTCTCTCTCTCTGGCCCTTCCCTGCTTGAGCTCTGTCTCTCTCTCTCTCTCTCTCTCAAAAATAAATAAACATTAAAAAAAAGAAAGAAAGAAAGAAAGAAAAATGCAGGCCAGAGAAGTCAAGGTGTCACCAGCTGGACCCCAAGACCTGACCTTGACCGCCCACCTGCTTCTCCTCACTGACCTCCATCCCACATTTTTCCCTGGACTCTTCTCTCCAGCTTAACTCAGGCACGTGGAAACCAAACCACCTGTGCAGCAACAGCAATGGTCCTGACGGGTCCTCTAGCCGACCCCGATCACCCAGGCCCGTTTGCGTGAAACCCGACAAGCACCTGCACAGAGGGACCATGGAGTGACCTCTAGAATGACTGACGGCTACCTTTACCTCATTGTAATAGAAAAGCTCTGCCCAAGGAGGAGCAAAGGCCTCATTTACATAACATACAACGTATGTGCAGGCATGTTTCCCTAAAGGCACACGTGTGACCTCGTGCCTGCCTCTACATGCAGTCCCAAGGCTTTCCTTCCTAAATACTCGTCCTAAGTGAGAGGAACACATTCATCCTCCCTCGGGAGTCACCACTTTGGAAACCATTTGCCGCAAATAAAGTTCGTGCGACAATGCACCTCGTGGGGTTTCTGACTCACCAAGGAGTGAACTCACAGTGGTTCCATTACAAAGGCAAGCCTACAAAATTTAGATCTGCCCCAAGAAATAACTAGAACGAGGGGGTCAAACATACCCAGCAGAGGTTCCAAGAAGAAATGGAGATTCATAAATCACTCCCCGGGGAGATTTCTGCAATTGTTATACAACCTCCTCCAAACCCTGCTGGCACTTTCTTTACACGCGGGCACCTGACTCTGTCTGGAAACACACTGAGGGTTCGTTCACTTGTCATCTGGAATGTTCTCACACCTCAGCCCCCAGTCGCAGTGCTATATCTACCTTAGAATATACCTTACATGTACCGAAAGTACTTTCTCTACCTTAAAAAATGTAAAAATACCTAGAAAATGACCCCTGAACCGGGACCTTTATATCTCAATGTGAGCCTAAATATTCAAGGACAGAAATCAGGTCTGTCCCCTTGTATCCCCAGCAGCACCCTACAACTGTAAGCGCCCTGTAAATACTTACTGAGTGTGTTTAATTTACAACGAAGCCTGGGAGAATTAACATCTAAATCTGCCCAACTGTCACAGAAGAAACAATGGGTTCCATAAAGACCAGAAAAGATGAATAGAATTGATTGTGTTTGTTGACAGAAACAAAATTCATTTCTTCCTGCTAATTGTTTTAATCTTAATGTTTACAAAAGACAATGAACACTAAGCTTTTCAGTATGGATAGTAAATTTTGATAATTTCTTCCATTCTATGTTACAACGGAAACACTTTAGTTCAATATACTGTAATTGATTGCTAAGCTGTGGTGCAGAATGGTGATTTGTAACAGTTTGTTTTCACACACACACAAAAGAAATTGATTCAAAATGGCAGAAGAAAATTATAGCAATTAACATAACCGTCCAAAGCAGTGCTGTCTAAGCACATAAGATCACTGGCACAGTCAGAAATTTGCAATAATTTAGACTCACAAATCTGTCAACTTAAATCAAGAACCTTAAATTCCCAATTGTAAATCAAGTTGTAAAAATCAGTACCCGTCTAGAGACAAACCTGAGGACTTCCCTAGGCCTGCTATGGAAATAACCAATGTCATCTGGGCACCTGGGTCATGATCTCCCGGTTCATGGGTTGGAGCCCCGCATCAGGCTCTGTGCTGACAGCTCAGAGCCTGGAGCCTGCTTCAGATTCTGTGTGTGTGTCTCTCTCTCTCTGCCCCTCCCTGCTTATGCTCTCTCTCTCTTTCTCTCTCTCTCTCTCAAAAGTAAATAAACTTAAAAAAATATTTCCTAACCAATGTTATCCAAAGACTTTTCTCAGACTCTTGTCTGGTAACATGCTGCTTGATGTCGGTAACAGAGGCCACTCCCAGGGAATTCACCCAAGTCCAGAATGTCCCCTGAGCGTGAATTAGTATCACCTCTGTGGAGGTATTCTGTCTCTCGGGTCACCAGACGGATTCCGTTTTCTGTTCTGAGTTGAGTTGATGGGCAGTTCCCACATCGACACGCTCAAGCATGAATCTTACAGACATGGAGACTAAGTCTGGAGAAAGCCTGGTGACCTCAGCCCTGGGAGCCACCCCGAGTTTGCATTTCGTCGTACCCAATGAGGCTGAGCTGGTTCTCCGGCAACTTCTGCATTGTTTGCACACTGGGCTTCGTGGTGAAGGCTTGCGTGAGGCTCAGATCCATCTAGATGAGCGCGTTTTTCTCTCTGCTTCCACACAATTCACTTGCACAGTTTGGTCCCACTGGGAGCGTTCACAAATAGGTCTTGTATTCCAATTCAGAAGAACAGGGAGCTTGAAACAGGATGGAGCTTGAAAGTCCCTTGTCCGGGACTCGTCACCTTGAACTTGCCTCAGAGAATTGCTGTGTAGACGGCTTCTGTTCTCTATCTGTGCTCTCAGCTAAAATCATCAGTAGGCAGACGATCCTTCCTAGATCCTCTAGGAAGAAGTAGGCAGGAGTCTGTGCACCTGAGTTTGTGGAAAGCCTTGCGATAGTCTATTTCCAACAATTGGAGATAATTTGCTCTCCCCCTGACTCATTTGTGCTGCCTGATTTCCTGTTCTTTGAACCCGTGTTTCTGACCAAGTTCGCATCAAATTGCTTAAAATAACAGATTTGCTTTCGGCAACGTTCACAACCTAGTCCCTGACTGTATTTCACTCTGAATTCTTACTTCCAGTCTCCTTCTCTGTAAACAGAAGAGGATTTGTGAAGCACATACATGACTAAACTTGAAAGTCTGCATGAGTTTACCTGACTCCGAGCCTCCCGGGCAGCTGAGTGATTTGGACCGTGGGCAGGGGTGTGTGAATGGAGCCGGCTGCGGGAAAGAAAAAGTTGTGATCCTGGGGTTTGGGTCCCTGCTGCAGGAAGGCGGCTGTGAGGGCCCCGGACACCGGGCAGGGACACAGAAAAGGAAGGGGGTGGAATCTGGAAGCCTGACTTCACCGAACCCACGGGACGTGGAACCCGTCCTGCTCACTGGAACCGAGCGTGGCCCCGTATGCCCTGCAGGAACCGTCATCCTCTCCGGCCACCTAGGACTAGTGGCCGCGGTAAACTCCACTGTGGGCCCGTGTATCCGCTAGGGATGGAGTCCACCACGAGGCCTCTGACCCTGCTTGTCGTGGTCACCACAGAGCAGAAAACGTGAAGCTTTCTTTAAAATTAGAGCGCACTTTATCGTGTTTTGCTTATTAAGGCCATTTAAACAGAATAGCTACTCTTTGCTTCCACGTGGTAAGCTCCTTGGAATTTCCCGATTGGGGTGTCTTTCTCATTCATGGTGGGCCCCTTGGACCACACCCGAGAGTTATCCTACTAAGATGACTATTCAAGGGACACACCTAGTACTCTAGGGTGGGGGCAAGCCAGGTCAGAAAGACCACCCATGTGATTAAGCACCGGGGCCTCCAGCCTGACCTCCAGGGAGGGGAGCTGGAAACCGAGTTCAAACACGTGGGCAATCGATCAATCAATCATGCCTAAGTAACGAAGCCTCAGTGTGCTCTCTGGACGTCAAAGCTGGGCTGAGCTTCCAGGACTGACAACACTCCATGAGTATAGCCACACATCAGGGCCCAGGGAGGCGCAAGTTACCTGAGTCACCTGATACAATGGAACCCACATCTTTAGCTTCCTCGACTGTCTTCCGTCTATTCCTGTGGCTGATTCTAACATGTGCCCTTTCCCTGTAGTAAATGTGTCCATGAGTGTAACGATTCTCAGTGAGTTCTGTGAGATCTGGAACCTGAGGGTAGTTCTGGGAAACCTGTAAACTTGCAGTTGCTGTCAGAAGTCTTGGACGGACGTGACGGTCTGGAGAACTGTGCCCCTAAGCTTGAGTTTGGCTAATTCCAGACAGATGCCTTTTGCCTCTCCTGGACTTGAAATTGGACATGGTCCGCCATTGTGTCGTCATTTTGAAGCTCTTGGAGATCATTCTTTCTCTGAGAATGGCCTCATTCACACTATATGGTCTTGCCCTCCTACCCATAGTTGGCTAGACATGGGGTCAACCCTTGACCAAAACTGGTGAGTCAGATTCTCCTCCTACCGGTGTAGACTGGGACTGAGAGACAGGCAATCCCTGTGTGGGGCCACATGGTGCAACGTTGGCTGACTTGACGGGGGAGCCAGTGTGTAGGTAAAGGACAAGAGAAGAGCCCCAAAGAGAGAGGCAGAGATGAGCAACAAAGCTTTCTTGCGTCTCCACGGCCCTTAGTTTCCAGTTGCCTCCCCGAGCTTTCCCCTGAAAACTTGAATTGGTTCTCGTGACTTATGACAAAATGTCCTATCTGATCCCCGATTGTTTCCCTTCAGTCTAGTCTAATCCTTGGGCCCAGCCCCCCAGTCCTGCTCTATCCATGGTCATCTCTATCTGAACATCACCTCCACCATGGCAAGGATCTCCTGTAACTTTTTCGATACAGATCAATTGTGATTGTATAAAATAATCACTCTAGAGACGCAAGTTTTTAAGGTTAAGACACCTTTGAAATGCAGGATACTTAAAGGGATTAAACACTGAAGCAGCGCAGAACAGGGACCGTCACTGGAAGCGGGAGAAAAAATGAAAGGCCGTGGAGATGTTCGCGCCCCTGGTTCGTGGCAGTAAATGTCTGCTCGATGACCTCATGAGATGTACAAAGAACAGGAGGTCACATCCAGTTTGTCCCAAAGGATTCAAGAATAAATCCCACATGTAAGTTGTGATTCAGACAGAGTAACATGTTCAGTGCCCTGTGACCATATCTCCCTGCAGCCTGAGCCTCCCTTGTCTACCCCAGGGTGACGTTTAAGACATTCCCAAGGTTGGAAGATAACCACTAGGGCTTGAACTTGGAAGTTCGAGGCTGATGTAGCGATTCTGTGACCGTGTGCAGAATTTCACTCAGCTCTGCTCACTCCCTTCATCGTTTTCTGTATAATTTGTGGACACGTGTAAGTTCCTGGTAGATTGCAAGTTACTTGAGTGTGAAAGCCATGCCAGATTTACTTTTATCTCCTTTGTGGGAGGGTGTTTTGTACCTAGTAAGTGTTTATGTGGACGAAATACTGGACAAAGAGACAGAAGAACCCAGCCTCCTTTGAGGAGAAAGGAATATATATGACTCACCGTGACCCTACTAGATGGACATTCTTCCCGTATTTGCTACATATCGCCATGCCTCTCCTTTTTCCTGAGATGTAACCATGCACGCCTCCAGGACCTAAAGGCACTGTTTTGCAGAAGAAATAGAGTTGCTGGCGCACCTGGGTGGTTCAGTCAGTCAAGTGTCCGACTTCGGCTCAGGCCATGATCTCACGGTTCATGGGTTCAAGCCCCGCGTCGGGCTCTGTGCTGACAGCTCAAAGCTCGCATCCTGCTTCAGATTCTGTGTCTCCCTCCCTTTCTGCCCCTCCCCCAACTCACACTCTGTCTCTCTGTCTCTCAAAAATGAATAAACATTAAGAAAAAAAATTTTTTTAAAAAGAAGAAACAGAGTTGCTGATATTTTAGAAACAGGATGTAGCTGGCCAAACAGTGGCCTCCCCACAATGTCCACATCTTAATTCCCAGAATCTAGGAATATGTTACATTACATGGTAACAGAGAGTTAAGGTAGCAAATGGGATTTAGGGTTGCTAATCAGCTGACCTCAAAATGTGGAGATTATCCTGGATTATCTGGGTGGACCAGAGAGTGCTTAAAAGCAGGAAAGGGACCCACCCCTTGGTTTTGTTCCGGTGAGACTCACTTTGGAATTCCGATCTCCAGGACTGGGGACGGGCTGTCCAATGGGAGGTGGAGTCACAGAGGAGTGCAGCAATTGAAGGAACAACCTCAAAGCGGGGGGGGTGGGATGGAATGCTCTGGAATTATCCCCTGCCCCCACCTTCTGTCTTTGCCAAAGTCCACCTATCCAGGAAGCCAGCGAGTCTGGAAAAGATGTTCCCTGCCACACAGCACAGAGGAAGGCAGGATCTGAGAGCAGGTAGTTCAGTGCTTGGAATGCCTTCCAGTAGCTGCTACCTCGCAGGAAATGAAACCTTTCGTGGCCATGGGAAGGGAAACGTCTGTGGCCTGGTCGTCTCCGGTCTTTTATTTCCCACTGACCATGTTCCAGGTCAGTCTGGCACGGTCACTCCTTTGTATCAGGGCCTTTGAGACTACACCCAGGTAACGTCCAGTTGGAGATGGCTCAAGATTCAGGCTTCAGATATTGTCACGGATGTTGGATGCCCTCTGCCTGCTCTCAGTTCACCTGCAGTGACAGCGGACAGCATCTGTGCACACGGGCCACTTCTAGACTCTGGGACCCACACCTGTGCTTCTCTGCGGAGTCTTCCCCAGGCACCCCACAAGCTTGCCTGTTCGGGAAAGGCCACCCCCGATGGCCAGACTTAACGCCCCAGTGGCAACCCTCAGTCGGCCTGGGACGGTTGCCGGTGGGGAAGTCCTCCTGCTTCCCGGGCCCCTGCTGGAACATCCTGAGCTGCAGGACATCCACACTGCAGGACCGAGCCCTGGTCACTACAGGGGGAGCCCGCACGATGGCACGTCCTTATTGGCTTTTCTCCCTCCCCTGGCTCACGTTCCCCGCTCCCTCACTTGCGTCTAAGCCCTTGTCTTAGAGTTTATTTCAGGGACAAGCAAACTAAGAAACATGTAAGGTAAACGAAGTCTTGCTAAAACGTTGGCTGGCCCTCCCACCGTGGACGTGGTGTCTGCTTTTCACGTGAGCTCACACCTCCTGGGGCGTCGTTGGTGATGCTGGGGTGCGTAGAGAGGTATTTATACTCCGACATGCCCTGTGACGGGGGGTGGGGGGCGCGGGGGAGAGGACAGGGTTCGGCAAAGAACGCTACTCTGTCTTTTGGGGAGCGCTTGGATTCCGGGCCATTATTTGCCTGTGGTTACTACACCCCTCCTTTGGCGTGGCTGCATAACACATTTCTGTTCTGTAGCTACTTGTTTTCCAGTCCTGGTGTGTGTCCATGGCACCCGGCAGGCTTTAAAAATACAGATCCCAGGGCACGTGGGGGGCTCAGTCGCTTAAGCGTCTGACTCTGGATTTCAGCTCAGGTCATGATCTCACAGTTCACGGGTTCAAGGCCCGAGTCGGGCCCTGTGCTGACGGCGCAGACCCTGCTGGGGATGCTCTCTTTCCGTCTCTCTCTGCCCCTCCCCCACTCGTTCTCTCCCCTCCCCACTCTCTCTCTCAAAATAAATAAATAAACTTAAAAAAAAAATACAAATTCCTGCGCTCCAACCTTTGATTTACAGAATTTGTCTCTCTGCGAGTGAGGGTGTGTGTGTGTGTGTGTGTGTGTGTGTGTGTGTAAACCCCAGCTGATTCCGATGCGTGGTTCAGTCTGGGAACTGCACAAGAGCTGAGCATAATCTCTCCATTTCTTACCTTTAATGGGAGAGCATTACGAAAGTCAGGCTGGTAAGACAACGCGTGGGACGGAGGCTTGTAACAGGCGGTAATTGAGACACTAGAATGCTACAGCTCCGTGATGAAGACGATTTAGTGACGACGTCGAAGTCTGCGCCCGGATCGCTGAGAAGTCTCTCAGACCGGCCTGTCACCGCCACAGCCTGTAATGTAAGGACACAAGCCTCTTCGATGGTAAAGTGTCATCCTTGAATATCTTTTATGTAAATGTAACCTTTAGGTGAGGAAGGGGGGAGAGACAATATAATTGGGGAATCGAACGCAGGGGTTGAGCACCTCGCGGGGTACTGGCATATGATCACAAGGCTGAGAAGCCCGTGACTTGATATCTGGGTGAAGAAAGAAGGAGAAACACCTGGAACTCATTCTGCGCCGTTCAGGTAGGGTTCTCGGAGGTCTGTTTCCAACACGACATCAAGCAGCACACGCTAAACCAACCGAAAAAAACCTTGCGAAACCGCAAATCCGGAAGGCAGGTGCAAACGATCTCTTCTCACTTGCTATATCTACTTCACAAAATCGTGAGCGGTGAGGTTTTACAACCCTCCGTCGAAATGCAAAGAGTACACTACATTTCCTGGTGCCACAACACCCTTGTGATTAAATCTGCCAGCCTGCCCAATTTCCATCCGCCCTCCACACGCCGCGGGGTCTGCACAAAGTGCTATGGTGGCGGGGGCTGGTTTCCTCCCTTTGTGCGGCCTCTGTGGGTCACGTGGTATGCCGCAGCGCCCAGGGCGCGATTCACAAATGCAGAAGTGAACGGATGCATGCGTTCATCGCGCTGCACAGCCCCCCACACTCCCATAGTCGAAACCGGCTTCGCAGGCTTTTCCCGGCGTTGCCAAACATTGTCGCACACGGCCCGTGCTAGGGTGCGGACAGCGGCAAGGCCGGGCGTCAGTCAAGGTGATGGAAACGGCATTCGCCAACTGCTGATGGCAAGGGAAGAGTGGAGCTCCGTTCCGATTTGTGCAGACGTGGCTGGGGACTTTACAGGGAGAAGTTGGGTGGGGGGACACGAGTCATCACAGAAGTGAAAAAGGACAAAGCACAGGCCAGTGTAAACGTCATTAGGCAGCTATGTCCGCTAGCTGGCAAGTGTCAGAGTCAAGACCATCATCCCACCGGATCGGGAGGCAGAGGCCCTGTCTTTCCTGATGGCTGTCATGTCCCGGAGAGAGACACCCGGAGTTACAGGAGATTCATATAACACCTCGGAGGGACAGAGACGTTCACAACTGTATGCCCTTTATAGCGAATGCTCTGAGAGACAGAGGTCAGAGGCCGATTGGCAGGTGTTGGCTAGAACAAACGGTAAATTCTTTCCACAGCTCTGAGCTTTTCCAGACGGGTCAAAGCAGGGCTGGGTTGTCCCAGGGACGCTGGCCTCAGCCTGACAGAAACCGTGTTCACGTTTGCTCATGTCTCTTAGCACGGGGAGTTTGGGGAGTCACCATGTGCTGAGAATTCTCTACAGTTCCTGGGGGCCTTGAACCAAACGACGGTGAGTGAGACCAGCTGCCTGTTTTCAAGGTCTTCACTACGGAGACAGGAAGAGCACAAATGCCACATGGAACAGAATATTATACAGGTGGGAGGAACTTGTTTTTACACAGGGCAGTGGAAAGGACTCATGGCCGTTGTCATGGAATATGGGACAATGTTATGGATCAGCAACGAGAGAATGCTAGGAAATGAACCAGAAGCCAGAAAATTTGTAAATGGGATGCGCGAATGCACTGGAAAGTGGGCAGTCTGAGCTCTGGCAGCCCAGCGAGAGAAAGGGCGAGGTGGACACAGATGGGGATTCTGGTGTGGGAGAGGGAACACCATTTTCCTGTCGCCCTTCTAAATTCTCTGCTGTAGGTCCTGCCACGAAAGACACGTTAACAAGAAAGAAACAACATTTTTTTCTTTTTAATTTTTTTAATGTTTACTTACGAGAGAGACAGATTGCAAGTGGGGAGGGGCAGAGAGAGAGGGAGACACAGAATCGGAAGCAGGCTCCAGGCTCCGAGCTGTCAGCACAGAGCCCGACGTGGGGCCTGAACTTGTGAACCACAGAATCGTGATCTGAGCCGAAGCTGGACACTCAACCAGCGGAGCCACCCAGGCGCTCCAAACAGTAGTTTATTTTATTTATTTATTTATTTATTTATTTATTTTAAAGAACACTTGGGTTTTCAACGTTTATTTATTTTTGGGACAGAGAGAGACAGAGCATGAACGGGGGAGGGGCAGAGAGAGAGGGAGACACAGAATCGGAAACAGGCTCCGGGCTCCGAGCCATCAGCCCAGAGCCCGACGCGGGGCTCGAACTCCCGGACTGCGAGATCGTGACCTGGCTGAAGTCGGACGCTTAACCGACTGCGCCACCCAGGCGCCCCTAAACAGTAGTTTATTAACACACAGACCTCATGTGTACCTGGGACACGCCTGGGGAGAAGCAAGTACATCTCAAAGAGGTGGCTTGGAACTCAGGCTTCAATACAGCTTCAGCTAAATCGACGAGAGCAAAGCTGTGGCCGAGGCCAGTTCTGGGCAGGTGACCAGGAAAAGTAAACAGGACTGAGGTTCGTCATGCAGATCTGAGTCGTATCTTGTCTGCTGGTGAGCGTGTCCTGAGACGTAGCCATCCTTCTCTCCCTGCCACAGGAGGGGGGAGAGATCCCCTCTGTCATTGTCCAGTCCCTTAGAAAAGGCTAACGTCCATTCTATTTCCAAAACTTCTCCTTCCTGTGTTTGCTGCCTCCCAAAATAATCCGCTCAAAATAACCCTGCTGCCAAAGAGGCATCTTCTGCCACCATGGCTCACACAGGCCTGGCTCAGCCCCCGGGCAAGCCCGCGAGGGGCGGGAAAGGCTGGCCGTTTCAGGCTCTGTGCCTGCACGACAGGCTGGAAGCGGTGTCCCCGTCACACCTGGACGAGGATTCTCGGACCCGGTCTGAAGCGCGGCTGGCAGGACCCGGGGAAGTGCACAAGCCACGTGGAGACCGCCCACGAACTCCAGGCTGACATCTGCGTCCATGCTCAGCAAGAATAAAGCTAGTGCACTGAGTAAATTGGGGGGAGGAGAGAGAGCTCATTGATAAAGTGTGGTAAAGCATCTGGCCAACACCTGTTGTTGCTTGTGTTGGTTTTAGCCATTCCGACAGGTGTGAGGTGGCATCTCATTGTGGTTTTGCTTTGTATTTCCCTGATAATGAGTGATATTGAGCATCTTTTCATGTGTCTGTTGGCCATCTGGACGTCTTCTTTGGAAAAGTGTCTACTCATGTCTTCTGCCCATTTGTAACTGGATTATGTGTCCTTTGGGTATTGAGTTGTATCAGTTCTTTATAGATTTTGCATACTAGTCCTTCATCAGATATGTCATTGGCAAATATCTTCTCCCCTTCTGTAGGTTGCCTTTTAGTTTTGTTGATTATTTCCTTCACTGGGCAGAAAATTTTTATTTTGATGAAGTCCTGGTAATTTACTTTTGCCTTTGTTTCCCTCGCCTCAGGAGACATCTAGAAAAATGTCGCTACGGTCCATGTCAGAGACATTATTGCCTGTGTTCTCTTCTAGAATTTTTATGGTTTCAGGACTCACATTTATGCCTTTAATGCATTTTGAGTTTATTTTTGTGCGTGGCGTAAGAAAGCGGTCCGGTTCCATTCTTCTGTATGTTGCCGTCCAGTTTTCCCAACACCATTTGCTGACGAGACTGTCTTTTCCGCATTGGATAGTCTTTCCTCCTTTGTCAAAGATTAATGCGCCAAATAAATGTGGGTTTATTTCTGGGTCCTCTATTCTGTTCCATTGATCCATGTGCCTGTTTTTTGTGCCAGTACCATACTGTCTTGATTACTACGGCTTTGTAATATAACTTGAATCTGGAATTGTGAGATTTTCAGCCTCGCTTTTCTTTCTCAAGATTGCTTTGGCTATTCAGGGTCTTTTGCTCTTCCATACAAATTTTAGGATTGTTTGCTCTAGCTGTGCAAAAAATGCTGGTGGTATTTTGATAGGGATTGCATTAAATGTGTAGATTGCTTTGGGGAGTATAGACATTTTCACAATATTTGTTCTTCCAATTCACGAGCATGGGAAGTCTTTCTGTTTCTGTGTGTCTTCTTTAATTTCTTTCATCCATGTTTTATAGTTTTCAGAGTACAGGTCTTTCACCTCTTTGGTTAGGTTTATTCCTAGGTATCTTATTATCTTTGGTGAAATTGTAAATGGGACTGTTTCTTAATTTTTCTTTCTGCTGCTACATTATTGGTGTATAGAAATGCAACAGATTTCTGAACACTGATTTTGTATCCTGTGACTTTACTGAATTCATTTGTCATCTCTAATTGTTTTTTTGGTGGAGACTTTAGGGTTTTCTATATATACTATCGTGTCATCTGCAAATAGTGCAAGTTTTAGTTCTTCCTTACAGATTTAGATGCTTTTATTTCTTTCTGTTGTCTGATTGCTGGGGCTAGGACTTCCAGTACTATGGTGAATAAAATTGGTGTCTTGCTCCTGACCGTAGAAGGAACGCTCTCTGTTTTTCCCCATTAAGGATGATGTTGGCTGTGGGTTTTTCATATATGGACTTTATTATATTGAGGTGTGTTCCCTTTAAACTTATTTTGTCGAGGGTTTTTATCAGGAATCGATGTTGTACTTTGTCAGATGCTTTTTCTGCATCTATTGAAACGATAATATGGTTCTTATCCTTTCACTTATTGATGTGATGTATCACATTGATCCATTTGTGAATACTGAACCACCCTTGCATCCTGGGAATAAATTTCACTTGATCGTCGTGAATGATTTTTTTTTTAACATATTGTTGGATTTGTTTTGCTTATATTGTGTTGAGGATTTTTGCATCTATGTTCATCAGGAATATTGGCCTGTTACTTTCTTTTTTGGTGCTGTCTTTACCCAGTATTGACATCAGGGTACTGCTGGCCTCATAGAATGAATTTGGAAGTTTTCCTTCCTTTTCTATTTTTTTGGAATAGTTTGAAAATAGGTATTAACTCTTCTTTAAATGTTTGGTAGAATTGGCCTGTGAAACCATCTGGCCTTGGACTTTTGTTTTTTGGGGAGGTTTTTGATTACTGATTAAATTTCTTTGCTGGTCATCTGTTAAAATTTTGTCTTTCTTTCTATTTCAGTTTTGGTAGTTTATGTTTCTAGGAATTTATCCATTTCTTCTAGGTTGTCCATTTGTCAGCATATAGTTTTTCATAATATTCTTTTATAATTGTTTGTATTTCTGTAGTGTTGGTTGTTATCTCCCTTCTCTCATTTGTGATTTCGGTTTTGTTTTTGTTTTTTTTTTTTTTTTTTTGATAAGTCTGGCTAGACGTTTGTCAATTTTATTGAGTTTTTCAACGAACCAGCTCCTGGTTTCATCAATCTGTTTATTGTTTTTCTAATTTCTATATAATTTATTTCTGCTTTATTTTAAAAAAAAATTTTTTTTAATGTTTATTTATTTTTGAGGCAGAGAGAGACAGAGCATGAACGGGGGAGGGGCAGAGAGAGAGGGAGACACAGAATCGGAAGCAGGCTCCAGGCTCCGAGCCATCAGCCCAGAGCCTGACGCGGGGCTCGAACTCACAGGCCGCGAGATCGTGACCTGGCTGAAGTCGGACGCTTAACCGACTGCGCCACCCAGGCGCCCCTATTTCTGCTTTAATCTTTAGTATTTCCTTCCTTCTGCTGGCTTTAGGTTTCGTCTGTTGTTCTTTTCCTAGCTCCTTTGGGTGTAAGGTTAGGTTGTTTATTTGACATTTTTGTTGCCTCCTGATGTAGGCCTATATTGCTAGAAATTTCCCTCTTAGAACCGCTATTGCTACATCCCAAGGTTTTGGACTATTGTATTTTCATTTTCATTTGTTTCCATGTACTTTTTTAAAACGCATATTTATTTTTTAGAGAGAGAAAGAGAGAGATAGAACAAGCAGGGGAGGAGCAGAGGGGAGAGGGAGACACAGAACCTGAAGCAGGCTCCAGGCCCTGAGCCATCAGCACAGAGCCCCACACAGGGCTCGAACTCCCGAACCGTGAGATCGTGACCTGCACCAAAGTCAAATGCTTAACTGACTGAGACACCCAGGTGCTCCTCCATGTACTTTTTAAATTTCTTCTTATATTTCCTGGTTGACCCGTTCATTGTTTAGTAGCATATTACTTAACCTCAATGTATTTGTGGTGTTTCCAGAGTTTCTTATGGTTGACTTCTAGTTTTATACTGTTGTAATCAGAAAAGATGTATGGTATGATTTTGATCTTCTTGAATTCATTAAGGCTTGCTTTGTGGGCTAATATGTGACTTATTCTAGAGAATGTTCCATGTACACTTGAAAAGAATGTGTACTCTACTGTTTTAGGATGGATTGTTTTGTTAAATCCATCTGGTCCAGTGTGTTATTCAAAGCCATTGTTTCCTTGTTGATTTCCTGCTTAGATGATCTGTCCATTGATGTAAGTGGGATGTTAAAGCCCCCTACTATTATTGTATTATCATCAGTTAGTTCCTTTATGTTTGTTCTTAACTGTTTTATATATTTGGGTGTTTCATGTTGGGTGCATAATTATTTACAATTGTTATATCTTCTTGTTGGATCGTCTTCTTTGTTATTATTTAGTGCCCTTCTTCTTCTTTGTTTTAATGTCTACTTTGTCCAATAATGTCTACTTTGTCCAGCTTTCTTTTGATTTCCATTTGCATGATAGATGGTTCTCCATCCCCTCACTTTCAATCTGCAGGTGTCTTTAGCCTAAAATGAGTCTCTTGTAGGCAGCATATAGATGGGCCTTGTTTTTTTACCCATTTTGTCACCCTGTATTTTTTTTTTGTTTGTTTGAGCATTTAGTCCATTTATACTGAAAGTAATTGCTGATAAGTATGTAATTATCGTCATTTTGTTATTTGTTTTGTGGTTATTTCTGAAGATCCTACCTGATCCTTTCTTGTCTTTCTTTCTTTTGTGGTTTGCTGATTTTCCTTAGACATGTATTTGGATTTCTTTCTCTTTATTCTTTGCATATTCATTAGTAGTTTTGATATATGGTTACCATTAGATTTGTATATAGCCTCTTCTGCAAACAGCAGTCTATCTTAAGCTGATGGTCATTTAAGTTTGAATTCTCCTCTTCTCACATTTTAGACATATGTTATTATATTTTATATGCTTTTTTTGTGAGTTCCTTGACTGCTTTTTACAGAAATGTTCCTTTTTACTGCTTTGTTTCCACCTTAATCTGTCACTTTCGGTATTTCCTTTCCACTCAAACTGTACCCTTTAATAGTTCTTGCAGGGCTGGTTTAGTGGTCATGAGCTCCTTTAATTTTTGTTTTTCTGGGATGTTCTCTATCTCTCCTTGCATTCTGAATGATAGCCTTGCTGGATAGGGTATTCTTGGCTGCAGATTTTTCCCATTCAGCAGGTTAAGTACATCATGCCACTTCCTTCTGGCTTGCCAAGTTTCTGTTGAAAAATTTCCTGCTAGCCTTATGGGTTTTCTCTCGTAAATTACTGACTTCTTTTGTATTGCTGCTTTAAAATTTTTTCTTTGTCACACTGTTTTGCCAATTTACTTACATTGTGCCTTGGTGTGGATCTGCTTTCGTTGATTTTGTTGGGGGTTCTCTATCTGGATATCTGTTTCCTTCCCCAGATTAGGGAAGTTTTCAGCTATTATTTCTTCAAATAAATTTTCTGCCGCCTTTTCTCTCTCTTCTCTTTCTGGGACTCCTATAACACTAATGTTATTATGTTTGACGGAGTCACTGAGTCCCCTAAGTCTATTCTCATTTTACATAATTCTCTCTCTCTCTTTTGTTCAGCTTAATTACTTTCCATTATTCTGTTTTCTACGTCATTAATTCACTCTTCTGCTTCTTCTAGTCTGCTGTTTATTCCATCAAGTGTGTTTCTCATTTCATTTATTGAGCACTTTATCTCTGCTACGTCATTTCTGATCTGTCTGTAGAGGATCTCACTCATGTCTTCCACTCTTTTCTCAAGTCCAGTGAGTACCCTCATGATCGTTGTTTTAAATTCTCTATCAGGCATGTTACTTACATCCATTTCACTTAGATCTTTGGATGTAGCCTTGTTCTGTTCTCTCATTTTGGACAAATCCTGTGTCTTCTCACTTTGTCTAACTCTCTGTGCCTATTTCTACGTGTTAAGAAAGTTGGCAACATCTCCTGGTCTTGAGGGTAATGGCCTTATGAGGAAGAGGTCCTGTAGTGCCCTGTTGTATAGTGTCCCCTGTTTCCAGGGCCTGGTGCATCCAGGAATGTCTCTAATGTGTGCTCTTTGTGCTCTGCTGCTTTGTCCTGGCTGCTATATCCTTAAGGCCAGTCATCTATAGAGTCTCTCTTTCTCTGCTATGGGCAGTGTTTGGTACCTGGCCTGAATGTGGTGCAGAATGAGGCCTGTCACCACCACCACTGGAACTGAGGCTCTACAAAACTCTTGTGTCCAGAGACACACTGCGAGCAGGGGTTTGGGCCAGTCTTCTAGGGGAGGGGGCCCACCGTGCTGGGACTGAGGCAAGCATGACCGAGAAGAGACGATCCCCTGGAAGGAGGGGTGGGGCTCGGTGGAAGCAAGTTAGGTAGCAGCGTAGGCTCTGTGCTAGTTCCCAAAGGTGGCCCTGTGCTTCCCAGAGAGGTTTCTCTGTGAATGCTGTCTCTCAGGGTCGTGCGTGGAGAAGAGTGAATGACCTCCCCACTGTGTGCCCCAGGCGCTCTCCAGAGCACTGTCTCCATGCTGCGTGTCTGTGCGTTGTTTACCTGCCTGCTACCCAAGAGCAGTGCAAAGCCCTCCAGGCTCTATGCCAGCCAAGCCTGCTGACCTTTAGAACTCCAGGCTTAAAGCCCCACTTGTTACAAGAACTCAGGAGATTCAGTCCCTCTTGCTTTCCAAGTCAATTGCTCTGGGGGTTCGTCTTCCTCGTGAGCTCCCCTGTGCCAGTCTGTCTCTCACCCTTCTTGCAACCATGGTTCCCTCCCCATGACAGTAGCCATGATCCACTTCTCCCCCAAACCATGTCTCCACACTTCCTACCTCCTTCGACGTGGCCTCTTCTCTACCTTCAGTTGCGGAGTTTGTTCTGCCAGACTTCAGGTCGATTTCCCGAATATTTAGGATGATTTGATAGTTATCTAGTTGTGTTCATGGGACAAGGTGAGCCTAGGGTTTTAAATTCTCTATCAGGCATGTTACTTATATCCATTTCACTTAGATCTTTGGATGTAGCCTTGTTCTATTCTTTCATTTTGGACAAATCCTGTGTCTTCTCACTTTGTCTAGGAGCCTAGGGTCCTCCTCCTCTGCCACCACCTTCCAGCCCTCAGTTTAAATGAGATAATTTTCATATGCAATTCTAACAAATGTTCTTCCATTGGTAGACCAGTGTTAACATTACTTAATGGAAAACTCAAGTATAGAATACTCCATGTGTGTTTTAGGGTTTTTTTGTTTGTTTGTTTGTCAAAATCTGAGGATGATAACATTTTCTTCCGATCAGTTCCGTGGTAACTGATGAATTAATACCTTAACAATTCTCTCGTGTGAGCCTATAAATCCTCTAGTATTTTAAAAATCCATACATTTTACAACTCACCTTCTGTCTGCCCATTTGAATTCGCCACGGAGGTAAGGACTCATGGTGACAACGGAATGAATCAGAAAAAAAATGAGATTTTTTTTTTCTGATTTAGAAAAAAAATGAGATCCAGGAATTACATACTATTACTTAACTCCAAGCACTTAAAACAAAAGAATTTATTGAGATGATATAGTAAGGCTGCTCGAGTCCTTCCTGAATAACCATAAAAAGATAACTACATTTTTTCTTTCAAAAACAACCCAAGAATAATGAAACCACAACTACCTTTTGGAGTGTAGACTAAATTAGCTTCATATACCACTAAATCACATCCTAAGGTAGATACTAAAAACCAGTAGCTGATAGAAAGCTGGAGATACTAACCTGTGACTATCTTAGTTATAATACTTTCTCCCCCCCACTATTAGCCAGTAATTGGGACATAGACACGTGAGGATATAGAGGCGATCACCAAGCGTTTAAACCAGCGAGTAGCATTATTACATAATGAGCTCATTTCTTTCCCTTGAGTTTATTTATAAATGATAAAACCACTAGACGGATGAAGAAAAATCAAAGGGCAGAGCGCTCCTGGGGGTTTATAACTCAGAAATGAATTTCTGTGTGGGTTAACACTGGCCCCAAAGACGGACATCATTTATGTATTTCCTTCCTGTGTTAATCCCGGATTCTCAGGATGTTGCCTGAGATCATTTTAACCAGTGATTTTTTTTTTCCGGTTGCAGATGGTGACGTGCATAAAAGCCAGGGGACGCTCCTTTGCTGCAAAGCTTCTGAACACGAGCCCTGGCATTAGACCCGCGTCTGTCCCTTAGTGTTCCCTCGGCAACTTATCTTCCCTTTCTCCGCTTTGGTTTTTCTTCTGTCAATTGGAGGTAATAATAGTATGTACTTCACAGGGTTGAGGCGGTGATTGTATTGGCTAATTCGTGGAGAGCACGTGAGAACAGTGCCTGACAATAAACCGCAGTTACTAGTTGGTATATCAGTCCAGAGTTTGGGCTGTTGACTCAGATCATACGGAATAACTAAAACGAAAAGGAGAACTTTCAGCCTCTCGCGGTGACTTACGTCATGCCAGAAAGCGTCATGGCCATGTCACCACTGCTCTCCCGGCTCTCCAAATGCAAGAGCATTCATTTCGTCCCGGCGGTCTCTCTGGAGAACGTGCTTTCTGACAAAGAGGTGAAGGTTGCTGGTGCAGCTCTGTGAACATGGGGGTTGCCGGGGAACTGACGTGAAATGACCAGAGGACTCGTGTGTCTGTCTGAGCACCAGCTCCTCCCCCACTAACAGGTGGCGCTAAGGAATGAGACTCACACGTGCATGTGCTGTGGCCACCTGGCTGTCTGCTGCCGTGCAGGCGGGGCGGGTGCCCCGCTCGTCCCAGGGTCGTTGATCTCAGAGCCAAACTCTGGTCCAGAGAGTGGGAGTCCCTCTGCTTCTGGTCAAGGTAGGGCCGCCCCAGATCCGGGTGGACTGGCTAGTCTGGCACCGAGGGCAAGGCCATCCCCGTGCCTGCGACAGATCTAGGAATAGGTACGCCGCACGATCGGCCAGCAGCAGGCAGGGAAGTCTGCACAGGGGAGATTGGAAATGTCTTTCCTCTCTTACAAAGATGAGCGTCCTGTCTTCCAGCCGTAGGGTGTTACTGCACGAGGGTGGGGATCCTGGGAAGACGGCCCGTGCTGAGGCCGAGAGGAGGAGAGCAAAGCAGGAGGGGGACGCTGGTGACTGCTGAGCCCCCCAACCCCCAGCCCTGGGACCGTGTCCTGGGCCCTATTGTTACAGGAGGGGATGGATCGGCCTTATCGTTTCAGCCACTTCTTTTTTTTTTTTTAATTTTTTTTTTTCCAACGTTTATTTATTTTTGGGACAGAGAGAGACAGAGCATGAACGGGGCAGGGGCAGAGAGAGAGAGGGAGACACAGAATCGGAAACAGGCTCCAGGCTCTGAGCCATCAGCCCAGAGCCCGACGCGGGGCTCGAACTCACGGACCGCGAGATCGTGACCTGGCTGAAGTCGGACGCTTCACCGACTGCGCCACCCAGGCGCCCCAGCCACTTCTTAAACTAACATGCGTCCGCCCTCCTGAGGTCTCGGGAAGTACGGCCATGAGTTACCAGGCCTGGGTGGCGCCCAAGATTGTGTTTCCCTAGGTGACAGCGATGATGCTGGTCCGTAAACCACGCCTGCAGTGTGAGGGTCCAAGCTACCCCGGGCTGGGTGTTCTGCTCCCTGCAGCTTGGGGTGCTTTCGGTTATGCGGGGAATCGAAATGGAAGGCGGGGAGAAGGAAGCTAAAAAGAGAGCAGACTGTCTGCATAGCTGGGTCTCTAAACTCAGCCCCACACTTGTGCGAGTGATCAGTTCGCAGAAGACGACAGAGGAAGAGAAGTGGCCGGCAGAGAGGAACCAAAACAAGAGCCAGAATTTCCTGGTTTCCGTCCCGTTCCTCCCCGAGGCCCAGCTGCATCCCTGCCCTTAGGAAAGCCCTCTGCTTCAAGTGTCTCAAGCCGATTTCTGTAACTTGCCCCCAAACAATCCTATTACTTAACCAGTGGGGTCGCGTGAGTATGTTTCTGCTTCTTGAACTGGCAGCTTTGACCCGCCCCACGGCACTGACTCTGCTCTCTAGGACTTCACATTTACATGTATGGATATTTACAGAGGTAGGTATTATATTTATCTCTATTCCTAGAGGCTGGATATATATTCACTTATCAGTTTATTCCTCAGCACCTAAAATGGTGTTGGATACATCCTAAAAGCCATTTATGAAAAGCCCACAGCTAACATCACCCTCAATGGGGAAAAATTGAGAGCTTTTTCCCTGAGATCAGGAACACGACAGGGATGCCCACTCTCACCGCTGTCGTTTAACATAGTGTTGGAAGTGCTAGCATCAGCAATCAGACAACAAAAGGAAATCAGGGGCATCAAAATTGGCAAAGATGAAGTCAAGCTTTCACTTTTTGCAGATGACATGATATTATACATGGAAAATCCGACAGACTCCACCAAAAGTCTGCTAGAACGGATACATGAATTCAGCAAAGTCGCAGGATACAAAATCAATGTACAGAAATCAGTTGCGTTCTTATACACTAACAATGAAGCAGCAGAAAGACAAATAAAGAAAATGATCCCATTCACAACTGCACCAAGAAGCATAAAATACCTAGGAATAAATCTAACCAAAGATGTAAAAGATCTGTATGCTGAAAACTGTAGAAAGCTTATGAAGGAAATTGAAGAAGATACAAAGAAATGGAAAAACATTCCATGCTCATGGGTTGGAAGAATAAATATTGTCAAAATGTCAATTCTACCCAAAGCTATCTACACATTCAATGCAATCCCAATCAAAATTGCACCAGCATTCTTCTCGAAGCTAGAATAAGCAATCCTAAAATTCATATGGAACCACAAAAGGCCCCGAATAGCCAAAGTAATTTTGAAGAAGAAGACCAAAGCAGGAGGCAACACAATCCCAGACTTTAGCCTCTACTACAAAGCTGTCATCATCAAGACAGCATGGTATTGGCACAAAAACAGACACATAGACCAATGGAATAGAATAGAAACCCCAGGACTAGACCCACAAAAGTATGGCCAACGCATCTTTGACAAAGCAGGAAAGAATATCCAATGGAAAAAACACAGTCTCTTTAAGAAATGGTGCTGGGAGAACTGGACAGCAACATGCAGGAGAATGAAACTAGACCACTTTCTTACACCATTCACAAAAATAAACTCAAAATGGATAAAGGACCTGAATGTGAGACAGGAAACCATCCAAACCCTAGAGGAGAAAGCAGGAAAAGACCTCTCTGACCTCAGCCGCAGCAGTTTCTTACTTGACACATCCCCAAAGGCAAGGGAATTAAAAGCAAAAATGAACTATTGGGACGTCATGAAGATAAAAAGCTTCTGCACAGCAAGGGACACAATCAACAAAACTAAAAGGCAACCAATGGGATGGGAAGAGATATTTGCAAATGACCTATCGGACAAAGGGTTAGTATCCAAAATCTATAAAGAGCTCACCAAACTCCACACCCGAAAAACAAATAACCCAGTGAAGAAATGGGCAGAAAACATGAATAGACACTTCTCTAAGGAAGACATCCAGATGGCCAACAGGCACATGAAAAGATGCTCAACGTCGCTCCTCATCAGGGAAATACAAGTCAAAACCACACTCAGATATCACCTCACGCCAGTCAGAGTGGCCAAAATGAACAAATCAGCAGACTATAGATGCTGGAGAGGATGTGGAGAAACGGGAACCCTCCTGCACTGTTGGTGGGAATGCAAATTGGTGCAGCCACTCTGGAAAACAGTGTGGAGGTTCCTCAAAAAATTAAAAATAGACCTACCCTATGACCCAGCAATAGCACTGCTAGGAATCTACCCAAGGGATACAGGAGTGCTGATGCATAGGGGCATGTACCCCAATGTTTATAGCAGTGCTTTCAACAATAGCCAAATTGTGGGAAGAGCCTAAATGTCCATCAACTGATGAATGGATAAAGAAATTGTGGTTCATATACACAATGGAGTACTACGTGGCAATGAGAAAGAATGAAATATGGCCCCTTGTAGCAACGTGGATGGAACTGGAGAGTGTGATGCTAAGTGAAATAAGCCATACTGAGAAAGTCAGATACCATATGGTTTCACTCTTATGTGGATCCTGAGAAACTTAACAGAAACCCATGGGGGAGGGGAAGGAAAAAAAAAAAAAAGAGGTTAGAGTGGGAGAGAGCCAAAGCATAAGAGACTTAAAAACTGAGAACAAACTGAGGGCTGATGGGGGGTGGGAGGGAGGGGAGGGTGGGTGATGGGTATTGAGGAGGGCACCTTTTGGGATGAGCACTGGGTGTTGTATGGAAACCAATGTGACGATAAATTTCAGATATTGAAAAAATAAATAAATAAAAAAATAAAATGGTGTTTGATAGAAAATACATGGCCCAAACATTCTGACTTAGTGAATAAAAAGAAAACATATCCACTAGAAACTTACAGGAAACAGGCACCTAGTTCAATCAATTCTTATTTCATGTAAATCTCCTTCATATAATTTGCTTTCACCAAATCTGCTAGTGCTAAAGTCCTTTGTGCAAATGGCTATGAAATGATGCAGTGACGGGAGCCTGGGTGGCTGAGTCAGCGGAGCATCTGACTTTGGCTCAGAACATGATCTCACAGCTCGTGGGTTCGAGCCCCGTGTCGGGCTCTGTGCTGATAGCTCGGAGTCCGGAGCCTGCTTCAGATTCTGTGTCTCCCCCTCTCTCTGCCCCTCCCCTGCTCATGCTCTGTCTCTCGGAAAAAAAAAAAAAATGCTTAAACATTTTTTTAAAAAATAGAGGAGATGAGTTTTTCCAGATAATCGGTGATCTCTTGGTTGCAGATGAAGTTTCTTTCAGATAGGACTTTTTTCCCCCAGTGAAACAACTTTTCATTATTTTTAATTTACTTAAAAATTAGGACAACCCACTCATCATTATTTTTATCTACGTGTTTCACATACATACGCCCACTGAATACAGCACCTGCTGTGATAGTTCTTTATGGGATGTAGGTATTCTTATTTATGCTTATTTTTATTTTTTAAATAATAGCTAACACTTTTATTATTTTTTTAATGTTTCTTTATTTTTGAGGCAGAGAGAGCCAGAGCATGAGCTGGGGAGGGGCAGAGAGAGAGGGAGGCACAGAATCCGAAGCAGGCTCCGGGCTCCGAGCTGCCAGCACAGAGCCCGACGCGGGGCTCGAACCCATGAAACTGTGAGATCATGACCTGAGCCAAAACCAAGAGCTGGATGCTCCACCGGCCGAGCCACCCAGGTGCCCCATCTTGACCACAGAATATTTTAACTAGTTTCTAATATTTGCCTCTCCCAACCCTCTAACCTCATTCCCATTTAACCAGAACAAATGTCTTACACACGGGACACTGTATTCCCCTAAACCAAGTATTTCACAGAATAGTCTCCAATCCGCCCTCATCAAAAATCTGGGAGTATCTGTTTAAGATGCAGTTTTTTGGTCCCCCACCCCAGACTTAATGCATGGGCACCCCTGGTACTTCTAACAAGCTGCCAGGGGACTCCTACACGATTAATAATCACTGTTCCTACATTGTTTCGAATGCTTTATATTCATTCATGCATTCATCCTCACAGCAACTCTATTTTCCCCATTTCACAGATGAGAAACCGAGGCACGGACCCTCGGGTCCAGGAAAACAACGCTAGTATCGGAGAGGAAGAGACCGTTTTCCTCAACTGTCTTAGGGTCCCCGGCTGGATCTGGAAATTAAGCTGACCCAAACAGATGAACAGGAGAAAAACATATACACGTATTTAATATAAATTTTACATAACACGAGAGGCTCCGTAAGGAAATGAAGACTCAGGGAAACCATGAAAGCCGAGCGCCTCGATGCTGGGTTTGCTGGAGAGTGGAGGTCACGGGGACATAAAACAAGCAGAGTACGAGCTAACCGTAGCAAACGGGAAACAGCAACGTCTGTTCGTCCGGAGTCTTCCCATCGTCCCTCGACTTGGAGACAAATGTTCCTTGGAGAGGTACGGGGAGGGCACCTCTCACACGAGGGCCCGCGGAGTGGTTACCGGGTTACTCTCAGGTAACAAACAGTCTATTATTCTTCCAGGTATTGAAACATCAAGGCCGGGGCGCCGTAGGTGGAGAGTCCGGCTCTTGATTTCGGCTCAGGTCATGATCTCACGGTTCATGGGTTCGAGCCCCATGTCAGGTTTGCTGCTGTGAGCACGGGTCCCACTTCGGATCCTATGTCCACCCCCGCCCCCGCCCCTGCCCTTCCCCCAACTGGTTCCCTCTCTCAAAAATAAATAAATAAGGGGCTGCTGGGTGGCTCAGTCGGTGAAGCGTCCGACTTTGGCCCAGGTCATGATCTCCCAGTTCGTGGGTTCGAGCCCCACGTCGGGCTCCGTGCTGACGGCTCGGAGCCTGGATCCTGCTTCGGATTCTGCCTCTCCCCAGCTCATGCTCTCACTCTGTCTCTGTTGAAAATAAAGAAACTTAAAAAAATGTTTTAAAAATAAATAAATAAATACATAAATACATAAATACATAAATTTAAAAAAAAATTAAAAGAACAAAACAAAACAATAATACATCAAGGCCAGTTCAGTGTCAAGAGCCCGGACCCCATCCAGTGTCCCTTCCTCAGCTTGGCCTGGCCTTAGGCTACAGAGGCCACAGCGGGCCTGGCGGGAACCAGGTCGGGGACAGGTGCAGTGCTTTCTGGCTGGTGCTGTAACCTGGGGCCAGGCCTTCCGTGAGGCAGGCACGACCCCCCCCAGGCTCCCTGCCCTGTGAGGTTTCCTCGTCCCTGCCCCCGCTTCAGCGCACGCCTCCCACGGCCACTCAGCGCTGTCCCCTCCCTCCAGTCTCCGTTCCCTTTGGTGTGGCTCTAGCCTCGTTCCATCAAGGTGTCCCCACATGGCAGGAGGCTGCCTGGGCCGGGCTCTTACGGAGGGCGAGCAGCCCGCGTCCTGGTCCCCGAGAACCTCCGTCCCTGCCCCTCCCCGGGGACAGGGACACCTCCCACGCTTTTCTCTGTAGCCTCTCGTTTTGTTCCTTCCTAGTGTGAATCACATCGAAGTCCCTGCTTACTCCGGGGACGTGGCTGAGCTCTGGAGGGGATTTCTCTTCCCCCCGGCCTGAGTCCCATGGCCCGTGGATCAGAGGAGGGCGATGCGCATCTGCTCTAGGCCGCGAAGGCGTAAACACGGGGGCGGAGTGCGTGGAAACGTTTTGGCGATCTGACATTGCCACAACACGCGAGAGGGTGACTGCATGTCACAAAGGCATCCTTCTGTCACGGATCGGACCGTCCTTCTCCAGAAATCGTGCAGGTAGACGAGCTCTCAGGATATGGGGTCTTTGTACCCCTTGTTTGGTTTCCTGGCCTCTGCGGAAACTCTGTGGATACTTGACCTTCCTCATCAACCGCGGTAACAGAGGAAATCTACAAGTCCAGGCTATGCCGACAGCCACCCCCCACTTACGTGCCCGGGGTGCCTCGTGCCCCCGAGTCACCAGCGGAGGCCAGCAGGACTCGGTCTCACCCGGACGTGCGCCTGCCGAGGAGACGCCCATCCCCCGCAGAAAGGCAGCTTTCTGAGCCGCGTGGTCATCGTTCCAGCCTCCGAGTAGACAGACGTGAACCTCAGCCCTGAGCTGGCTCCTTCCCGTCCCTGAACACAGCCTCGAAGGCTGTCACCGTGGAGCCTGCGGGGCCGCTCGGAAGCGCCGGGGGCGGGTGACGGTGCTCAGGGCCGGTTGGGCAGTGGGTGACGTGGACAAGACCGTAGTGCCCGCTCCCGCACAGCACCGCCCAGGCGGGTCTACGCTCCGCCAGCTACTAAGAAGCAGTCCCTCCGGGGAAGCTGATCCCCACCTGCCCCTGGGCCCCGCGGACAGGCGTCCAGAGTGTCTGTCTAGGACTCCAGCCGTCAGCCTGTCTGGCACACACACGCACCCCCACCTCCGGCCCCAGGCAGCCATCCCGCGGGCAGAGTCCCAGCTGCCACCAGCGCCTGACACACCATGGCCCAGGGCCACCGTCGTTGCTTCCAGCGTCCGCCCCCTTCCTCCACACTCTCGGGAATCTCCCTCAGAGATTTCCAGGGCGTTTGGGAAACCCACCTGCACTGGGCTCTCGTCCACTCGTTCTCCAACTTGGGAGTCCTCTGCGCAGCGTGGGAGAAACTAACGCCCGGCCACTTCTGCTTTGACTGACGGGTCTGGGGTCCGGCCCGGGGGTGGGTTGCGGGCAAAGCTTCCCTGCTGATTCCAACGCGCAGCAAGTGGAATAGTCGCTGACCTCCCCCTGCCCCCCGCCCCGGGGCGGAAGAGAGGAACACAGCCGCACACAGGGGCTCGTGGCAACCGCCCAGCCCTCCCCGCCGCTTTCCTACCCACGGCTCAGGGCCTCGGCTCGGACGAAGGCCGCACAGACCCCCCCCCCCCCCCCCCCCGGCCCCCCGACGTCGCCGCCAGCATTTCGCGTTCGTGAGCCGGAGGCCGATGTCTGCACGCCCCTGCGGCGGCGAGGAAGGTAACAACAATACTAATTATTGTTGTAATGGTTTCTGACAGATAAAACGATGCTCTCCAGAGAGCCTGCCGGCGTGGTAAAAGTGCCAGCGGCACAGAAGGCACACCGCGAAGGCTGTGGCTCTGGGAACCGCCCGAAGTTTCGTCCCCGTGTTTCTTGGAAGCGGCACAGCGCCGGCAAGATCTGAACCGGTTCCCGGGAATCACGTCCGTTGAATGACTCGACGCCAACGCCAGCTGCTTTGCCAGTTACTGGTAAGGGTGGGGGGGGGGGGAGTACGAGGAGTTAAGGGGAAACGTGTTACTCTAACTCAGCAGCTCAGAGGGCCTTCTCTCAGTCCAGAGAATATTTGAAACGAAGGGCAGACATGAACTTCGCTTCTGGCTTCAGCCAAACATGTACACTCGAAACGTCCTCCCTCCGTCCGAGGTCTACCCCACCTTCGGTCTCCCCCAAAACATCCATGCGTTTATACCTGTTGCGCGAACTCATGGCAACGGCAGTCAGGTGATCTGGGCGATACTAACACTTCGGGAAGGCAGCACCCGGTTCTAGAGAGAGCACGGGGCTTCGGAGGGGGAGGGGGCGCACGAGAAGGGAAACCTCACCAAAACCCGAGTCGCGAAGGCGCGAGGGCCCCCAGCAGGGGGAGGGGGGACACCTTCCACGCGGGACTCTGACTCCTAGGGAAAAGGAAAATCCCTCCCTGCAGCAGGCCGTGGAGACACCCGCACAACGTCCTGTTCTTCCTCCACGAACGCTTGCTCAGAACACCCCTCCCCACGTCCTCCTGAAACCTAACGGAATCTGACCTGCCCTCTGTCCCCTCAGACCTGCCCCTGCTTTGCTATGTCTGCTCGTCCCGAATTGCAATTCCTCCGCTCTTCCCAGATAGACTCATGCTGCCAGTGAAATCGTGACTCTGTTGTATTTACGGATGACAGGTCCTGCACAGCTGGCTTTGGGTGTGAAGTTAAGCGTGACCCCGGACGGCCTATTGAAACTCTGAATCTCGGTTTCCTGTGAAATAGAACCATCTCGTTTTTATTCCAGCGCCACACGTAGCTGAGCGGAGGGGACTAAAATGGAGGACGTCTGTGACACTAGACAAATCTCAATTCTTCCCTTCCCTTCTTTTCAGTCCATTCACCGGGAAACCCTAACTACCCGTCCGCCCTCGTAACCTTACTATTCCAAGCAAATAACCCGCTTGTTCATTAGAAGAACGTCCCAAAGATTCCCCAGCTCTGCCTAGGAACCATCAACAGAGGGGCTGCAGCCTAAGGTTTCTCTGCTTCAAAATCTTTGCCTTGCTGCTTCCCACCCATTCAAAAAAAAAATTTTTTTTTTTAATGTTGATTTATTTTGGGGAGACAGAGTGCCAGCAGGCGAGGGGCAGAGAGAGGGAGGGAGACACAGAATCCGAAGCAGGCTCCAGGCTCTGAGCTGTCAGCACAGAGCTCAACGTGGGGCTCGAACCCATGAGGTACGGGATCATGACCTGAGTTGAAGTCGGAGGCTTAACCGACTGGGCGTCCCGGGCGCCCGTTTCCCACCCATTCTAAACCACGGTAGACACAATCCTCAAACGAGCAGTGCCCAGACCGCACGTACGGAGCTCTGACCTACAGTCTGCGGCGGCCAGCCCAGGAACGGACTCGCCATCAACAGAAACCAGCCCAGGAAGCCAACCCACCACCTGCAGATTGGACTTCTGAGAAAGCCCACCGTCTCTCGCAAACGGTCCAGGAGGCCAAGCAGTGACGCCTGTAACTCGCCTCAAGCAGCCAGGACTCGATCAATAGTTGCCTGATTTCTGGGCCTACTTCCCACTCGGACCGACGGAAGGAGAAAGCCAGACATGTGCCCTGACCAGTCGCATCGGATGCCGTGCGTCTGGCCAGCCTGCCCGTACCTTCCCGGTGCCGATGGCCCCGATCGGGACACACGTGACTTCCCCTTTTCCCACTCCCCTGCCTTCCTCTGTCTCTGTGCTGACTGCAGGCGATGATGGCTGACGTCTTTGCTCTGATAAAACAGTCTTTGCCTCGTCTCGTGTGGATGGTCTTCCTTTGGTCCCGCGACCGCTGTGTCGCGATCCACCCCCAGTCCCAATTAACGCTATGTTGGGAAGTAAACGTTTTCATAGGGCTCTCTGAGCAAGCTTTACTGGGATCTGGTCAAAGGACAAGCCTCAGACGTCGAAGGGCGTGTAGATACAACAGAACGCCAGAAAGGATCACCTCTCTGGCGATGCACATAGAGACACTCCAGGGTTGTGAGGAAGTCCTGAGAGGCTTGTCTTATGTATCCCCCAGAGACATTTAGTTACATTCCAGGGGGGTCTGCCTCTTCCCAAGGAGACCGTGTTTATGGGGATCCGGGGTACGGGACATGAAGCCCTACGTAAACAGACTGACAGTTTCGGGGTTCCTGTCTTGTGGTGCAGGGAGCCCCCCGTACACACATCTGGCTCTCACATCGCCCCAAAAGAGGCAAGAATTGGCCTGTGGGGGAACTCTAAAGCTATTGCTGTTAAGTAAATAATCATCTGCCTGGATCCAGAGACCTCCTGGTTTCAGGATAATATAAACAAATAAAAATATATAAAATGTAATGTTAAAGCTTTGAAGATACTAAAGGTATTTCTACAGGCGTTAAAAACTTACTAGGATGCCCCCTCCCTTTGTGAGATTTGCCTTAAACCCAACTTCGAACCAGCAGTAAACTCCAACCGTCCCTTCCCTCTGGGAGGCCCTGAGGTCAAGGTGGTGTTCTCCCCTCCAGCTATGTCTTATCAATGGTTGATGTTGGTGATCTTGGGGAGCTGGTTCTTGATACAACCAATGTTTGTTGAGTACCAACTGTATGCAGGGGACTGACCTGGGCACTTGGGCTCCATCGGGGCACAGAACAGAGTGCCCAGCCCTCAGAACTCATGTTCCGCTGGGGTGAGGGTGCAGCCAGCCCAGGAAGGTGAAGGAGACAGAGCGGTACGGTAAAGGGGGGCCAGGGATGCCTAAGGAGGGGGAGGTGGGTTGCAGGAGGAGAGAGTGTGAGATTTGAGGAGGCACCTTGCAGGGGAGGAAAAGCAATTTTCCATCCACCCTTCTAGGTTCTCGCCTGAGATCTCTTGTCATAACAGATGGTAATGGGAGAAACCCCCGGAAGTCTAACGATACGTGTACCTCCTACATCCACGGGAGAGACCCCAGAGTAACTCTCTGAAATGGCCCAGATCGTCACCTCAAATACTGTCTCCAGCTAAAGACAAAAGGAGACTGCGGGAGTAGGGCTGGGGGTGGGGAAGTAGGGGTGGGCAGCTGGGGAACCGGTCATGTGAGTTCAGACAAAACACAGTAGTAAACGATAGGGGTGTTGGGCACTTTTAGGACCTTGCCTTCTTCGCCGATAAGAGTTTCTGGAGTCTTGGTCATCCTCCCCCTTCCCGGTGCAGAGAGGGAGACACCGTACAGATGGAGATTTCCCTTATAAACGTAAAGGTGTCTTACGAAAGGGTCACTTCTAGTCAGTTCTCAGAACTTCTCTTTAAAAAAAAAATTTTTTTTAATGTTTATTTGTATTAGAAAGAGAGAGAAAGACAGTGCATGAGTGGGGGAGGGGCAGAGAAAAAGACAGAATCTGGAGTGGGCTCCAGGCTCTGAGCTGTCAGCCCAGAGCCTGACGCGGGGCTCGAACTTCCGGACCGCGAGATCGTGACCTGGCTGAAGTCGGCCGCTTAACCGACTGCGCCACCCAGGCGCCCCTCGGTCTTTTAAAACACAATAAAAGGTTGTTGTTTGGTGGTTCAAACACCTTTGCTTTAGTAGTTTTTATTTTCTTAAGTTAATCGAAACTTCATCATATACCATAAATAAGCAGAGAGTCCCTGCCCCAGACCCACGCCAGGTTAATGAGTAAGGCCAGCCCTGCCCCTGGGCCGTTCACAGCCTCTGGAGAGAAGCATATAGATAAATAACCACCATACAAATGGCAGGGAGAAAACAGAGGCGTTTACCAGTCGTGATGGAGCTCACAGAGGAAGGGGCTTTGGAGCAGGCACTTGAAGAATGACAGTAGTTAAAATAAATACATACATAAATACATAAATAAATAAATAAATAAAATTTTAAAAGTTAAAGAAAAAAGAGAAGAAAAGAAGGGGCGCCTGGGTGGTGCAGTCGGTGGAGCGGCCGATGTCCGCTCAGGTCACGATCTCGCGGTCCGTGAGTTCAAGCCCCACATCGGGCTCTGGGCTGACGGCTCGGAGCCTGGAGCCTGTTTCGGATTCTGTGTCTCCCTCTCTCTCTGCCCCTCCCCCGCTCACACTCTGTCTCTCTCTCTCTCGAAAATGAATAAATATTAAAGAAAATTAAAAAAAAAAGAGAAGAGAAATGATGGTAACAAGCAGTGTTGCTGAGTGTTGGCTTTGCTCTGACTGCTTCACGACAAGGAGGTCACTTTATCCGAACCACAGAGCCAGGGGATGGAATTTTTTTTTTAATGTTTATTTACTTATTTGGAGAGAGAAACAGAAAGTGCAAGCAGGGAGGGGCAGAGAGAGAGAGAGAGAGAGAGAGAGAGGGAGAATGTCAAGCAGGCTCTGCACCAGCAGCTCACAGCCCAACTCAGGGCCTGATCCCATGAACCGCGAGACCATGACCTGAGCTGAAAGCAAGAGTCCGGATGCTCAACCGACTGAGCCACCAGGCACCCCTGGAAATTGGTTTTAATCACACTTGTGGTTGGGAAAAGTGAGGCACAGAGAGGTTAAGGCACTCACTTGCCCAACATCAGCACAGCGAGTAAGTGACCCCCTCAGGAACAGAGCCCACGCGGTCTGGTTCCCAAATGTGTGTCCTTACCCCCCATGCGTCCTCTCTAAGAGCGGGAGTATCCCCTTCCTGGCGTCTGACTCGTCTTCCTAACACACTGCAGGGGAGGAAGATGTTTTCCTGCTCTGCTGAGGTCCCCTGGCCGGGCCTGAACAAAGTGTTTCTGCCGTATTAATTTCAGGTGTACAATATATGACTTACGTACACATCGTGAAATCATCCGTCGCCACACAGAGCACAGTTTGTGTTTCTCGTGATGAGAACCCCCAGGATTTACTCTTAGCAACTTTCAGATACGCAATGCGGTATTAGTCACCATGCACAGTCACCGTGCTGTGCCTCGCCTCCCCAGGGCTTACTCTTCTGGGATTGGAAGTGGGCACCCCCAGACCCCTTTCACCCATCTGGCCCACTCCCCACCCCCACCTCTGGCAACTACCAGTCCGTTCTCTGCAGCTATGAGTTCGGGGACGGGGGGAGGGTTGGATTCCACACGTAAGTGATGTTCTCCTGTGTTTGTCTTTCTCTGTCTGGACTATTTCACTTAGCAGAATGCCCTGAATCATGAATTATTACTGAATTCATTTATTCATTCTAAGAGTTTCTTGGGGAGTCATTAGGGTTTTCTATATATAGTATCGTATCGTCTGCAAATAGAGACAGTTTTGGGTCTTCTGTTCTGATCTGGATCTCCTCCCTCTCTCCCTCCCTCCCTCTCTCTTTCTATCTCTCTCTCTCTTTCTATTTTGTGCCTAACTGTTGTGGCCAGGACTTGAGCTCTTTGTTGACTAAGTGGCAAGAATGGGCATCCTGTCTTGTTTCCAATCTTACAGGAAAAGCTCTCACTTTTCACTGTTTACGATGTCAGCTGTGGCCTTCGCGATGCTGACGTACATTCCCTCCAGTGCTTTATCATGAATGGGTGGTGATTTTTGTCAAATGCTCTCCTTTTTTGTCAAAAATTTTCCCTTGACCCTCTCGGGGTGTCTGATTGGGTCTGAAACGGAACAAGAGGCTTTTATAGCTTCTGGGCAAGAAAGGGATAGATGGTGAAGCACCCTCAAGATGAAGGGGGGCGGGCGGTGAGTGGTGGAGAAGTAACTAGGAAGGTGAGGTTGCTTTAACAAGGTTTGTCTGCACAGGTCTCCCGGCCCCCAGTTCCCCGTTTCTGGGTCTCTGGTGACGAGACTGTCTCCTGTCCTCCTGGTAGAGGGAGGGCACTTCCACATGGGGTGTCATGGCCTGTTCCAGGGAGGAGGGGCCGGGGCTGGGGCGGTCACGGTGACCTTCCTGCCTCTGCTATTTCTTCAGCTCGGGAATATTTAATCCCCCACATTTGGGGGGTAGCGCGTCCTGGGCCCCGTCCATGTGCGCATGAAAAGCACCAGTCTTCCCCACTGCCTTCACGATAGTACAGCGCCCTGTCCCTCCGTGGGCACACCTTCCCTTGCACCTCGAACTCAGCTCCCGGGCACAAGCCGATGCGTCCTGGGCTTCCTAGAGTCCAAAGGTCAAGGCCAAACCTGCCGTGCCTTTGTCCAGACCACCTGTGAAACCCCTGCCTGCTATTTACCTAGCGGTTTACCTCCAGCAGCGGCGTTGGCCGTGGAGGTAAAGTTAGCCCTGAGCTCGCCTGGCGATCTTGTAAAGGCAGCGGCCTTCGGGGCCCCTCGCAGACGTTGGGACACAGCTGGCCTCGGATTCTCGGGGCGCCGGGCCTGGCGTTACATCCTCGGCACTGTCCCCCCCAGACAGATCGGGTGTCTGTCGAGTGAATAAGCCACACCCACAACCGCTTTGTGAGGCAGGTGCTCTCTTACCCATTCTACAGTTGAGGAAACTGAGGCTCCAGGACATAAGCGATTCGCCGAGAAGACAGGGAGTCAACTGGATCTAATCCTTCTGACTCCGAGTCCTGTGTCCTGCCTGCTCCTGCGGAGGGAGGGTGGCCCCAGGGACGCGCCTGCGGCAGGTGGCGCTGGGCAGGTGCAGCCCCCGTAAGGGAAGAAGCCCCTTTGGGTTATCTCGATGCCAAGTCTGCAGTGGGCCTCAGGCTGTTCCAGAACTCTGTGCCCTTTCCTGAATTTTCAAGGTTCTCCTTAAAACTCACGCTTCCTTAAAACTTTGCCCGTCTTCTTGTTTTTAATGAATTATGAGCCATCACTTATTTATAACCCATCTACAGCTGCCTTTATGGGGCAGAAAATGAACTACTTGCCAAGGTAATTACCCTTTTTATAGCCTTAGAACAAATGCTCACAGCCCATTCCTTTCTAAATGGCTGCGGTGCTAGGTTTCTGCTCTTTTCTGACCTGCCTGAATCTCTGTGCTCGTTATGGACCCGTCAGGACCATTCTGCTAAGTCACCCTAGGAGCCAGACCGACTTACGCAGAAAGCTGGCTTCTTTCCGGAAGAGATCAAGCATTTTTAGTAAAAGGCTGTTCCCTTCCCAAGCGTGAACAGGTGCCTTAAGACTCACACAGCCTTCTCCAGGCACAGGCTCATCATCTTTTCATAGATGAAAACACACTTTGGTGTGGGGTTCAACTGTCCAGCCTGGCGGCAACGAGAGAGGCCTCACGATTTGTTCAGCTGGGGCAGGAAACATTTGGGCGTTTGTCCCAAAAGAAGAATAACCACAAAAAGTTATGAGCTGTCAACCTGATTCGATATTTCTATTTAATAGCTCTGTTTCATATTCCTGTTTATACACGTATGTAAACGTATACGCCTAGAGCAACATATGGTTCCTTTGGTCATTATTCTAATTATTCTAGTAATTCTCTTTTTTTTTAAGCAGGCTCCACACCCAGCGCCGAGCCCAGCGTGGGGCTTGAACTCACGACCCTGAGATCAAGACCTGAGCTGAGCTAGGAGGCGGATGCTTAACCGTCCGAGCCCCGCCAAGTGCAACCTCTAGTATCTCGTCCGGTTTCTGAAAGGAACCGCACGCCGAGAGCTGTTGTTCCCACGCATTTAAGAATCAGTCTTTACGTTACGAGATCAGCACCTGACGTCCTCCAAACGCGAGTGCAGTCTTTAAAGGTGACCCTACACCGGCCTTTTCGAGAGCGAGGCGAAGAGACCCAGAAGTCCTGCCGGTGGATGACAGGCGGGTTTCCGTGGTTGGGATCAGTTCACGGCATCGGGCCTGGAGCCAGCCTCGTTCCCGGGCTCCCATCCCTGGTCGCGGCTCAGAAACCGGGCCGGGTCTGGACCGTGCTCACCGGCTCTCTCCGTGGTGACAAGCAGAAACGTGGAAGTCCGCGTCAGTGTTCGCTGGCGAGCGACTGTGGGGAGACTTGAGGTGTCACTTAGCCTAGAATGCGGTGATCTTAAGCTCTGTTCAGGGCTGGTGAGTGCGCCGCAAGCTGGGGGAGCCACCGCGCCCCTTTCCGGACTGGCTTCCTCACTCGGGAAAGAGGCGTCTGTGAATATTTGGCAAGAGACCAGGGAGGATGGGGTAATCTGGAGGTGGGAAGAGACCAGAGGAGGATCGAGCGCCCTACCGAGGAAAAGGTGGGGCCCCCCGAGCATCACTTCCGAGCGAAGGGAAGGGACAGAAAGGGACGAGCAGGTCAGTGAGCACAGGCGACCAGCGAGCCCGCTGACCGTGCACCAGGGCAGGGGCCACAGCTGGCCGAGTCCCTCCCTCCTCCTGCCTCCCGCCTTTGTGGTCTTCTCGCGGCTTCTCCGGAGAAGGGGCGCGGGGCCGCCCTGCCGCTGGGGCCCTGGGGCCCTGCTGACGGCTGCAGGCACAGGGGACGGGGGACAGAGCCAGACTGTTCCACACGGCGGCTTTCTCGTGGTTGCTGTTCTCCTGGAGGACTTTTTAAAAAATTATGGTTCGGGCACCTGCGCGGGTCAGTCGGTTAAGCGTCCGACTTCGGCTCAGGTCATAATCTCGTGGTTCGTGGGTTCGAGCCCTGCGTCGGGCTCTGTGCTGACTGCTCAGCGCCTAGAGCCTAATCCAGATTCTGTGTGTCTCTCTCTCTGCACCTCCCATGCTCATGCTCGCTTGCTCTCGCTCTCTCTCTCTCTAAAATAAACATTAAAAGGAAGTTTTTAATAAAAAATGAAATTAAAATTAAAAAGTGATGGTTGCACCTCCAGAAAATGTGTGTTTGAAACACAGTACTTTGGACAGAAAGGAGGCCATGACGTATTCGCTTCCACCCTTCACTTTTACGGATGAAGAAAACACAGACCGTATTTTAGGGCCACTTACGTGGATGATGCTTGAGGTATGTGAGAACCTCATAAACATGACACACTTCGTAGAGAACCTCCAATGAGAGGTGGCCTATTACGTCTGTGCTTCTTTCCAGCTGCTTCTGTACGGAGTCTCCCTAACTGGGGCATAAACGTATCCGGGAAAGTTTACGACGGGCTGCTTCTTAATTCCGCCCCAAACGCACACCCGGGCACTGTGCACACGCTCATAGACGTACAACGCGCAGCCACACCACCGCACACCCGTAAGGCACACACGTGGGCCTGCATGCACGCGGGCACACGTGCATACCACACAGGCCCCAGCCCACACACGTACACACATACATGTCACCAGCTTGTGTCCACAGCGCCCACATCTTTCCATCTTGCAAATCTCAGGATGTCTGAATTCCGTGTTCTTTAAACCGTGCTTTCAAACAGACCAGTGTGACTTTATTAAAAGCAAGAAACAATGGGGCACCTGGGTGGCTTAGGTCGCTGAGCATCTGACTCTTGATTTCAGCTCAGGTCATGATCGCAGGGCTGTGCCCAGTGCGGAGCCTGCTCAAGATTCTCCCTCTCCCTCCCTCTGCTCCTCTCCTCCACTCTTTCTCTCTCTCTCTCTCTCTCTCAAAAAAAAAACAAACTTAAGAAACATTGCTAACAGAATGAAAAGATAAGCCATCAGCTGGGAGAATACATCTATACATTTGCGCCATTGGACTTGTATCCAGCATATACAAAGAACTCCCAAAACTCACTAATTAAAGAAACAAACGACACAGTTTCTTAAATGGGCAGAAGATTTGAACAGACACTTCACCAAAGAAACCATCTGGTTGACAAGAAGCACACGTGGGATGTTCCACATAAGTGGCCACTAGGGAGATGCCACTATTCGTTCATCCGCTGGCCCACCTACGGGGGGCGGGGGGCAGGCTGGCAGGAACGCGGACCGCCAGAGCTCTCATGCTGCTGGCGGGAACAGAAAACACACGAGCACTTTGGAAACAGCCCGACGGCGCCCTACAAAGTCAGCCATACGCTGACCACGTGACCCAGCGACCTTACTCCTAGATATTTGTCACTTCACTCAAAAACCAGGGTGCACATGTTTATAGTGGCTTTATTTGCAACTGCCGAAAACGGGAAGGGACCCACGTGCTCTAAGACGAGTGGATCAACCAGGGGGCATTTACACAAAATAATACCCCAAAGAAGGAAGGCTGAACTATCGTTGCACACACATCAGCACGGGCAGACCTGAAATGCGTAAAGTCAGTGACGGAAGCCAGACCCAAGGGCCAACCGACTGTCTCTGCACAAGTTTGAACAAACAAAACAGAACCGGAGAGATAGCTAGGCAATTTTTTCCTTCCAGCACTTGGAGTACAGCATGCGCCCTCCCTCCTGGCCCGCAAGGCTCTGCCGAGAAGTCCCCTGACAGCCGGACGGGGGCCCCTTCCTCTGCCCTGCTCCCCATCCGGCAACCCCGAATTGTGGCCGTGTTCGTCCTCCAGGAAATAACTTCACAGCACCTGTTACAGCGGTGAAGGCCCTGCATTTTCCATGTTAAGCACGGAGAGAAACGTGCTGTTATCATTGGATGCTGGGTGGGGTGGGGGGCTGGGGGGCTCAGTCGGTTGAGCGTCTGATTCTTGATTGCGGCTCAGGTCACGATCTCACAGGTCACGGGTTCAACCCCTGCGATCGGGCTCTGCACTGTCAGCACAGAGTCTACTTGGGATTCTCTCTCTCCCTCTCTCTCTGCCCCTCCCCCTCTTGTGCACCCTCTCTCTCACAATAAATAAATAAAACAACACTAAAAGACAATAACATTGGAGGGGGTGAGCATGCAGAGGCCAGGACGATGGAGCGACAGAGGGAGAAGGTGGCGGGGCTTGGGAGCGCTGCACACAGGCCACTCCACCACCTGCCTGCCTGTCCCTCCGCCTCCCGCTCAAACACAGACCATTTTCGGAAATGCCTGGGGATGTTTACAACCGCCCACGGCCCCCCTGACAATCAAGAGAGCACTTTCACGGTGGCAGGGGGAGCCTGGGCGGCTCAGTCGGTTAAGCATCCGACTTCAGCTCAGGTCATGATCTCACGGTTCGTGGGTTCGAGCCCTGCGTCGGGCTCTGTGCTGACAGCTCAGAGCCCGGGGCCTGCTTCGGATTCTGCATCTCCCTCTCTCTCGACCCCTCCCTCATTAGCGCTCTCTCTCTCTCTCTCTCTCTCTCTCTCTCTCTCTCTCAAAAATAAACATGAAAAATTTTTTTAAAAGGGCACTTTCACAGAAGGAGCATTTTTAGAAACATAACCCGCACGCCCCTCAAGATAGAAGGAGGACGTGTGCTTCCTGGTCGTGATGTCGGCGGTGTGATTTATTACTCTGAGAGAGAGAGGCATACGGCACACAGACACCCTTCAGGCCCGCAGACGAGCCGTCGTGAAGCCGCTCGTGAAAAGCCTCTCAGTTCGACGCGTCAACGGCCACAAACCAGCTGCCGCCACCGCACAGTGTGCGATCTGGGTGGCACTCGGGAGACTGACAACAAAAGAAATCGGTACTGGATGTACTTCTGGTGTCAGGAATAATTATGCTCCTCAACAGTTGCTGAAATCTATTTTTAACATACATCTCAATAATAGGCATAAAAAGGAAAGATTCTGTAAACCTGCTCCAGAGAGGAAAGAGACTCAGGTTTGGAGAATTTAAGGGAGCTGGGAGCTCATTACCAGCTTTGTCCTCTTGAAGGTCAAGGACGGCCACTCTCCAAATCCTCTCATCCGTGTTCATTCCCCACCCCGCTTCTAAAACGCTGCCTTTTCTTGCTTCTCTTCCTCTCTGTTCCTCTGGGTACGTTCCTGGGCATTGTTTTTGCAGAAGAAACACGGCTGTTGGGGCGCCTGGGTGGCCCAGTCGGTTAGGCGTCCGACTTCGGCTCAGGCCATGATCTCACGGCTAGTGGGTTCAAGCCCCGCGTCGGGCTCTGTGCTGACAGCTCGGAGCCTGGAGCCTGCTTCAGATTCTGTGTCTCCCTCTCTCTCTGCCCCTCCCCTGCTCACACTCTGTCTCTCTTTCTCTCTCTCTCAAAAATAAGTAAACATTACAAAAAAAATTAGAAGAAAATTTTAACTACAGAGCTTGGAAGAAAACGCAGAGGGAAGTCTCTGCCCCTCCCCCACTCACATTCCCTCTCTCTCAAAAATAAACATGTAAAACACTTTTTAAAAATCAGATCTGATTTAAAAAAATTTTTTTAATTAAAATCAGGGCTTTATATATATATTTTTAATGTTTATTTATTTTTGAGACAGGGAGAGACAGAGCATGAACAGGGGAGGGTCTGAGAGAGGGAGACACAGAATCGGAAACAGGCTCCAGGCTCTGAGCTGTCAGCACAGAGCCCGACGCGGGGCTAGAACTCACGGACCGAGAGATCATGACCTGAGCCACAGTGGGCCGCTTAACCGACTGCGCCACCCAGGCACCCCAGGGCTTTATATTTTAAAAGGAGGGGAGATTGTGCACTGGCGAGGCACCTGGCAGGGTCTGCCACGGGACCCTCCTTCCAGGATCCCCCCCCCCCCAAACTCCTCGCAAGGCCCGGCCTCAGGGCTCTGCCTCCATGACCTCAGCACGCGGCAGGGCACCTCTCTGTGACGCGGCCTGCCACGGTTTTGGAACAATAAATGTCTGAGGGTCTCTGTGTTTTCTTTTGTTTGCTTTGGGCTGGGACAATCCTTTCCCTGTGACTTTTGCCAAGTTGTACTAGCTCCGCTTCATGAGACCACACCGGACACATCCACGCTTCCCTTCAGTGTGACAGTGAGTGCTTTATGGAGCGGTGGGACACGTGTCACTGGTGGGACAAGGGTCACATTCTTAAAGAAAGCCACTCTGTGGTAAATGGAAGGATGTGTTCTTCGAGCTCCGTCTCTTCCGTTCCCGACACTGGTCTTGCCCTCCAGCTTGTCACAGGCTCCCGGGCTGTGCGGAACGTTCCGGATCTGAGCCAGCCAAGGGTGGGGGGGGGGGACCTTGCCGGAATGAATGCTGTCCCTGCTCAGGTGATCTGAGGCTGAACTGGCTTCTTTGTCAACCGCACGGTACTGGGGGCTGCGTTCTGCAAAAGCCCCAGGTATTTTTCGCATGACCCCCTATGCAGACAAGTGCTCCCATTTTGTGGCAAATTTCTTTTGACCTTGTGGCTCCTCTCTAGCGTGTGGGCCCCAAACTTCAACGTGTTAAGACCTTTCGGAATTTTGATGCCACCATCCAGGTATTTCCTTTTTTTTTTTTTTTTTTAATGTTGTTTAATGTTTATTTTTGAGAGAGAGAGAGAGAGAGGCAGAGAGAGAGTGCGCATGTGCAAACTGGGGAGGGGCAGAGAGAGGGAGACACAGAATCCGAACCATCTGGAAGATCTTTGTCACGTGGGGTACAAAGTCACGTGCCAGGACTGGGGGCATTTCATGGCGTAAGGCAGGTTGGGCAGGGAAGAGCCCCACCAGGAAAAGGGGGAAGCTTACAAAATGACGGTCCGCAAGAGCAGGGAAGAGCGGGGTCATCCCTTCTCGCAAGGTCTTCAGGGGAGGGGGCGGGCCAGGGCCTTACAGCCGCCCTCTCCGTGTGGCCTTGGGGGCCAGGGGAGGGGCTGGAGAACCACCTCCCCGGAAGCCCGGGTCTGGGGGACGGCTGCTCCCGGGCCTTCTTGGGAAAGCAAGCTGCTTTCCAGCAGGGGGACCAGCAGGGACCCAGGGCCATGGGACGCCGCAGAGCTCACGGGAGGACGCCACGGGCACTTCCCACGTGCCACAGGGGAACAGGTGCCCCGAAGCCGAGCTGGCTGCTTGTGCAGACAACCTGGAGGGAGTCCCCTGGTCATTTCTGCCCCCATGCTGCCGCCCGCACTGCACCTATTAATTAAGGACTCCGGATGTGGTCTTCTGTTCAGCTACAAACTCGCCTAAGAATACTGACGTCCGACCCGAAGCATCTGTCTCCTCCATAAAGAAGTCGGTAAAAACGTGCAGCCCTCACCACAAACTCACTGCCCGGGTTACCCACGCACCGCGGCTCTCCCCTTCCCGGGACAGAAGCTCCTCGAGCACGTGCGTTATTGTGCCACGTGCAGGATCGCAGCGGTGACCTGTCCAGGGCAGTAGTCACACGTAGGGACTGTAAGAGACAGGCCCTGCGCCAGGGGTTACAGACGGTTCCATGGGGTTATGTACTTTTCCACGGGGCCACAGACCGTTCCACGGGGTTCCAGGGCACTCACGGAGGTGGGGCCCCTCGAGAGCGGGCCCTCTCGGTCTCCTTCTCCTCCGCCCCATTCGGGAGCTGGAGTTGGGGCCTCTCCACGTGGGTTGGGGGTTGGACAGGACCCGAGTGACACGCTTCATGGTTCCTCTCGAACCCTGCTCCGGGGACCACCGCCCTGGTGCGGTCGGTCCCCCGGCCCCTCACAAGCTCCCTGCCCACCCCAGCGCAGGTTCCGCCAACAGCAAAACGGCCGCAGCCCCTCCCGGGGCAGGTGCCTCCCACGCACAGAGCACTCCCGAGCGGAGGTCCGTGCAGGTTACTCACGGCCGCTCCTCAAGCCCGGAGAGCCCACAGCACCCCGTGGGGTGGCGCCTTCCTCTCCGGCTCTTGGCGAAGGGAAAGGCCCGGGGTCCTCGGCCCCTGCACCCTGACAGCTCCCCCCGGCCCCTCGAGGCGTCCTGTGGCCTCTCCGCCTCTTCTTCTCTGCACCTGCAGGTGTGGGCGTGGAGGGGCCACTGCCCTGGCTGTGTTGCTCCCGTTACCATAGCAACGGGTGTGTCTGCTGTCCTCTTACCCAAGTAGGACACACAAGACACCTGGGTAAGAATAAAGCAAGTCAAAGCTGCGGAGGTGGGGGTGGGGGAGTAAAGTGATCCACCAGGGAAAGGGAGGCATTAACAGCGACGCCGTGGGCGGGGTGGGGGTGGGGGGGCACCTAGCTTATGCCCCGCACGCGCTCCACCCTTCGTAACCCTCACAGCACCCTCTCGGGGGCCTAGGTGTGACCCCGCCGCAGGTGCATCCTCCCGAAACTTCCAGAGGGGGCGCCGAGGTCAATGCCTTCGGCGGGAGCACGGCTGGCGTGTCTGATCCAAACCCACGCACTTGACCCCCGTCCCCCGCAGCCGACCCCTCCCTGGGAGCCACACCCTGGCCGGGGGTGGCTTTCCAGGCTGATCCCGTGGCGTCTCGGGACAGTTTCCCGCCAGAGCCAAGCTCCTCCACCCACCGTCCCGGGTCCTGCAGCGAGGCCACCAGCCAGCTCCGGGACCCCCTCCCACCCCCACCCACCCCGCACAAGTGCCGTCCTGGCAAACTCCCTTCCGTGAGTGCCACACGCCCCCCCCTAAAACGGTCACCCCATTCTGCGTCGGCAACCCGCATTAGACACCAGTTCTGACTCACACATCACCCTGGCTTTTCCTGGTTTTCCTAAGGACGGGGGCTTCCCAGGGGGCAGAGGGGACGGTCACAGCTGCAGTTGGCTCTCATGGCCGCTAGATGGGGGCCTTGCGATGCTGAGACGAAATGCTGACTCAGTTTCCCAAGAGGAACCAAGAAACAGAGAGGCGGAAACCCAACAGGCAGAGGTGAGTAGGTGAAAACACGTTAAGTGCAGGGGGCCGGCCTGCCTCTCCTAAGGCCTGCAGTGTGAGCTGGCGCGTGGGGTCCCAGGCCGTGTTCTGCCGCTCCCGGCCCGCCGTCCGTGCCCTGGGAGCGGGCACTCGGACCGCTGGGAGGGGGTGAGGGTCCCGCAGGGGCCCCGGGTTCCCCGTGGAGCGGGAGGGCGTCCGGTCAGGGTCCCGGGTGGTTCCCCGTCGAGCGGGGCGGGGCTCTGGTCAGCGCATCGCCCCTGAACTGGGGTCTTCAGCTCGGCACCTAGGCCGGACCTTCCCTGACACAGACACACAGGACAGCGCGAGGAGCCTCCGAACTTTCCAGACTCCGTGTTTGTCACGGGAACGGGGTGGGATGGAGCAGGCTGAGGAGCGCAGCCGAAACCACCCTCACCAGCCTCTGCCACTCCCCCGCTTTTGTTCCCAGCCAGTGACCTGCCCTTCTCCCGTGGCAGGCCGGGCAGGTGTCCGCCCCCAGCAGGGGGCCCTGCGCCCTGGCCGGAGCTGGCGTTCCTCAGGCTCCACGTGCCATAAGAACATTCCCGAAGCCGGAGCCTTGTGATCACGCCCACTATTAAACCCCGGGCTTCGGGATGTTCAGTTCAGTTCAGTACGCTCGGCAGAAGTGGGCTGAGGCGGGATAGGGTGAGGGGGTCGGGTGCGTGGGGCACCTCTGTGCTCACAGCTCAGAGCCCGGAGCCTGCTTCAGGTTCTGTGTCTCCCTTGCTCTCTGCCCCTTCCCCACTCGCGCCCTGTCTCTCTCTCTCTCAAAAATAAACAAACATTAGAGACTCCATTGGTGGGACAGGTAGGTTTTGAGAAAAGGCTTCACCTCACGTGAAAGTGTTCAGATGATGTCTCGTAATTCGCAGGATCGGGAGCAGCTCGCTTCATGAACCAGAGGGCAAGTTTGGGCTGCAAGATCCCAGAGTGACGTTGTGATCAGGGGGGCCCCTGCAGGGCCCCACCTTCTTTTTAAAAATTTTTTTAATTTTTATTTTTACATTTATTTATTTTTGAGAGAGCATGTGTGCGTGTGCTCACACGCACAAATGGGGGAGGGGCAGAGAGAGAGGGAGACACAGAATCCGAAGCAGGCTCCAGGATCCGAGCTGTCAGCACAGAGCCGGACGCGGGGCTCGAAGTCACAAACTGCGAGATCATGACCCGAGCCGAAGTCGGACACTTAACCGACTGAGCTACCCAGGCACCCCATGGGGGGGGTCCCATCTTCTTGCAGCACCAACCTTTCTGTCCAAGCCGTGACCCTCAGACGGGGAGGAAGACCCAGCTCGCGTTTCACAGAGAAGCATCGTGAACCTGAGTGCTGGGCACCGTCCCCAGCTGCTGGCTGCCAGGCCCTGAGCCGTCCCCCACGCAGAGAGGAGGCTCTCTGGCTTTGTTCCAGGTGAGCATCCAAGGAGAAACCCGATTCCCAGGCACGATCGAAGACACCAGGGAATACCTCATACAGAAAGGCACAATCACGGCTCCTGGCTTTCAAACTTGGCACTGATATGCACAGGTGCCACAAAATTGAATTTTATAAAAATGTAAGTTATCTGAATAGTAATAATCAATTCATGATTAATTGGCAACTGAATGCTATAGATCAGAGTCCTAAGACTTCTGTGGGGGGCACCCGGCTGGCTCAGTTGGTTAAGTGACTCTTGATCTCAGCTCAGGTCATGATCTCACGGTTTGTGGGTTCGAGCCCCACGTGGGGCCTGGTGCTGACAGCTCAGAGCCTGGAGCCTGCTTCAGATTCTGTGTCTCCCTCTCTCTCCCTCTCCCCTGCTCATGGTCTGTCTCTCTCTCAAAAAGAAATAAACATTAAAAAAAGAAAAAAAGAAAAAGAACAAGAGTGCCAAGACTTTAGAAAACAGAGCTGCTGTGAGTCAGACACCTGGCACAGGGGAGGGGGGAGGGGGCGGCAGACGGCCTTGAAGGTGGAAGCGTTTGGGAGCTGAGCACTTTTCTTTCATCTGATGCATTTAGCCACAAAGACTGGTATTTCTTTTTTTTTTTTTTTTTTTCCAACGTTTATTTATTTTTGGGACAGAGAGAGACAGAGCATGAACAGGGGAGGGGCAGAGAGAGAGAGGGAGACACAGAATCAGAAACAGGCTCCAGGCTCTGAGCCATCAGCCCAGAGCCCGACGCGGGGCTCGAACTCACGGACCGGGAGATCGTGACCTGGCTGAAGTCGGACGCTTAACCGACTGCGCCACCCAGGCGCCCCAAGACTGGTATTTCTTAACTCCATTGGATTTGGATTCTCCCCGGAAAGTCTGGTGCTGCTTCTGTTTCAGCCACAGCCATTTTCCCAGTACAAGAGTCAAGCTCCGGCCGGTGATTATTTCTTCCCTGATTCTGCTGTCCCCATCAGCAGTGGGCCGCCCTGACCTGAAGCGTCTCAGGGCCAAGGCCGAGGAGCCAGCACACAGCCGCCCGTCCCCACAGGGTCCCCGCTGCAGGGTCCCAGCCAGGGACCACCTGCCAGATGGCTCGCAGGGCATCCCAGCCCCTTCCTGCTCAGTCATATGCGGCAGGCACATGGGCACGGGGCCACAGACATGACTGAGACATGTCTGTTGTAGATGGGGGGGGGGGGACACAGTCTACATGTGAACCTCAGCTCTGGGTCGTGAGCACCACGGGAGCATACAAAGGGAACCAAGGGAGTGGCGAGGGGGTTCCAGAAGGTTCTGGGGAGGAGGTGGTGCAGGAGATGGGCCCCGAGGAAGTAACCAGGCCACGGGAGAGAGCTGCTGGGAGGCGCCACAAGACAACACCAGGAACGCACGGGGACCTGGGAAACCGTGGCAGGGGCACGCGGGGCCGGCTTCTCCGAGTGTGGACGCTCATCGGTTCCCGCCTGTTAAAACTCTGGTTCCTCGAAACTGGCCTCGGTGGGAGTATTTATGTCACGGAAATTGCAAATGCTACAAATAAGGACTTTTTTTTTTTTTTTTTTTGCTTATGGGGAGCAAGTTGACAAGCATGCCATCAGACTGTGTGTGTGAGGAACCAAAGATACTGGTCCATTTTAGAACCACCGAGGGTCTTGGTTAAAAGGAACAGAAGCTGGGGCTCCTGGCTGGCTCAGTCCCTTGAGTGTCCGACTCTTAATTTTGGCTCAGGTCATGATCTCATGGCTCGTGAGATCAAGCCTCATGTCGGGCTCTGCACTGATAGCACAGAGCCTGCTTGGATTCTCTCACCCTCTCTGTCCTTCCCCTGCTCTCTCTCTCTCTCAAAATAAATAAACTTAAAGAAAAAGAAGGGAACAGAAGTCTATACTACGGATAGTGGGCTACCTTGTGGCCCCGAGGAAGCCGCAGGCCTTCGGGAAAGGATATAACCAAGAACCTGAACACTGTCAGAACTTTCTGGCATTCAGCTCTGCCTTCTTATGACATCTCTCTGTCCCTCCCTCATTTTTATTTCCCTCCTTCTCCCAAGGGCTTCTCTGTGTCCCAGTTTCAGGGAACATGGCTGATATGGCTCTTAAATATGACAGCCAACTCCTGCAAAAAGACTGATTTCTCCTTCTCTGTTCTAGTTCCAAAACGTCCCACAGAAAAACCGTAAGTCACTACGTCACTCGCTTTGGCCAGGTGTTCACTTCTGGACCGACCGGCTGTGGCAGGGAACGCACGCTTCAGGGAAGGAACCGAAATGGTCTCTATTCAGTGACAAGCCAGTCCCAGAACTGACGGGACGGTGGCCAGAGGTCACACGGACACTGCCACTCGCAAGGTAATGGTGTGGACGTGTAGGGGGTGTTCCAGAAGGAAGGACCCACGAGTCAGAAGAGGAATGGGCTTCGAGGTGGAGGAGGAGGAGGACACAAGATGAGCCGGGAAGGCGGGCAGACGATCATGTGGCGGGCAGACTTGGGCTGTTCCCGGCGTGTGACACAGGCCCAGGGCACAGGCCACCTGGGTGGGAGAGGCCTGGTCAGATTTCGGGGTGGGGGGGGTTGTGTTTTTGACACTGGCTGAATTTTTATTACTTTTGTGTACAGAAAGCTCAACAGCGTCCACTCAGCCCGGTTCAGTGGCCAGTGTTTTATCCTTTGCCTTTTCCAGCTCAGCCCGTGAGCTGGCGGCTAGGGACACAGGACATTGACACCCAGTGGTGGCGGATCCCATCCCGTCTCCCGCCACAGCTGGTCCTGATCGCCTCCAGCAGCCCAGCCCAAGCGCCGCTGTCTCCGGGCTGACCTGTGAGACCTCGGCAGGGGTGCGGGCCGCCCGGCCTGCCTTCCCCTGGACCATGCAGGGCTCTGCCGACACGAACCACAGGAAGACAGCGTGCTCAAGGGGGCCCCCATCATGTGCTGCCAGTGCCAGGAGAAGCTTTTTCCCTCCCCCAGGGTGGTGACGGGCTTCACCCCTGCTCGAGGGTCAGGGGGCTTCTCAGGGGGGCATCCGGGCCCACTGCCTCTGCGTCTTCTCCTGCTTTGTCTCTGGTCTGTGTGTGGGGGCCACCTGCCGCAGGTGAGTAGTGGTTTGGCGGCCCAAGGCCTGGTCCTTAATCGCGGGAGATGCTTTCAGACTCGATTGCAGCCGCCAGCCATAGCGGGGCCAGATGACAAAGCAGGGGAGTCCCTTTGGAGCTGGATGTTTTATCTTTTGGCATCTTGGACAGCTGGAGGGAGAGTCAGATTTCTGCGTGGATTGCATCGTCCCATCGTGGACGATGAGCGTGTGACAGATCAGACACAGGGAACACAATTCCAGCATGATTCTCCGGCCTGAACGAGTGCTGGTCCAGGGTGCTCCCTCTGGGGTTGTGCTCCCAGTGCTGTGCTTTGTTCTTCCTTTCCGCCCCACCTCCCTGACCCTGCAAATGCTTGGGGCCCTGGGGGCTGTCTTCTTCACCCAGGGGTCACAGGCACACTCATTCTTCTCTTGGTATCAAATAAGGTGCAAACTGTTTCCTCACCACCAGCGTGACTTGTTCAGCCTGTGTGGCTCCTAACCCCAGGGTGGCCTCCAGCAGGTGTCACTCCCCAGAATGAAGTGAAATGGGCAAGACTGGAAAAGCTGGAGAGAGTAGGGGGACAACCCAGAACCCCAGGCTGAGCCGGGAGGGAGCAGAGCACAGGGAAGGAAGGACACGGCTGTGTGATGACTTCTGCTTGTCAACCTCCTTCCTCCGTCTGCACCAACACCCATCCGGCTGGGGTCCCGGATGCATACACATGATAATTTGTTAAGTCCCTTTGTAAAACTATTACTGGGGCACCTGAGTGGCTGAGTCAGTTGAGCATGCGACTTTGGCTCAGGTCATGATCTCACGGTTGGTGAGTTTGAGCCCCGCATTGGGCTCTGTGCTGATGGCTCAGAACCTGCAGCCTGCTTCGGATTCTGTGTCTCCCTCTCTCTCTGCCCCTCCCCTGCTCACACTCTCTTTCAAAAAGTAAACATTAAAAAAAAACAAATCTCTTATTGAGTGAAGTCTGGGGATCTTTTATTAAAATATATATTCATGGGGCGCCCGGGTAGCTCTGTTGGTTGTGTCCAACTCTTGATTTCAGCTCAGGTCACGATCTCAGAGTCGTGGGATCGAGCCTCACATAAGCTCTGCGATGAGCATGGAGCCTGCTTGGGATTCTCAATCTCTCTCTCTCTGCCCCTCTCCCCTGCCCATGCTCTCTTTAAAATAAACAATAAAATAAAAGCTACGTGCAAAAAAGGATCGCTAAGCTCAAAGGTTTTTCACAAACCGAACAGATTCTACCTGTGGATCCAACACCCAAATCCAGGAGCAAGATTACAGGAACCCAAGGGGTCCCCTCCCTGCCTTGTCACTAAAAGCTGTAAAGATGAGCCCAGCCTTTGCTTTTAACAGGACGGGTTGGGTTTTGCCTGGTTTTATGCTCTATGTCTGTACATTGATTCATATGGCATATTCTCTCCTGCCCAGCTCCTCTGGCTGAACGTTGTGTAGGTGATGTTCCCCCACATTGTAGCAGGAAGTTATAGGTCATCTCCGTTCTGCTGGGTGGGGACGCCACGTCTGACCCATGCTCCTGGCTGGTAGCTTCCTGTCTACGGTTACCGTGAACACTGCTGCTGTGGCCCGTGTATCAGCTGTGAACATGGACGGTAGTACGAAATGCCTTCTTCCTAACCTATTAATTTTTCAGCATCAAGGAATAGATCAAGGTGTTTAACCAGGGCTGGACAGATGGAAAGAAAGAACAGAAAGGAAGAGAAAGGAAGAGTGAGAGAGAAAATAGAATGAAAGAGAATAAAAGTCCGCGTCAGGACAAACGAACTCCGTGGCAAGATCACAAAACGGCAGAATTGCCTCCGTTTCCGTGGGACGCTCTGTCCGTAAATGCGTTTCCTTCCCTCACCCCCAACTTCACACAACAAGAGAACAGTGCAATGTTTCATTCAATCCATGGTCATTAACACCATGGTCACACTTCCATCGGCGTCTGCCCACATTACCACTTTTGTTGGACAACAAATCCAAAATTTTATTATTCATTGTGCTGAGAGAGACCCTGTCGTGTTTTAAATTGCCCCCCTCCCCACTCGCCCATTTCTTTACATCTCCACATACATTTGCCTTTGAGATTGGCATCGAGCCTATTCATGATCCAGGAAACAAAAACAACCTCTATATGAGGCAACACACTGTGGGTCCTCAGAGTTTGTCAGCAACACACACACTCGGTTTGCCGCTGTAAGAATTTTCTACCTTCTTAGAGTTGGCATCCAGCCCGCATCTGAATTGTGGAAAATAACACTTCTAAGATAAACCGGCAGAGCGCTGATGACCTTGCCATCTGCATGAATTATTTTAACTTTGGAGTCTAATGAAGGATGTAGTAGCAAATGTTGCATTCCTGTCTCGTGGCTGTCCCCGTGGCCGTGCTTCCTGTTTCCTGCTTGAAATAAAGGCGGGGAGTATGGGTGGGGGGGGGGCAGCTAGGGCAGGACATCAGTCAGGGACTGGAATGTGACAACGGCATCACTGCAATTAGGAGGCAGGTGGGGACCCAATGTGCAGTAAACGCCGTCAGCCCCACCATTGAGTCTCTCTAAACAGTGTAGTGATGATGACAATTTAGGAGAAGAGTTCTGCCAACAAGCCCAAATAATCCTTCTACATCACTGATCGGTTCTTTGTTTGAGGAGGTTAATGTTTGATTTGAAAAGCTTTGCATTTAAAAAAAATGTTAATGTCTATTTTTGAGAGAGAGACAGAGAGAGCGAGCATGAGCAGGGGAGGGGCAGAGAGAAAGAGAGGGAGACACAGAATCGGAATCAGGCTCCAGGCTCTGAGCTGTCAGCACAGAGCCTGATGCGGGGCTCGAATTCACAGACCACAAGATCATGACTCTGAACTGAAGCTGGATGCTTAACCGACCGAACCACCCAGGCGCCCTGAAAAGCTCTGCATTTTAAAGTAGCTTTCAGCCCAGGAAAGAGCACCCGATCGGGAGCCCAAAGACCTGCGTGCCAGTCTAGTCTCTGCCACCTCTCAGCTGTTTGACCCTGAGCAAGTCACAGCCTCTCTGGGCCTCTGTGTCCTCACCGATGAGTCCCAAATAAATAAGACGATCAATATGAAAGTGTGCTCTCTAAACGGTTCAGTTCTGCTCTCTGCCAATGAATTAAGCTTGTGACAAGCTATTTCCCTGGGGAAAGCAAGTCTTCCAGAAATAACGTGCCAGCTAATAATATAAACGTTTGTGCTCTGTCCTTCTGTTAATTTCCCTTTTCTGCTTGTGGCTTCTGGGCCATGTGGAAGGTCCACGTGCCCATATAGGTGAGCCGTCCGGAAACACAGATCTGTCCCCACAACGATCGTGGCTTGATTGCTCTACAGTGAGAGGGTATGAGTTCGGTGGGCGGTGTGGAACACAGGAGGACGAAGCAGGGCCCCTGGGCCTCCAGAATATCCATAAACATTTTTTTTTTATGGAAAGATAAATTGGAAGACAGAAAAAAAGAGATGAGCCTCTTCTCCCTTGGAAGGCTGATGAGCCTGCGGGGACACTCTGCAATGGGGTAAGGGCTCTGGGAAGGCCTCTCAGCTCTAAGAGACCCTGCAATCTCTAAGAACCAAAGTCCCCCTCCCCATCAGACCTTTTCACTCAAACGGAACCAAGATGGGATGAGCTTTTCTAACATTTAGACGGATGAGCATGTAGGTATCCAGAAGCTTTTCTAGTGCCAGGGGGTGGATGACCTTGGACAGCACTGGGGGCCTGAGAGCTGGGAGAGGAGTGGAATGAACTGAGGGAACAGAAGGGCTCCGTAGAAAGCCAGGGGTAAGAGATACAGACTCTGTCCTCAAGGAGGTCAGTCTAATAAGGACCAAAAACATAAGCCAAAAGTAACGTAATTACGTTAAAGTGCGCAAACATATGCAACCCCGCAAATGATGAGTCTGCTTTGCTCATTTTCTATGTGGGAAAACAGGCCCAGAGGGTGACTCAGTGACTTGTCCAAGGTCATTCAGCTGGTGGCAGGGTCACACCAAGGATCCAAGCCTCCCACCCCCTCACCTCCCCCCTTCCCTTCCTGCCTCTCTCTCCCCAGAAAGGCTGCTGGTTATTTGGCACCTTTAATGTGCCAGCCCTGTGCCAAGTGTGCACATGGATATCTCCTATGACCACCTGGTATGAAACGAGAAATTAATTTCCTGAAGAAAACGGAAAAATTCATAAACATGTGGAAGTTAAACAACATGCGACTGAATAACCAAGGGAGCAAAGAAGATATCGAAAAAGAAAACAAAAAATGTCTTGAGACAAACCAAGATGGAAATACAGCATACCGAAATTCGTGGCACACAGCAAAAGCAGTCCTAAAAGAGACATTCATGGCAATAAACGCCTAACTCAATAACACAGGAAAAGTCTCAAACAAACAACCTAAATTACACCTCAAGGAACGAGGAAAAGAACAAAGCCCAAAGTTAGTAGAAAGAAGGAAATAACAAACAGCAGAGCAGAAACACATGAAATAGAGACTAAAGAGAAAATAGAAAAGATCAATGAAACTAAGAGCTGGTTCCTTGAAAGGATAAACAAAATGGATGAGCCCTTGGCTAGACGCACCAAGAAATAAAGAGAGAAGACTCAAATAAATCAAATCAGAGGGGCTCAGTCAGACAAGTATCCAACTCTTGATTTTAGCTCAGGTCATGATCTCATGGTTCATGAGAGAGCCACATCGGGCTCTTCACTGACAGCATGGAGCCTGCTTGGGATTCTCTCTCTCTCCCTCTCCCTCTGTCCCTCCCCCCCCCCAAGAATAAATAAGTAAACTTTAAAAAATCAGATATGAAAGAGATGCTACAACTCATACCACAGAAATAACAAAGGATAAGAGACACTATGGATAGTTACACGCCAACAAATTGGATAACCTAGAAGAAATGGATAAATTCCTAGGAATGTATGACCTACCAATCCAACTGAATCATGATGAAATAGAAAATCTCAACAAACTGATTACTAGTAAGGAGATTGAATCAGTAATTAAAAACTTCCCAACAGGGGCACCTCGGTGACTTGGGTAAGCATCCAACTGCGGCTCAGGTCATGATCTCGTGGTTCATGAGTTCGAGCCCTGCGTCAGGCTCTGTGCTGACAGCTCAGAGCCTGGAGCCTCCTTTGGATTCTGTGTGTCCCTCTCTCTCTGCCCCTCCCCTGCTCACACTCTGTCTCTCTCTCTCTCTAAAAAACAAACATTAAAAAAATTTTAAAAAAGATACTTCCCAATAAACAAAAGTCCAGGAACCAGTTGGCTTCACTGATGAATTCTACCAAATATTAAAAGAACAGTTAATACCAATCCTTCTCAAATTCTTCAAAGAAGTAAAAGAGGAGGGAACTCTTCCAAACTCATTTTATGAGGTCAGTATTACCCTGATACCAGAGCCAGACAAGGATGCCACAAGAAAAGAAAATTACAGGTCAGTATCCCTGATAAACATAGATGTACAAACCCTCAACAAAATAGTAGCAAACTGAGTCTAACAACACATTAAAAGGATCACACGCCATGATCAAATGGGATTTATTCCAGGGATGCAAAGATAGTTCAACATCCACAAATCATGTGACATACCACATTAACAAAATAAAGGATAAAAATCATATGATCCTCTCAAGAGATGCAGAAGAATCATCTGACAAAATTCAGCATCCATTTATGATAAAAACACTCAACAACATGGATATGAAGGGAATGTACTTCAACATAGTAAAGACCACCTATGCCAAGCTCACAGCTAGTATCATACTCAATAGAGAAAAACTGAAAACTTTTTCCGTAATAGCAGGAACAAGATAAGGATGACCACACTTCCTACTTTCATTCAACATAGTATTAGGAGTCTTAGCCACAGCAATTAGGCAAGAAAAAGAAATAAAGGGCATCCAAACCAGAAAGGAAGAAGTGAAACTGTCATTATGTACAGATGACATTATACTCTATTTATAAAACTCTAAAGACTCCACCAAAAACCTGTCAGAGCTAATAAAAAAATTCAGTAAAGTGTCAGGACACAAAACCAACATACAAAAATCGACTGCATTCGTATATGCTAATAAACCATCAGAAAGAGAAACTAAGAAAACAATCCAATTTCAACTGCATCAAAAAGAATAAAATACCTAGAAGTCAATTTAACCAAGGAGACAAAGACCTTTATATTGAAAACTACAAGACATTAATGAAATAAATGAAAAGATATTCTGTGCTCATGGGTTGGAAGAATCAGTCTTGTTGAAATGTCCACACGACCCAAAGCAATCTACAGACTCAGTGCAACCTTTATCAAACCCCAATGGCATTTTTCTTTCTTTTCTTTTCTTTTCTTTTTTTTTTTTAACATTTATTTATTTTTGAGACAGAGACAGAGCATGAACGGGGGAGGGTCAGAGAGAGGGAGACACAGAATATGAAACAGGCTCCAGGCTCTGAGCTGTCAGCAGAGTCCGATGCGGGGCTTGAACTCACGGACCACAAGATCACGACCTGAGCCGAAGTTGGCCACTTAACCGACTGAGCCACCCAGGCGCCCCTCCCAATGGTATTTTTCAAAGAAACAGAAAAAATAATCCTAAAATTTGTATGGAACCACAAAAAATCCAAACAGCCAAAGAGATCTTGAGAACAAAGAATAAACCTGGAAGCATCATGCTCCCTGATTTCCAACCATATTATCAAGTTGTAGTAATGAAAAAATACGGTATTGGCATAGAAGCAGATATGTAGATGAATGGGACAGAATAGAGAGCCCAGAAATAAACCTAAAAATTTGTAGTCAATTAGTTTACAACAAAGGAGCCAAGAATATCGAATGAGGAAAGGACAGTCTCTTCAATAAGTGATGTTAGGAAAACTGGACAGCCATGTGCAAAAGAATGAAACCAGGTCATTATCTTACATTATATACAAAAATTAACTCAAAATGGATTAAAGAGTAGGGGCACCTGGATGGCTCAGTCAGTTAGGCATCCGACTCTTGATTTTGGCTCAATTCATGATTTCACCATTCATGGGTTTGAGCCCCGCATTGGGCTCTGTGCTGACAGTGCGGAGCCTGCTTGGGATTCTCTCTCTCTCTCTCTCTCTCTCTCTCTCTCTCTGCCCCTCCCTTGCTTGCACACTCTTTCTCTCCCTCTCAAAATGGAAAAAAAAAAAAGAGAGGGAGAGAGCCAAACCATAAGAGACTGTTAAAAACTGAGAATAAACTGAGGGTTGATGGGGGGTGGGAGGGAGGGGAGGGTGGGTGATGGGCATTGAGGAGGGCACCTGTTGGGATGAGCACTGAGTGTTGTATGGAAACCAATTTGACAATAAATTTCATATATTGAAAAAATGGGGGCGCCTGGGTGGCTCAGTCGGTTGAGCGTCCGACTTCGGCTCAGGTCACGATCTCACGGTCCGTGAGTTCGAGCCCCGCGTCGGGCTCTGAGCTGATGGCTCAGAGCCTGGAGCCTGCTTCCGATTCTGTGTCTCCCTCTCTCTCTGACCCTCCCCCGTTCATGCTCTGTCTCTGTCTCAAAAATAAATAAACGTTAAAAAAAATTTAAAAAAAAATTTCATATTGAAAAAATGGATAAACTTTTAAAAAAATGGATTAAAGATCTGACCATAAGACCTGAAACCATAAAATTCTTGTAAGAAAAAAAATCATAGGGGATAAACTCCTTGGTGATGGTTTTTTTTAATCCAACACCAAGGGCAACAAAAGTAAAAATAAACTATTGAGACGACATCATACTAAAAATCTTCTACGCAGCAAAGGCAACCATCAATAAAATGAAAAGACAACCTATGGAATGGGAGAAAATATTTGCCAATCATCTATGATGAGGGGTTAGTATCCAAAATATATAAAGAACTCACACAACTCAATAGCAAGAAAACGATCCACTTTTTAAAAATGATCAGAAGATTGGAATAGGCATTTTTCCAAAGAAGACATCCAGGTGGCCAACAGATACATCTGTGACAAGATGCTCAACATCACTCATCATCAAGGAAATGCAAATCAAACCACAGCAAGATGTCACCTCACATCTGTCAGGATGGCTAAAATTAACAACATAGGCAACAACAGATGTTGGTGAGGATGCGGAGAAAAAGGAACCCTTATGCGCTATTGGTGGGAATGTAAATTGTTGCAGCCACTGTAGAAAACAGTATGGGGGTTCCTTAAAAACTCAGGGGTGCCTGGATGGCTCAGCTGGTTAAGTGTCCTGTTTCGGCTCAGGTCATGATCTCATGGTCCATGAGTTTGAGCCCTGTGTTGGGCTCTGTGCTGACAACTCAGAGACTGGAGCCTGCTTTGCATTCTGTGTCTCCCGGTGCCTGTCTGTCTGTCTGTCTCTCTCTCAGAAATAAATAAACATTTTTTAAAAATGAAAATAAGACTTCCTTATGATCCAGCAATTCAACTTCCAGGTATTTATCCAAAGAAAATATCAACACTAACTCGAAAAGGTATCTGCACCTCCATGTTCACTGCAGTGCTAATTATAAGAGCAGAGAGACAGAAACAACCTGTGTCCATCAACGGATGAATGGATCCAGGAATAGAGGTATATATGTATGCGATGGAATATTATTCAGCCATAAACAGAATAAAACTTACCACCTGCAACATCATAGATGGACCTTGAGGGCATTACACTAAGTGAAAGAGGTCAGCTAGAGAAAGACACATACTGTATGATCTCTCTTACATGTGGAATCTAAAAAAAAAAAAAAAAGAAAAGGAAAGAAAAAGACCAGCTCAGAGATACAGAGAACAGACTGGAGGTCACCAGAGGCAGACAATGGTGGGGTGGGGGTTGGGGGGGTGGGGGGGATCAAAAGGTAAAAAAAGAAAGGCTATTGTGTTATAGCCATTATACAACTGGGTCTCTTTGTCAGCTGTTGCCTATCCAAACTCTCACAATGAGATGCACCTTAAAACGGTTAAGTAACAGACTCAAGACGGCACAGCAATGCAGTGATTTGGTCATGGCTTTTTCTAAGATCCAAACTCCAAACCACTGGTCTGCAAAGTGGAGCCCAAGAGAACCCAGTGTTCGAGAGGACAGGGTTTAAATATGAAAACTCTACTAATGTTTTGTATTTTGCATAGTTTTTAGATGTATGCATTGCACCGGCACAGCTGTATACAGACATAATCTATCAATAAAGGTATGTACCTCTTTTGGTGATATGTGTCTGAAGTTCTGTACCGATGGGCAAACTGGTGAAAGAGCTGGGCTGAGTGGTCCTCGCTGGGAAGGGGAGGTAGACGCTCGGCGGTGGTTTTGCCCCCGTGGTCCAGGAGCCGTGGCTCGGGCTTCCTTATGAATCGCTATTTGTCAGCAGGCTCTTCGATCCTGTCTGTAACACTGTGAGCCTTGCTTGCGCGTGTGCTCATTTGGGCTCACGCCTGTGCTTCTGCGAAAGCGATCCCCCTGCAGCACTGAACCTGACCTTGCTGACACACGTAGGTTCCTCGTGGGCCGCACTGCTACAAATCCTTGCAATTCTTCTGAGTTTCTTACGTGCTGCCCGGCCTCTTCGTGGTCAAGAGCTCCAAACGGGCACCTGGAAGTCACGGCCGTCCTGTTTGCTCTTCTGCCCCAGGCTTCAGCTTTAGGGGACTTTTCCAGTCATCGTTGCCTAAGAAACTACCCCAAAACTCAGGGTCCTAAAACAACATTTATTTTACTCTGCAGTCGGGCAAGGCCGGGTGGAGGAAGCTGGTCTCTGCTCTACTCGGCTTCAGTGAGGATGGTCTGGAGCTGGTGACTGGAATCCTCTGACGGTGCATGTACGTGTTTGGTGGTTAATGCTGGGCTGTCAGCGAGTCTAACGCTACAGCAGCGACACGTGGCCTCCCCATGTGGCTGAGCCCCAAAGGCAAGGGTCTTGAGAGACAGAGTGAGCCCGATAGGAGTCATCCCACCTTCCATGACCTTGGAGTCCCTCTCGCGCCATAGTCTAAAATTGAGGCAGGTGCAAATGCCACCCAGCCCTGACCCCCAGCCCAATTTCAAGCGGAGGGAAAACGGACTCCACCTCTGGGTGGGGGGGGGGGCGGTGGTGATGCTCTGGGAGCACGCGTAGAAGCAGAGATATCCCCGTGCCTTTGGGGGAAAATGCATGCGGCCACAGAGATCTCGCGACGGTGATGTTGTGGGCTCTCCCCGTCAGGAGACTCTATTTCTTTCCATTTCTAATCACGATGGGAGTAGTTAGGGCTACCTCAAATTGCAAACCTCCGGATTCTTGTTCTTTGCTACGTTTAAAATTAAAACAAGAATTCTCCACCATTTTATGGAGAAAACAGAGCACACGTTCATATGGTTTCATAACAAATATTGTTTGTCGGGAGTAAAATAAGATTCTCATTGTTTATGTCAGAAGAGTGTCTTCTTACGCTGATACGTGTTCTGACACTGGTAGGAGACATGATTTTTCAAGAGCTTTCAAAATAAATTCTTCTCTTGCCGTCTGCGCACACATTTCCATCTGTTCGTGGCTGACACGGGAGGCGGTCCAACTTCCTTCAAGGTCATTTGAAACAAACTTTTGTTGCACGGCAGTAAACACTGTCACTTGGTAACAGACTCGTAGAATTTTTGGACGGATGCATTTCGATGCACTTCACCCACCGGCCGTCTTGGATCTGCCTACGGCTTCCCGCTGGCAGCAAGGCAGCTACGGCTGCGAGAGCGAAATCTTGGAAGAGCAGGAAAACCTAAACTAATTAACCCGTGAGACGTGTTCGAGGTTGGCCAGCCCCACCGAATTTGCCTCAACGGTAAAGCCTGGACCTCGCTCTGAGCCACAAAAGGGCACGAGCCTGGACGTGAGCCGCTCGCCTGGCGTCACGCACGATCCGGCTGGTTCATCTCCCCGGATCATACCTCCTGTTCTCAATTTCACTGTTTCCAGCTCCTGCCCCCCGCAGTCCCCTGGCCGACCTGTCCTCTGACACTGCCGGTCCCAGTTCAACAGGCTTCCGTGGCTATCAATTAAAGTCTACACTTCTTCAAGCACAGGGGAGAAAATCTGTCCCTGTATCTGGCTCCGAGTCTCTTTTCTTCACCTGTCCCAACCCCACCTGCTTCTTGGGATCTAACACAAGTGCTCCCGGGCAGTCTGCCCTGATCCCCATGGCCGGAGGGGACGGTCCTGACTCTGGGCCCTCACACTTACCCTCTCTACCTCGTGTGCCCACCGCTCAGGAACACGTCGTTTCACTCTTCAGCCCAGAGCTCCCTGTGGACAGAGGACCCTGCGGGACTCCCCGCAGACGTCATCAGAGCATCTGCCTCCCTCCTCCCGGCACCTCTGTTCCAGGCATGACGCCATCCCTTTCCATGTGCACAGCACTGCTCCCACCAAACACCCTTCCACAGGGACGCCACTGTGCCTCTTGGAACGCGCCGGTCCTTCGCCCTGGACTAAATCCCAGGTCCTCCCCGAGGCCCTCCCACCCTCGTGACACTTCTGGTGTCAGCGTTGTGTACGTGTCCTCCACCATCGAAAGCTGACAGGTGAAACTTCTGTGGCTTTGGTGAAAACATGTCACTTTATGCCATTTTGAAAGATCTGTCTTGCTTCGCTCACTCTCCTGGATCTGCCAAGCCCTGTTAGCGGATGCCCCACGGCCCCACCCATTGCTCTGGGGCCCTGACCCCTGGGGGGCACGTCTCTCTCTGCTTCAAGGGCCGGGCAGGGGTTGGAATTAACACCCCCCTGGAGCTGCCCTCAACGGTCACAGACAGGAGTCCCTGTACAAGTACTTCAGACCCCTCCCCCGTCGGGGGTCTTTTCTAAGGAGCCTGTTTTACATTATCATCTGAGCTTCCCCAGGGATTAGCTCCGGACGCTCACAAAGGAGGCTGCTTTGCTCCCCCATCTCCTCACTAAACCCTGGCCTCCTGCTCCTCAGGTCGGCTTTGCGCCTCAGAGCCCTCATCTCTGGTCCCCTTCTGAGGGGCCCAAACTAGGACACCACGTGTCGACAAAGACCTGCGCATGAGAAGCTATCGTATTTCCCGGTCAGGCTTTCTGTGTAACAAAGACGACCCACCCCCCTCCCCTCTGCAGGTGCTTTTCCTTCCCTGGCCTGCTCCGACCGTGACCTCCAGCTCACATCTGGGCATGTAATCTGGGACCCGCCGCCCAGATCTATCCTCCGCTCTGCCGACTTACATCTTTGCGAAATCCCCGGCCTCAGATCTCCCCCTCCCCGCAGGGAGCAGACCGCCATCCTTGGCTCGGCACTCGAGGCCCCTCACATGCCCTGCTCAGGCCTGCCCTTCTAGCCTCACAGCCTTGTCTGCACTCAGCCTGTGGGGAACAAGGAAGCTCTCTCCTGGAAGGTCCCCACTTCCCAGCAGACATCACCTGGGGTTGTGAGTATTGGATGAGCTGACTTGCCACCTGCTCCGGGAAGTTTCTCTAGCCGGGGACAGGACTTCCTCCTCTGTGGACAGCCCTGCTCTGACCACCTGTGTCCCGGATCTCCTCCGCCGTGTCGCAGTGCCCCGCAGTCTGCAATCACAGAACCACCATCGGCCCCCGGAGGAAGTATGACCACGGCGGTTCCAGACCCGCGGGGCTTCTGGAGCCCGCCTGCGTGGGTTTGAATCCCGGCTCCGCTGCTTAGCTGCTCTGTCACCTAAGTTCTCTGTGCCCGCTTCCTCTGCTGAAAGATTTGGACGGGAACAGAACCCAACTCACAGGCTCGTTCACATGATGCGAAATGTAACACGATGAACGGCGTCTGGTTCACCTAAGAGACATTCACCATTACTAGGAATTACTAGAAACAGTATTATTATTAGTATCGGTATTATATTCCGGAGCAGAGGTCCCCAAAGGGGGACCTGCATTTGTAAAGCTGTTGAGAAAGGGAATCCCCCAAACCTACGAGCTAAAACTTGCTCGAGATGCAGACTGGAGGAAACTAAGGGGGCATGGGCGTTAAATGCAGGATCCTGGACCAGAAAAAGGACATCTGTGGGCTAATTTGCAAACTCTGAGTAAGATCTGTGGCTGATTAATTGTACCGCGTCAGTGTTAATTTCCTGGCCTAAGGTTAACTCAGAACAAAACGCTGTAAAACTTTTCCTAGGACAGAGGATCAAAGGGCTCCCCTAGTGAGCGCCCCTGCCTGGTGACCGCCCAGAGGCCAGCACAGAGCCACTCCAACATGGCGGGACAGGCTCCCTGGGAAATCTATATGTGCCCGGTAGGCAGGGCCATTTAGTCCTGGGTGGCTCCCGCAGGACCTGGTGGGCACACACAGGCTCAATAACAGATGGCATTTGTTTAAATGAACTTAATCAGCCCTTCCCTCTGAGCGCTCCCGAGACCGCTTTCAGTAGATGTCCTCAGAATATTGACCTCTTCCCCAAGATCTAATGGGTCTATTTCAACTCGCTACTGCACCTCAGAACACAGAAGAGCACTTTGGACCCCTCCCCGCCCCACCTCCTCCTATACTTATGTGGCTCACCTGGAGAGACTTCTAGAAGAAAACTGAAAGCAGAATGTTTAGTTACCAGTTTCTTTTCAGTGCCGCAAATCATCATAGCCTCAGTGGAGACAGGAAATATTCCTTTAGAAAAACACGGGGCCGCCTGGGTGACTCAGTCCACGGAGCGACTGACTTCGGCTCGGGTCAAGATCTTGCAATTAACGAATTTGAGCCCCGCATCGGGCTCTGTGCTGACGGCTCGGAACCTGGAGCCTGCTTCTGATTCTGTGTCTCCCTCCGTCTCTCCGCCCCTCCCTGGCTCACACTCTGTCTCCCTCTCAAGAATAAATAAACATTAAAAAAGAAAAAAATAAAAACTCAGACTTAATGTTGTGGGAAGCAAGAAAATTGTGCCATCAATGCCACCGACCATTCCAGGAGGCACGTCGGTGGTCTGGAGCAGGAAGCGCTGATGAAGGGGGGCAGGGAAAGTGTTCTGACCAAATCATGTGGCCCCTAAAAGCAAGCCCTGGGGCCCTGGAAGAGGAATAAAGAGGTCACCACCGTCACTACAATCTAGGGTTTTATCCCTGGAAACGCAGCAAGAGCTGCAGGGTGAGCAGCCGTGTATGAGGTCGGCGTCAGAGAAGCCCCCTCACCCACGTGGCCACGTCTGACCACACTCCCCCCCTCGTCTGTGTCAGAGAAGCTCTCTGGGCTTCAAATGGGCGTCTTTCTTGGGCCTGTGCCCTTGCCCCGAACTTGATCCTCTCAACAGATTTCCCGCCCATGCTCCGCGCCAGGGCCTCTCAGCCCCCGCGCATGGGATCTGACGCCGCTCACCGCGTTCCAGCATCCTAGTCACGTGGCGAAGGGTGGACGTGGGTGAACCAGGGTCTGTGACCTGGTGGAGGAGGAGACAGTGTCCATCGCGATCTCCAGAAGGGAGTAAACTGCCCGCCTTTCGGCATGTTCGTTCAACACCCCTGACTCTCGTACCGACTCGGGTGCCAAGGGGCCAGATGAGCAACGTGACCCAGAGGCAGGCGGAGCCGGGTCCCTCGAGGTCAGGCGAAGAGACAGCGGCAGCAGAACGCCACCGTGACTGCCACCAAAGCCCACAGGTAACCCCAGTCTGCCAGGCTAGGGCCCCGTGCCCGATGGGGAAGCCCAGAAGAGGCATCCGGAATTGAAGGGGGACCGTGATGGCTTTCACACCGCCCTACAGGGGTGACATGAAGGGGGCCCCAGACCCAGCGTCCGCGCTGCAGGCCCCAGGGCTCTTCTCCCAAAGCAGCCGGCACCCTTCCGGGACAGCTTCGCGATGGCCTCCCTCCTGCGTGGCGCCCATCACAGCCTCTTACTGCCACACTGTCCTCTTGAGGAACGCGGAATTTACCGGATGCCTCCTGTGCTTTAATATCCTGACATGAATGGGAGCATCAAGGCAGAGGGCACTCAGCTGAGAGCTCTAACGGCTGCCCACCTGGAGAGACGGGACCACAGGGAAGGCCAGCGTGACCCAGAGCACCTTCCTGAGAACGGGCACCCAGTCCCCCGTGGCCTCCTCTGAGCACTGGACACCCCCATGAGCCCCACAGGTCTGACCCCTCCCTTTCCCCTTAGAGTAAAATCCAGACTCCTCACAAAATCCAGCTGGACGGCGAGCCCCTGGCCTCCCCTCCCAGCCCACAGGCCTCCCTGCCTCCCTCCTGACTCGGGGCCTCCGTGTCTGTTCTCTGTTCTCTCCTCCGGCCAGAAGGTCCTTCCGCCCCTTGAATTCTGCAAGTCTCACCTCAGAGGACTCGGCCCCCAAGAAGCCTTTCTGGAAAGTACTTCCCAACACCCCTGTGCCCCACCCCCCCACCACCCGGTCACTCTCGCGACAGCATGACGTGACTATTGAAATAGCGCGCTTACGGGTACATTTAGCATTTTATGATCTGTCTCCACAAGGCAAGTCGAAGTTCCGGGTAGGGCAGGGCCGCGCTCCTGCTGTTCCCTGCACCCCCCTGCACAGTGTTTTAACAAACCTGTGACCCCGACGGTCACCTTGGGGGAATCTCAATGGGTCAGGCTCTGCTCACAGCACGCAGCTCGCCTGTGACAGAGTGACAGGGTCTCCCACGTAATGGGCACCCCAGGGCTCAATCGTGTCCATCGGAGCCCGGCTGCGGGCCCTTCCCACCTCCACCTCAACACGGACCCCCCGCCGGCACAGGTACCCGCTGCCCATCCGCCAGGGAGAACTGTGCCAACGTCTCCTGGCCTTGCGCCTTCACGGCCTCCACCGCCCGCCAGCCTCTGTGTCCGATGCCAACCCATCCTCTGTGGTCTTCCCTCGGCACAGCCACACCTGCTCCAAGGCTCCCTCCAGCCTTGCTCTGCAGGCGCCCGCTCGCGTAGGAGTCATGACCGCTCTGGGGCTCCCTCACTCGAGGAGAAAAGCAGCGAAAATAAGCCACTTAACGTGACGCTGCTGCTCCGTGCTCAGAGGGGAGGGGAGGGTCTCCTTCCTGACTCAGGAGATGGACCCGCTGCCCCCAGGGGAGCAGTGGATGCCCCACCTCTCACCCCGAATCTCATGAAGACGCTGAGTACTTCCCGCTAGGAGTCACCCCAGGGCCGCTGCACGAGGCTGCTAAAATCGCGACTTTGTGCTTTGGTGTCGAGCCCAGAAACATAAATGGGGCGTCAGGGCAGGTGGACCCCGTTATCTGGCTGTTCCGCGTCCCGCCACAACTCGGGAGGACGCAGGTTTGTGAGTTCGTGGACAGCACATCGAGAGGCAGGTCCCGGCCTCCCCGAGTCTGGGTGGAACTAGCAACTGCCCGGACAGAGGACGGCCGTGGCATGGTCACCCCGACACTTGCTCAGAAACGGCCCCTGCAGAACCTGCTGGTCCTTCCTGGGAGCCTGCAGCCCAGGGGCAGGTGAGAAGGTCCAGCTACGGTCAAGGACTGGGGAGGGACCCACCGAGGAGCCCCGTGGTCCCAGCCCCGTGCCTGCATGTGGACCAAGACCCCGCCATTACCTCACACACTAACTGACGCTGTGACAGTGATGAGGGACCACAAGGCAGGCCGAGGCCCAGCACAAGCTAGCATCCCCGGACCCCAGGTGGGATATGGGTGACATTCCTTCCTCAGGCACTCCAGGCTGCCCAAGGACAAAAGGGAAAAACAAATGGTTGAGAGAGATCACGGTCATACAGGACATGAGTCTCCATCAGGTTACACATATCTTGTTAGTAAATTACAAGGCAAAGGCGGTCTTATCAACGGCTTCATCCCTACAAACCTGTAGACTCAGTTTCCCGGAGCCCCCACATCACCCTCCCCTCCACAGGGATGGGGGAACACAGGCCAGAAGGAAACAGCGGCTGAAACCGAACATCCTCGTGACCTGCAGCCCGCAGACAAATGCTCGAGGCAAATACGGAGCAGAGCATTTGTCCAGGAGCCCCGCCCCTCCTGGTGGTAAGGCCTTAGTAGAGGGAAACAACTTTGACAGCAGCGAGGCCCCTGGCGCCCTCTGGGTCCTCTTTAGCGTATCAAGTCCTTCTAGAAACCTCCGTTTTGCCTTTACCTCCCCACCTCTACAGTAGAGAAGGAGTCACTCCTCACGACCCCAGCGCAGCTCTTCCCGCCCACAGGTATGTCCCCGTGCTTCAATAAAATCACCTTCTTTTGCACCAACGATGTCTCGAGAATTCTTTCTTGACCATCAGCTGCGAACCCCCATCACCCCAAAACCCCATCAACAGTTCAGCGTCATGGGAAGGAAGGATTTGGGCCTTAATCTGAAGGCTTCAGGCCCCGGAGGGACGTAGCCAGAACTGTGCCATTGACGAGGTCTCTCTGGTCCCGGTGGGGAGCAGGGCTTTGTGGAGGGTGGATGGGAATTCAGGGAACATGCTGAGCTCAGCAGGGACACCCAGCAGGGCCACCTGTCACGGCTCATTTCCCGGGAGAAAGGCTTTCTGGCTCGCCGGTCACAGCCAGTGGTGCCGACATCGGACGGTCAGCACTCTGCTGCTCTGAGCTGGGTGCCCGGAGGGGCAAGGCCCTCACTGTGTGCGTCGGCTCCTCCCAGGGCCGGCACAGACACGAGGGAAACACCCGGACCACAAGGACCCGGCTCGCGCCCGCTGGGTCCATACCTGGATTCAGAGCCGTCTTATCTGCGGGCTGTGCAGTAGGGGCATCTCTTCGCCCAGGGGAGCTGGACGGGGCGGGGGAGAGCCCACAGGCTGGGATTATGGGGGCTGCCAGGAGGGGACGGGGGCTTCTGGGAGACTGGGGCTCGGGGATCCACACCCTGAGAGGTGCTGCAGGGAGGGTGGAGGTTCTAGGGGCTTCTATGTGACCCAGGAGCACACACACTGACCAGAGCAGGGGCCCTGTCCTCCTTCCTGCTTGGGGCCGGGTGGCCCCAACTCAGTGAAGTCTACACCCATCTCATGAGGGCAGGCAGCTGGGTGGGCCTCCCCCCACACAGGTGGGGTCCTGCCTGCATCAGAGCCCAGACAAGCTTCACGGGCAATTGGGGAGACATGAGATGGCTTCTGTGGGTTCTCATGAGAGTCTCCCCAGAAACTCCAGGAACAGCTGGGGGGGGGGGTCTTAAATAAGGCTGGGGTCTCTCCTTGTGCAGCTGGTGACACAGGTCAGGAAATGTCATCCCAGGGAAAGGCAGGGGTGTCGGGGAACAGCCAGGAGCCACACGATGTCCCCCTGACAAGACAGGAGCAGGAAAGGAAACACAGGGCTGTCCGGACTCCCCCAGTGTGGGAGGGGGCTGAGTGGGGGAAGGCCCTCTGCCCCTTCTCCGGAGGACCAGCCCCCCCATCGCCCCTCGACATGATGTTCTGTGATGTTCGGTTGACCGAGACTTACCAGTGCCCCCTGTAGGCAGCACAAGCCAGCAGGGGAGGGGACCAGATGGAGGCGGCGGTTCCAGGGGCTCCAACGGCAGAGTTTGCAGATGACACAGGGAGACACGCCATCGCATCCGCATCTTCACACGGGTTCAAAGACACAGACATCGCACGTGCTGAGGGAGGACAATGCAGTTTAGAGTTTTGAACACATTCCATGGGGCGCCTGGGGGGCTCAGTCGGTTGAGCATCTGACTTGGGCTCAGGTCATGATCTCGCAGTTTGTGGGTTCGAGCCCCACGTCGGGCTCCGTGCCGACAGCTCGGAGCCTGGAGCCTGCTTCAGCTGCTGTGTCTCCCTCTCTCTGCCCCTCCCCTGCTCACACTGTCTTTCTCTGTCTCAAAAAAAATAAAAAATAAAAAATAAAAAAAAAACATGATCTGAGCAGTTGCTACATGAGATTCTCTGGGTCTCTGCTCCGTGAAACCTTGTTAAAATGACAGGACCACCAACTTGAGTGCTTGAGTCACCAGGCAGGGAAGTGGGGGCACTGAGCCCCACACAACCCACTTCCCCGCACCCCTGCATGGACCAGGTCCTGATGTAGAGGAGCACAGAGAACTGGTCCGCAGGGCAAGCAGCTCCAAGCATGTGGGGCACATGGACACAAGACCAGACCAGGGGACCAAAGTGCAGGTTCCCCACCCCTGCCCTCAGACGTGCCCTGTGGGCATCTGGACCCTGCATGTTAACTACCAGGCCGTCCTCCAGGTAATTCTGAGGCAAGCGATCCAGCAGACAGAGTTGGAGACGTGGTAAAATAGAACCCGCGGTTTTCAAACTTCCGTGAGGACGATCTCGTAAGAAACCAGTGTTATGGTCCCACATCCAAGACCTTCACACTCGTACAAACACAACAGAAGCTTCCTGGGGCTCATCCTGTGCTGGGCCCTCATCTATTTTGTGCTGTTTTTATTCCATTTCTTTTCTAATTAATTTATTTTGAGTGAAAGAGCGAGGCGAGGCGGGGAGGGACAGAGAGAGAGAGAGAAAGAATCCCAAGGAGGCTCCGAGCTGTCAGCACAGAGCCCGACGCGGGGCTTGAACTCACAAACCATGAGATCACAACCTGAGCTGAGATCCAGAGTGGGTGCTCAACTGACCGAGACCCCGGGCACCCCTGTTCCATTTCGTTCCTTAAATGCTGCCCTTGCCCCTAGTTGGCTACTGCAAACCGTAAACCGGGGGAAACCAGCCAACACTGAAAGGGATGATGCCCAGCTCTCCGCCCCCTTTACAAGAAAACCCCAACTAGACGTCCTGACACGTGGCTGGCGCCCCCGGGGGAGTGGGCTCGGAGCCGGAGCCGAGGTCCCCAGAGAGCGGCGGCCGCAGGGTCGGAGCCCGGAGCCCGGAGCCCAAGGAGCAGCTGTGTCTCCTCTGAGGTGCAGCAGCGGGGAGGGGGCGGGAGGCAGACCCAGCAGGTGGACCAGGCTGTGCCCTGTGACTCTCTCGCTGGGCCCTCGAGTCATCAGCGGACTGAATGAGCCAAGCCAGTGCTTGACGGAGGGGCTTTTTTGCACCATTAAGGAGCCCAGCTGCATTTCTGGTAAGAGGACAGTTCCAAGAGCAGCCTTGGTGGGGGTGGGGGTGGGGGGTGGGGGGTGGCAGAGATGGGCCCCTGACCTGGGGTTGACTTTTTCTTTCTAGGTTAATCTGACAAAACTCTCACTTCACAGGTGGAAAGCTCTTCCTGTAATTTCAAAGCTAAGTTGGGACTGAGAACGAAGCTCACCGATCCCGGGGGGTGTCCCCGGCCCCCTCTTGGGACGCAGCACCCAGAGAGGAAGGCACCCATCACCTGCCCCGAGGCCCCGGCCCCGGCTCGGGCTCCCCTGTCTGCTCCTTGCTCTCCTTCGGGGGTAATGGGGGTAGGAGAGGAGCTGCGTGTGGCACGCTGGGGTCTGTGTCTCTCAACAAGACGGTGTCCCCCTCCTGTAAGGGTACATGTCACAACAGCCACTCGCATATGAAGTCACAGAAACAAGGCCGCTGTGACCTTTGGGCTCACCTGGGGGGGGGGGACAGAGGGAGGGGGGCCTGAGGGAGGACAGAGGGAGGACAGAGGGAGGAGGGCCTGAGCACCTGTCACTGAGTCCTGCCTGCTGGGGGGCAGGCACATGGCCCCCCTTCCGCGTCTCCCTGCAGGCTCACCGTGTCATACAGGCACCGAAGTCGAGGAGCCCGTGCTTGAACAAAGGACACGGAGAGCAGTGACATCGAGCCACGGTGCAGTGACACTGACAACGGCTCGTTCCCCACCCCTGATGGAAGCCCCTGGGCACCACCTGACGGGGTTATTTTGGGTTCTTTGCAGCAAATAATTGCTTATTCCTCGGGCTGCACCCCACACTGTCGCGTCCGTGGTGTTTAGAACCGCACGTTTCATAAACCGGCAAAAATACAGGTGACTTGGAAAAAAATCGGTAATTCTATTTACAATCTCAAATGAATCCAGTGGAATGTTGTTAAAGTCCCCCTGTTATGGGTGTAGCGTGTCAGCAGAGACGGAGAGACGCAGACCCCGGGGCCACTGCGGCCAGCACCCAGGAGTGGAGAAAAGGGCCAAGTTACACTGGCCGCGTGCCAACGGCTGACGTGAACAATTGCTGAGGGGGACGTTACCGCCACATCAAAATCCTCCGTATGCTGCACAGACAGTAATGTGGATTTAAAATTTTTTTTTTCAACGTTTATTTATTTTTGGGACAGAGAGAGACAGAGCATGAACGGGGGAGGGGCAGAGAGAGAGGGAGACACAGAATCGGAAACAGGCTCCAGGCTCTGAGCCATCAGCCCAGAGCCCGACGCGGGGCTCGAACTCACGCACCGCGAGATCGTGACCTGGCTGAAGTCGGACGCTTCACCGACTGCGCCACCCGGGCGCCCCAGTAATGTGGATTTAAAAACGCTCCCTAACACACTGCTTCCTGGGCACCAATCCTCACTTCCCACGGGCGCTCCTGACCAGATCCCTCGGACTCCTGGGGACAGGAAAGAGCCACAAGGGGGTCCCGTCTCGTTGGCTCTCCTGGTCCCCAAGACACAGCTTCCTGCGTGGCTCCTACAGACACCCCTCACGTTCCAGCTTTTCGAGGTGCACGCAGTCCAGACCCCCACCTGGCCTGGGCCAAAAGCACACAGCGTGCGGAGTGGAAAACCTCGCAGCCCCAGCTGCATCACCACGGGCCACGGTGTGGCTCGCGTGGGCCCTACGTGCTTTTGCATTTGTGAACCCCCTCCCCCATTAAAACGTTATTAAAAATTAGGGGCTCCTGGGTGGCTCAGTTGGTTAAGCTCCAACTTTGGCTCAGGTCACGATCTCACAGTCCATGGGTTCGAGCCCCACGTCGGGCTCCGTGCTGCCAGCTCAGGACCTGGAGTCTGCTTCCGGTTTTGTGTCTCCCTCTCTCTCTACACCTCCCCTGCCCATGCTCTCTCTCTCAAAAAGAATAAATGTTAAAAAAAAAAAAATCATGTTAGTGTCTGTACAGTGACCCGAACTGTATTTCAACGAGCAAAATTACCACTTGGAGGGGGTAAGGGGCGCAGGGAACAGAAGTTACGTTACTGGAGTGACTTACTGTAGGTAAATGGATGTTGTGCTCCAGTTAGCGGATTTGTTTTCACTGGGGCTCATGGGGTCACCAACTCCAATGCAACTTTAGCTCTATTCTAGCACCGAGCAAATGAGTTAATTCCGTAAAACCTTGGATTGCTGTTCTGTGAGTGTTCCGCAAGACGAGCAAACATTTCTAATAAACTTTAACTTGATAAACGAGCGACGTCTTGCGATACGAGTTGTATGTGACGCTGAACGTCACATGATCACCACTGAGCCGATGGTTCTTAAAATCCGCCTTGAGGGGCGCCTGGGTGGCGCAGTCGGTTAAGCGTCCGACTTCAGCCAGGTCACGATCTCGCGGTCCGTGAGTTCGAGCCCTGCGTCGGGCTCTGGGCTGATGGCTCAGAGCCTGGAGCCTGTTTCCGATTCTGTGTCTCCCTCTCTCTGCCCCTCCCCCGTTCATGCTCTGTCTCTCTCTGTCCCAAAAATAAATAAACGTTGAAAAAAAAAAAAAATCCGCCTTGATATACAAGTGCTTTGGATTACAAGCATGTTTCTGGAACGAATGATGCTTGCAAACCAAGGTTTTACTGTTCATTGCAGACAGTGAGAGGGGTTTCTCACTGTTGGAGAAGAAACTCATAAATTAGAAAAGGGGGGGGGTGGTAGAATGAACCCTGTGTGGTGCTGCAGGGGACCTGGAGGTGTCAGCGTGGACTTGAGCTCATGGCCACGTGCACGCACACGCAGATGTGGGTATGATGGGTGTGGAGGAGCATATTCACGTTGTAGAAACTTCCATAAGACACACGTCCTAGGTCTGCTCACCGAGGAGGCTCACGTTGACCCCAGAGAAGGGAAACCCACCGAGCATACCCAGTGCCTAGACCTTGATTTCCAAATTCATTTTCCAATCACAAGGCACATCTCCTTGGAGAAATGGTTTGCTCCAGGGCTGGGGCCCTGAGTACACAGGAGAAGCCGAGGGCATCTCGTGAGCCAGAAACCAAGCAGATGCTCCACAAAGATGAGGGCGGGCTAAGGACAGAGGAGGCAGCTTGGAGCTGCTCTGCTGACCAAATACGGGACAATCTGAACCACAAAACCACCATGGATTATATCCAGTAAAACAAAAGAACCCATGAATCCACACCGACGCAAATAAATAGGTGGGGGGAAGGAGAAGCTTTTCCAACTCATGAAAGTATCACGGACAACAGGAAAGCCCCACTTGGAAAGCAGCACAGCGCAATCGATTCAGCCCAGAACCATTCACAAGAGAGGAAAGCCGTGAGAGAAAGCACGAGACACAGGATATTTACAGTTTCAAAGTGTTTGCCCACAAATACTTATTAGAAAAGACAACCACATTAACTTGACAATGGGCAAATCTGGCACTTGATACTGTGAACACAGGATCAGAGCAAACCTCACTTGAAATAAAAACGGGCATAAACTCAGCGTGTGAGAGGGGCGCGTGGGTGGCTCAGTCCATCAAGTGTCCAACTTCAGCTCAGGTCACGATCTCACGGTTCGTAGGTTCAAGCCCCATGTCGGGCTCTGTGCTGACAGCTCAGAGCCTGGAGCCTCCTTCGGATTCTGGGTCTCCTTCGCTCTCTGCCCCTCCCCCGCTCTGTCTGGATCTCTCAAAAATAAAGAAAAATGTTAAAATAAAATTTAAGCTCAGCACGTGATCGTGGACTAGAACAAAACACGGGTAGTACACCCAGCCAACTGCATCAGGTCCTCCGTTAAAATCAGAGGGATGTCGACGCATTACTTTTCCAACTGCACCGTGGTCAGGTAAGAGAAGGCGCCCGTGTTTAGGAAACACGCTAAAATATAGAGCGGTCGGTGCTTTCAAACATTTCAGAAAAATAATCGTGTCTGTGTGTGGGTGTGTATACGCACGTGTGTGTGCGTGTGCGTGTCTGTGCACGTGCGTAGGTAGAGAAGAAATGATAAAGCAGGTGTGGTGAAATGTTAACACGTGGGGAACCTAAGTAAAATCTACACGGGAATGCTTTGTACTATGTCTTTTCCAGGTCTGAAGTGATTTCAACATAGTTAAATGTAGGACGAACACTGGCTGCTCGTGTTAACCAAAGTCACCCTTTTGAACCAGCCCAATTCAAATTGATTATCACGTAGCTTCTAATCTGACAAACGGCACATAACACGGTTTTATTTTATTTATTTATTTATTTATTTTTTTCCAACGTTTATTTATTTTTGGGACAGAGAGAGACAGAGCATGAACGGGGGGAGGGGCAGAGAGAGAGGGAGACACAGAATCGGAAACAGGCTCCAGGCTCCGAGCCATCAGCCCAGAGCCCGACGCAGGGCTCGAACTCACGGAGCGCGAGATCGCGACCTGGCTGAAGTCGGACGCTTCACCGACTGCGCCACCCAGGCGCCCCGCATAACATGGTTTTAAAACTGACACGTGAAAGTAGTTTTTCTGGGACACTTGCCATTGCTTTGAGTTCGATAATGATAAACCATGGGATGTTTCTCTCAAGAAGCAAAGAATCATAGGGGCGCCTGGCGGCTCAGTCGGCTGAGCGTCTGTGTCTTGCTTTCGGCTCAGGCCACGATGTCACGGCTCGTGAGTTGGAGCCCTGCATCCGGCTGTGCGCCGACCACTCAAAGCCTGCCTGGGATTCTCTGTCTCCCTCTCTCTGTCCCTTCCCCTGCTCGCTCTCGCTCTCAAAACAAAGAAATAAACTGAGTAAGAAAGAAGCAAAGAATCATAGGTGGGACGCCTTTTGCTGAGAAGCTGTATCACAAACATTTCTCGTATTCTGGACATACGGTGGGATATTCTGACATCTTAAAGCCTGCTCTGGCTGGGGAGGGACTGCCCCCTCTAGAGAACCAGTTCTTGGAGCAGCAGAGGCCCCCTCGTGCCTTTGATCTGCAGAGTGACCATGCGGGGCTGGGGGGGACCTCCTCTGCCTCGACCATCCCGGGGCCACGTACTACTGGGGACATCCCGTAGCCCCCAGCCCACGGGCCTCAAACCGGCCGGCCCGTCCTCGGCTGTTCGCCAGCCCTGCCTGCCTTTTCCTCCGGCCTGATGCTTCCTTCGCTCCTCTCTCGTCTCCTGACCGCCTGGTGTCTCACATGGCCCTGTGAGCCCGCAGCCTCCGCCGCCAGCACCTGGGAGCGTAACGGACTGTGCTCCCGAGCCTTCCCTTGGCCTCCTCTCGCAGCCTCACCGGACCGACGACCCCATAAAGGGACACAGAATGCAAGTCAGGGCCATGCTGCGGCCACATTGTCTCCTAGTGATGGAGTCCCGGGTGGGACGAGACAGAAAGCCTCCAGTCTCATCAGGACCATGAGCCCCGCCTCTGGACATCCTCCCAGGCCCCTTCAGGGCCTGCCACTGGCTCCCCACCCCCTTGCGGAGGCACACAGCGCACCAGGTGCCCTGCGGGGACTTGTGCCCGGGCACCAGGCCCCAGCACAGAGGGGCTCCCCACACTCCCGGCTTTGCCTGCTTCTGGTATATTCCCAACAAACAGGGCCTGCAGCTCCTTTCCAAAGTTCCGCCCCCAGGGAAGGAGGCGAGAAACGTCTGGAAATTGGCTCTCCCTTCTCTGTGCCCCTCACACCGGCAGTCCTGCACCAGTGACCAAGAGGCACAGAGAATGAAGTCTGGCTTCCTTGTCCCCGGGAAGGACCTAAAGAAGCTTGGCCTGAGATGCCGTAGCCCTGGCCGGTGCCTTCTCCCTCCCTGTGCTTTCCTGGAAGCCCCTCCCACACTGGACCACCCGCTCCTTGTCTCTGGGGAGCCCGCAACCAGAAGGAACGCTATGACAATCGATGGCGCTAAGGTCTGCGGAAGACCCCCGCAAACCAGAAGGCCCTACAGGTGAACACGGCCTCATTACCACTACGGACATTTGGAACCGGTCCTGCCCGTCGACCCCCCCACCCCCTGGGGCCCGTTCCCACGCGGCCCCGAATCTCAACTTTCTCTCTGCTAACCTGCAGGTGCCGTGGAACAGACCAGCTCCAGACTTGGGGGCTCAGACCGCTCACCGTTCCTCCGGGTCCTGCTCGAGCGGGTGCTCCTGCGGGTCCTGCCGGGGCCGACTCGGGCCCCCGCGCTCGGTCACTGGGGTGGCCGTGGCATCTTTGATGCCATCTTCCTGAGCAACGTTCCTGGAAAACAGGAGCAGGGACAGGGAGCGCGCTGAGGCCCAGGCGTGGCGGTCACGCGGCGTGCCTGACGCGCTCTGCAGGTGAGGACGAGTCACACGGCCGGCCCAGGCGCGGGGGTGCCGTATTTCGCCTGCCACAGCGCCACATCCACCCGGCGGGGTGTAAGCAGCGGGGTCACAGGTCCGATTCGCACATCTCCAGGGAGCACGCGGCACCCGCTGGTCACGGGGCGACAGTCACCTCCCCGGGACAGGTCGCTGATCGAGAACCGTCCACCTGGGACACAGCGGCCGGATCTGAAGACCCCGACCTCTAGGTGCAGCCTTGGAGCCAGGCCCCTCCACGCCCAACAGGCTGGCCGCGTGTGGCTGTCCCCTGAGGGCCGCGCATCATCACGTCTGTCCCCCCACAGGAGGAGCAGGGTCAGACTGGAGGCCAGGGTGGCAGTTTCGGACGTGGAAGGAGCTTGAAGTATTTGGGCTCCAATATGTGTGGTGCTGGCGGGATGTCAGCAGGGCCCCGGTGACGCCAAATGTCTGGCTGGGGACAGATCCAGCCCTTCCCCCAAGGGCGGGGCAGGTGTGTTAGGAGGAGGGGTGGGGGCAGGGCAACGCCAGGTGGGAGGACACCGCCAAGTCCAGAGCAGGAACCAGGGGCTGTGTTCCGTGCAGAGCATTATTCCAGGAAAAAGGACAGGCTGATTGCAGCCACTTTGTGTCACCAACAATAGTTGCTCCTGAACCTGCCTCGTGTCTGTTTCTCTCTGTCAACCTCAGAGAAGCGGGATGAGACACGGTGACCCCGCCTGTGCCGGGGATGGCAGAGCTCACAGAGCGGGTGCGGCTGAGACCCAGGCGTGTTCTCTTTCGGGGGGTTCGGCTGTTTCCACCTTCTCTGAGGCTTGGGAAACCGCCAGCCTCCCCCACCATGAAAACGACCCCCTCCAGGAAGCCCGAACAACGTGTGAGGGGAAGCCTCATCCGTGGCGGTGACCCCTCCTCTCTCTCTGGCTCTCCGCGGCTCGGGCCCGAGCGCACAGGGCAGTGAACGTGGGAGAGTCTACGCAGCTCTGGAGCATCCAGTCGTCGCTAGGAGCCGTGCAGGGTTCTGAGTATTTGAATCCACTTCCCAAAGATGCTGTGACGCGGGTGCGGTCACCGGCCCCGTTTTACAAGATTAAGCCACTGGCCTAAGGCCACGGGGGCTGGAAGGTGGCAGGGCTCGGACGAACCTTGTTTTAACGCAAAGGCCTTTTTCTCAATACTAAGGGTTCCAGGTCCCCCCGGCGCCGTCAGGAGCCTTAGATCCACCATGTGGACTGAGTACAAAACATGCACACGTGCCATGGAGACCGACGGCATGCCGTCACTTCCAGGTCATGATGAAGTCCTCACAGCTTGTCCTGAGCCTCCCCCCACGCACTGAAATGCATCCATGACAAGAGGCTGGCCCTGCAGCCGTTCTGACCCGCTATGCACGTGCAGTGTAGGCTTAAGCTCCGTCCCTCGCCTTCCTCGCCACCGTTTTTGAGTTATTTCTTCCATCGGGTGAACTCCTAGGAAGTGGGGCTCCAAAACAAACCAAGAAAGTTTCTTTCGGGTCCAGTCCAGTGCTGTTCCTGGGTCTTTACCCTTAATGATTTACAGACGCGGGTTTGGCTGACGGTAGACACAGAGGCCCCGAGATCGTTCTCCCTGTGAAGGCCTGCGCGACAGGGCCACACGTCACTCGCCTCCCGCAGCACCGGGCAGGACGGGGTGTGGAAGAATAAGAACAACCAGCAACTCTGGGCCAGGCCCCGCGCTTGTGCTGGGAAAGTTCCCGCGCGCCCGGTGAGCACGGACGGCACATCCCCATCACACCCACCTGCCCCCTCCTGACGGGGAAGTGGAGGGGAGCAGAGACCCACCCTCGCGACCTGGGGTGGATTCACGGTGGTAACTGTATTTAGTGGGTCAGAACTAACCGGGACGAATTATCTGACTAGAGGGAATCATCGGAGCACTGAGGAGGCCACAGCGTGTGTTAAGTGTTATGTGTTTAACACTTGTTACACACATGCATTTGTGTGAACATACACACACACACACACACACACACACACACGTTTCGTATTGTGGATCGTGTTCCAAAACTGTGTGAAAGCCACCGGCTCGTCCAAATCCCAACCATTCCTTCTAGTTCCTCTGCTGCCCCCGCAGAGAAAGAAACCTTCCCAAAAGTATTCCAAGCCTCCTGGAAACGTTCTGGAGCCTTCCTGGCCCAGAGTGCACGTGGGAAGGTGCGGCCAGGCTGAAGCCGTGTGGACGCGCCCCCACGCTCCCGGGCCCCCCCCCCCCCCAGTGCTGGCGGAGGAGCTCTGAGCCACAGGTACGTCTGTGGGCAGCTCCCCCACGCGGAACTGCTGTCTCCCGCGGCCGTAGCAGCCCGCAGAGACACACGGTGAGGCCCCGTGACAACCGCCAATAGTGGATGGAGATCACCTAACTCGTGATGTCACTCAACGGTAAAATGGTAGCAAACGATACGGAGAAAGGGACAGACGGTGCCACCTGATACCGTTGAGTGTCAGAACCATGATCATGTACCAACCACGGGACCCTCAAGCATGTCAGCCTGTGACCACGAAGACTGCAGTTTCCAAGGTTTTCTGGGGCCCTTCCGCCTGAGACCAGACTCCTCGCCTGGCGTCTGTGCCTCACCTCCGAGCAGGTCCTCTTGCGTCCGGAGGGAAAGGGCGGGAGGGAGAGAGGCGGGGGGTCCGCGGAAACAGCCCTGCTTTGCCAACGGGGAGACTGGGGCTGAGCGGGTCATGTAGTCTGTGAGCACCGGGGCCTCCCTCTCCAAAGGAAATGAGAAGGATTCGCGTTACTCACAGGGTTACCAAGATGAGTTAAGATCACACAACCCAACCATGTGCTCGAAGTTCCCTCTATGTTGATTCAAGGGCGTGTAAAGGCCAGAAGCAAAGGGACGGAAAAGATACTTCACATAAATGGAAATCAAGAAAACCGGGTGGTAATACTTACGTCAGAGAAAATCGACTTTACGTCAAAAATTGTCACAAGAGGGTCGCCAGGGGGGCTCAGTCGGTTAAGCATCCGACTTCCGCGCGGGTCACGAGCTCACAGTTTGTGGGTTCGAGCCCCGCGTTGGGCTCTGTGCTGACAGTTCGGAGCCTGGAGCCTGCTTTGGATTCTGCGTCTCATTCTCTCTCTCTCTGCCCCTGCCCTGCCCACACTCTGTCTCTCTCAAAAATAAATAAACATTAAAAAAAAATAATCTCTGACACGGAGGAGGACTGAGACCCCACCAATCTCCTGACCACAAGGGACTAAACTAGAAGTCAACAGCGAAGGGAAGGATGGAGATTACGAATAGGTGGAAATTAAACAGCTCTTGAGCGATGGTGGGATCCAAGAAGCAACAACTAAAAGGGGAAACAGAAGCTACCTGGGCACAAGAGAAAAGAAAACCACTGATGCGGCAACTGGTAACCCTAAGAGGGAGGTTTACTGGGACAAACGCCCACATGAAACACGAACAAAGGCCTCAAGTAACAACCTAACTTTGCATCTCAAGGAGCCAGAAAAAAACACCAGCTCTGTCCAACCTTAGCAGAGGAAAGAAAATAACGGCGGGAGCCCTCACTTGGTCCCTTTTTAAGAAAAGGGAGAGGAGGGAAATGCAGAGAGCTCGCAGCAGGTCACAGGTGGCCAGGCAGAGGCGCAACCAGGCTTCCGGCGCTGGGGGTACCTGACCCGGGAACCAGCGAGCCCCCGTGACGCAGAGCACAGATGGTGGCCCGTCTGCGGGACCACCTGCTTCACGCCTCATTCTCCGGGCCGTGGGCTCACCTTCCCGTCCCTGCTCTCGGAGGCCGTCGGCTTCCCCGAGTTAGGGCAGCCCCGCCACGGCGCCCGTCTCTCAGACAGGCAGGCACCGGCTCACCCCCGATTCCAGGGGCGCGGAGGGCGGGAGGGGTGGGACGGGTGTCCGCTCAGGTCCAACCCCCTCCCCTCTGGGCATCTTCCTGCCGGAGCATAGGACCCTCTGCTCAGAAAAACGAACGTACACGCAGTTTTTGCACATGGCCCTGGAGGCTCACGGATCCTCTGAGGCCCATCGGCGAGCCGGGGACCCCAGGCAGGGAGTCAAGTCCCCTCCTCTTCACCTCTTCTACCCTGAAGGAAGTGCGTCAGCCATATAACTTGTACCAAGTCAACGGACCCGGTGCCGAGGTGCTTCTCAGGGCCTGATAACAGAGTGCTCCCTGGACCCAAACACGGCGACTGCGGCCAGGTCTTACCTCTGCTTTCCCGGCCACACCTCCGGACGACCCACCCGCGCCGATCTTTCTCCTTCGGTCTGGCCCGCACCTGCCGCCCCAGCGAGTAACACTCCCCGGGCGGCCTTCCCCACGCTCGTGCACGCCCACGCCATCCTCCCCAGGCCCGTGCGCCCTCACGTGGTCGTCCCCACGCACGTCGCCCTCCCCGTGCACGTACACGCCCACGTTGTCCCCCCCACGCCCGCGCAGACGCGCGAACCCAAGGACGAGCTCTCCGCTCGCTACCTACGGATCAGCCGACGTCACTGCAAAGGCCGAAGTCAGTAGCGCTGAGAGCAGGTGCAGCCGTGCCCGGGGACGGAAGGAGGTCAAGCACACCGAGCCCGCGTCTCCTGTCTCTTCTGCTTTCCTCCTGGTGGGCCTCACCCCGGACAGGCCGCAGTGAGCGCCCCCAGCCCCGCGCTCCTAGTCTCCTTCTAACCCCCTCTCCCGAGGGCCTCAGCTGAGTCCGCAGAGACTCGAATCACCTGTGCTCCCACGAGCCAGTCTCTGCCGAGAGGGAGGTGGGAGACCCTCGCCGGCCACGTCGGGTCCCCTGCTTGCCCTGGACGTGGTCCCCCAGCTGCCAGCGGATTTTCCTGGCCAGAACCTCCCCGAGCCAAAGGGTTTCTTCAAAGGAGTCAGAGGCGTCCGAAGAACGGGGGGCACAGCGCGCAGAAAAGACGCACAAAGGCCTGTTCCCGCACTACCTTTGCTGTTTGCTCCCCCGTTCCCAGAACCATAGTGTTGTTTTAATTTTTTAACGTTTATTTATCTTGATTTGGGAGAGAGAGAGAGCACGCCCGAGCAGGGGAGGGGCAGAGAGGGAGACACAGAAGCTCCAGGCCCTAAGCTGTCAGCACAGAGCGGACATGGGGCTCAAACTCACCAGCGGTGAGATCATGACCCCAGTCGAAGTCAGATGCTTAACTGACTGAGCCCCCAGACGCCCCCAGAATCATAGTTTTATAGCTTGTCTCCACACACCGGGATAAAGACAGCTTCCTCCAAGCTCAGCGGCTACCCTGGGGTTCTCTCCACTCCAGTGCGGTCCTTCCTAGGGTCCAGATGGTGGACCCCAAAGCAGAGGGACCAGTGATGCAGCAGAAGCCCGATCTGTCGTGGCTCACACCCTGAAAGATAACATAGATTTGTTCTCCAACCTTCTGTCCTTGCTGCTGAGTTTATAGCCTCAAGAGTAATTTTGCACATGTGTGCCTGAGTTTTGCCATCCTGACTCGGGGAACAAGGCCATCTGTTCACAGCTACAGATGATTAGGAGGAATGCCGAGGCCACCTAGGATTTGTTTTTCTAGAATCCCACAAAAGGACTCTGATGAAGCACACACTGCTCCCCGTGGTTTCTCGTCACACAATAACCAGCATTACTCAGGCTCTATCATCTCTCCAAAGTGGAGGAGGAAGTGATGGAATTTTCTGGATAAGCTCTGTTTAACACTTGCCCTGCCTCCTGCACAGTCAGCTCCAAGAAGCAAATCAGATCATGTATGTGAACCTACTTTGAAAATTATAAAGTACAGGGGCGCCTGGGTGGCGCAGTCGGTGAAGCGTCCGACTTCAGCCAGGTCACGATCTCGCGGTCCGTGAGTTCGAGCCCCGCGTCGGGCTCTGGGCTGATGGCTCAGAGCCTGGAGCCTGTTTCCGATTCTGTGTCTCCCTCTCTCTCTGCCCCTCCCCCGTTCATGCTCTGTCTCTCTCTGTCCCAAAAATAAATAAATGTTGAAAAAAAAATTATAAAGTACAATTCAAAAGCAAGCTATCATTGTCATTAAATAACAAACAGTTACCTATGAAATCGACCAACAACGGATTTTGTTGTTTAGAAACAACTTTCTAGATACGGACTGTCTTTCCAGCATCCTGGCACTTTCTCAGGCTGTGGAAATTAATAAGATGGTCTCAGAGGTGCATGCTTTCTAGCAGGGAGCAAAGTCGTGACCAAGTGATCGCCGAACAGTGGGGTCGGAGGTGGGCACTCCTCGCTCTTACCACGAGAGTCCAGGATAAGAGAGGCGTTTGGATTCCTTGGCCTTTCACGACCCATGTGTCATCACGGGGAGGGCAGCCCCTTCTGCCCTCAAACAAATAGACTTTGATCCACATGGATAGCTTGGGCCACAAAGCATCACGATTGTGGTCCTGCCATGACCTCTGGTGAGACCAGGGGCGCCTGGCGCTTGTCTCCAGCATGCACGAGACTGACGTCCATGAGAGCTCATCCTGCACGATGTTTATTCTGTCGGGTGGAGCAGTGAATGACAGAGAAGAATGACCGTGTGAATCAGAAAACAGAAACAGAACACTCTGGAGACAGAAAATGAATCTACCCCCTTTGAGAACCATCCCTTTGCAGTTAGTAGATGGCACTGTCTTTAATTAATCGCTAGTGAAGATGAAAGCACAAAGCAAGCATGCCACGCGCTCCCCCACCCGTCCCTCTCGCTGGTGGGTCCTACAGCACAGCACCCGGGTGTCCCTGGGCCGCACCCAGCCCACAGGACGCAGGGGACCCGCAAACCGGGGCCGCCCGTCAGGTAGCTCACCGGTGCTGTTCACCCCGACAGCTCACATGGAGGGTGAGGGGCTGCAGGTGGGGGCAGGGAGACGGAGTCCAGACCTTGTCTCAGGAACCACAACACACGCGAAGCCAAGTCCAGGGCACGGCCACCCTCCAAGGCTCTGGTCTTCATCCCACACGTGGTTCTCGTGGCCCGTCCAACCAGCAGGTATGGAGGGCTGGGAGGGGTCTGCTCCATCAACACGAGGGAGCGAACCCGAGAACTAGGAGTCGCCGCCTCCAGGGAGCAGGTGATGCAGCACGAGAGGGGAGGGACGGTCCCCAGCGGCCGGCGAGGGCCACCTCAGGTGAGGCTGGACAGTAGATGAACCACTTCACATGGGAGCAGGTGGGAGGGGGGAAGGGTGTCATCCGGAAGATGAAGTTGATGGAAGGCCCGGTGTGGCCGAGTGTATCAAAGGATTTACACAATTGGGACGGGTTAGTGATAAACACCTTAAAAACTAAGTGAAAAAGACCATTACTAACATCCCCCCCAGAAAACTCCCAAAAAGTTCTGCCACAAAGGAAATGTGACTGGCTCGGCTGGTGAACAGGATTGGCCTGGTCATAGTGACGTAAACCCCGACTGTGGATGGGGTCAGAATTGACCCTGAAACACTCTCGGGAGGCTGCGGAGAAAGGAAGCTTGCCCGAGCAGGGCGGTGAAGCCTCATGTTCTCATCTTGTACACAGCAATCCAAGCCTAGCACCTGAGAGACGGAGCCAGACCTCCTCGCCAGAGAGTTCAGAGGAGCTGAAGAGGGTTGTTTCTGAGCTGTGAGAAGTGACTACGGGGAACAGTGTCGCAAGCCGGGTGGAACAGTCTGATTTCCTGACTGTGCACGTAGCCTGGCTGGAAATCAGACGGCACAGGAACAGAATGAAAGCAGCGTTACGAGCCTCGATGCTGAATTTGTCCTAAGTCAGGCTGCCAGATAAAATCTGCAAATCCCAGTTCAATCTGAATCTCAGATGAACATCAACGTTCTAAAATTTTAATTTTGGGGGGACACCTGGGGAGGCTCAGTCAGTTAAGCGTCCTTCTTTGGCCCAGGTCATGATCCCAGGCTTCGTGGGTTTGAGCCCCATCAGGCTCTGTGCTGACAGCTCAGAGCCTGGAGCCTGCTTCGGATTCTGTGTCTCCCTCTCTCTCTGCCCCTCCCCTGCTTGCACTCTCTCTCTCTCCCTCTCAAAAATAAGCATTAAAATTTTTTTTTTAAAAATTATTCACTGCTTATGTGAAGTTTAAATTTAACTGGTCTTCTGTATTTGTATTGGCTAGAAATGGCAATCCTAATCAGGAGAATATCCTATTACCTTGTGCGCTGTGGCACAAAGGCCGTCTTATGAAGAACCCTAGCAGGAACTCCTTTAAGGTCTCAGTTCCAGAAGGAGTTAGATGATCTTGTGAGCAATTAATTCATTTTTTCCTTCTGGCCACTATGAGCCGTGTAGAATTGGTCTGGATGGAGACTTGTCACGAGGAAGTTGTTCTCATGACGTCTGCCCACGGGTCTGAATCTGATAGAACCACCACAGGGTTGTAGTATTGGCCGGCCATGGGCCATGGGGGAAATGGCCACAGAAACCAAATAGGCGAACTTTATTAGAAAAATAAAAATGGAGACTAAACAACAACCAAAGCAAACTTCCTCCTTCTCCTCCTCCTCCTCCTCCTCTTCCTTCTTCTTTTTCTTCTTCTTCTTTTTTACGGTTTTATTTATTTTTGAGAGAGAGAGAGAGAGAGAGAGAGAGACAGAGTGCAAGCAGGGGAGGGGCAGAGAGAGAGAGGGAGGACACAGAATCCGAAGGAGGCTCCGGGCTCTGAGCTGTCAGCACAGAGCTCGACGTGGGGCTTGAACCCACAGACCGTGAGATCATGACCTGAGCCAAAGTCGGATGCTTAACCGAGTCCCCCAGACGCCCCCCAAAGCGAACCTTCTAATCTTCTCATCTTCGAAGCCTAGTCCCTCTCTGATGGTCTCCGGAAGCATCCAGGGCCTGCGGCACCGGCTCTCACGGGTCCCAGCAGCCAGCCAGCATCCCCCCGCGGCGCGCGCACGCATCAGGACCAGAGCCTCCCCCTTCCTCCTCCCTGAGAGCGTCAGGCGTGAAGCCCCAGCTGGCCGCTCGTTAGGATGCCAGATTTTGCCTCTTTCTGTCTGTACAGGAAGCGAGCGTCTGTCCCCGGGGAGGTGACCCCCGCAGCTGCTGGGGAAGGGGAATAAATTATCCCTTTCCGTACATGCCCTGCCCGCTTGCTAGCAGACTGACAGCTGCACAGACGCGGCAGAGCTGGGCAGGAGGGGTGAAGCGGGGGGAGGAAGGGACCGCTTGCAGGCTTACATGGGCAGAGTCTTATTTGGGGATCTGGGCCCACATGGGCTCTGCACGGAAGCTCTCCCCGGCCCGCTTCCGAGTGACACGGCAAAGTGAAGCCCGCCGCCCCCACGGCGGTCACGGTCAGTCGCGAGATGCAGGTGAGACTTCGCGGCATGAGCAACCTCCCAGAGCGGCAAGAGCTTTCCTGGGGCGCCTGCTTGGAGCTTTGTTGGGGTGGAACGGTTGAGGGGGTCAAGAGAGTGCTCCCCGCTTTAGGGGAGGGGGCACAGCATGAAAGGAAAGGCTTATTCCACATCCCGTTGGTTGCCTAACCCAGAGCGAGAGGCCGCTTCCTTGTGGCTAGGGCGTCACGTCTCGTGGTGAGAACCACCGTGTGCCACTCGACTCCCCGTGGGCCCCTCCTGCCTCAGACGTAGAATCCCTTGTTTTTAGTCGGGCACTTGTGCCAAAGACCAGTTTCCTCTGTCCCTTTGCAGTTAACGGCGGCCACGGGGTAAGCGCTGGTCGGTGAGACGCGATCCGAAGTGAGACACACGACTTCACACTTTGCCACCTTCTCTCTCACTCTTGCAGACTAGACTGTGGGCCTGATGGCCGGAGGCTGAGTGACCTTCTTGGGGCAGAAAACAAATGCCGAAGGCAGGGCAGGTGGGAAGAGGGAGCCTGGAGCCTAGGTCTTCAAGACTCTGAATGGCCACTTTAGCTCCGGACAACCTCCCTCTGACTTCTCTTACGATGGAGAGAACTATCTTGTGGAAGCCACTTTCGCTTATCTGTTGATTTCCGTTGTGCACATTTGGACCTGATCCGAACAGATACTTCTGAGAAAGGATTCTTCTGGTCGTCACGCACCAGCAGAAAAGACTCTCTGGGTGGTAATAGGACCAAAGGATTCTCATCCTAGACAATCAGAAAAGTTTGTTCCGTTTTTAAATTATTTTGCTATTGTTTTTGTTTATTCTTTTCTCTTTTTCTTTTCTTGTCTTTCTGTGTTTTGTTTTTTTTTTCCCCCCTCTTCTTTTGCATGCCCGTTCAGAACATTAGACAAAGTCTCCCTTGGGTCCCTGCCTTTTTCTTTTCGATTCTGTTTCTGAAAGGCTTTCTGCCTGGAGATAAATGCTTTATGGTTTTGTTTTAATCCTTGAAATGTCTCAACGCAAAAGACTTCTTGTCAGTTTTGCTGTAAATTAAGGGCTTTTCCAAATTCTTTGTCCCTGTCTTTGCCATGGACATGCGGGCCTTCTGTGGCGCATCTCCAGCAGCTGGGAGGGGGGACACTCACTCTGTTGGGCGGACACCCCGCGAGCCACTCAGGCCACACGGCCGGCTGACATTTGTGGCCTGTGGCTTGGTGACCTCACATCTGCAGGTGTCCGGGGCACTGAGGCCCGATGGCCTTGCAGCCGGAGAAGTCCCCCTCTGTCGGTCATCAGCTCAATCCAGCTGGTTTTCCCATCTCGGCTACAGCAGCTGGTTATGCTAATTCAGGGCCATCCCCCGGTCCTGGTTACCAGCCGTGTCTTCTGTCCCCGAGGAGTCAAGTCGGGCCCAGGGGAAAGGGAGCTGTTCTCACTGGGTTTTCCCACCTCCTCACGTTGGAGCTCACAAGGGACGGTGTCCTCAGAGGCCTGTTGGCCTCGTCCTGTGCAAGTCTGCCTTCAGCCTCCACGTGTCACAGTTTGAGGCCGTGGGGGAGGGGGTTGAGGACTTCCTGCATTTCCCAACCTCTCTGGTGACAGGAATCACCTACCAAATCCCAAATCGCACCAACCCACCCGGACCCGCCCGGTCAGAGCCTCCAGGGGAGGGGCCTGGAGGCGAGCACAGCCAGCACAGGGGGTTCGGGAACACCTGACCACTCTGTCTTGGGCAAGTGATTTAACACCCTAGCGCCTCCGTTTTGAGATCCAGCCTTTGGAGGATGAGGTCTGCGCAAGACCCCTGGTGCTCACCAAGAGCTCTGCCCGTGGTGGGACCAGCGGCGTTACGGTGACAACGATTTTCTCCAGGCCGAAGGGGACTTTGAACTTGACCCAGGAGGCTGCGATCCCCCTGATCCCGCGCTCCCGGGAGCTGCCGGGTTGGCGGCCAAGCGGGAGACAGCGCGGTGGGCGCCCGAGTCCCGCCACGTAGTCCGGTCCAAGAGGCCAGACCTCGAGGCCACATTGGTGGCTGAGGTGTGGGCTCATTTCCGTCTGTGACGTGCTCTCCGTGCGGTAAGCGGGTGGTTCCTCCGTGGGACCAGGTGGGGCGCTGCCGGGCTCAAGCGGGAATCCCGTAGTCACATCACATATTCAGCAAACCCCTTCCCAAGGCGGGGGAAGGTGTTTGTCCTAAAGCATCTCCAGAGCTCAGCCTGGACCTTTCCTCCGTGGGGCCGCTGCCCCGACCCCACCCCGCATCCCCCCGCCAAGTCTGGCCTAAAGCCCCTGACCGCCTCGGCCTCCTCTCCGCACACACACACCCTGAGGCCTTGACACGGGACTTGGGGCTCAGAAGGTGGGGGATCCTAGGGAGACAGGCGGGTCCAATCCCTTCCCCACTAGACTAACGTGGAGACTCTGAGTGGACCCAAGCGTGTTCCCTCGGCCGGCCCTCGTCTCCTGGCTGGGCCCGTCCACGCAGTTATGACCGTGGAGCAGTGAAGAGAAACCTCAGGATGCTTGCCGGTGCAAATGCCCCAAATACAGCAATACATTGGGGGGGGGGGGGGACACCGACCACTTTCCAGGAGCATCGTCACACCCTCCAGCCTTTACACCTGCCCCGTGACGTGGGCCTCAGTCGCCGGCTGACAAACCACGAGGCACGTGTCTCCATCGAGCACATTGCTCGAGGTCACGAAACCAGCGTGTTAAAGAGCCAGGGTGCAGGCCTGCGACCCTCGACCGGCCCCACGCCCGTGCCCTTTGCCTCTATCCAGCTGCCTCTGGCAGTAGAAAGAACAGGATTAAGAAATTCTCTGACACCAGGGGCACCGCGGGGGGAGGGGGGGGGCCTCAGCCGGTTAAGCGTCCAACTCTGTTTTCCGCTCAGGTCGTGATAATCACGGTTCGTGAGCTCAAGCCTCACATCAGGCTCTGCGCTGACAGTGCAGAACCTGCTTGGGAGTCTCTCTCTCTCTCTCTCTCTCTCTTTCTCTGCTCCTCCCCTGCTCACTCTCCATCTCTCTCAAAATAAACTAAAAAAAAAACAAAAACAAAAAAGAAAAGAAGTTCTCTGACCAAAGCTTTTTTTTTAAGGCATTCTTGTACTTACTTTGGATTTGCTGTTTTCTCTGGAGATGAACAGAGAAACCTCACCTCGGGGTTATGGGACCACATATTAAGACGTTTTTCTTTAAACCTTGACCCAAAGGCTGACGTATTCCCACGTATTTCCACGAGGCCTCTGAGGCGGAAACAGGCCAACTCTCCCTCGAAGGGCTGCCGAGGAAATTTGTCAGGCTTTGCCGTCCACACAGCCTGTAGGGCGGGTCAGCTGTGCCCGAGTCGGGTGCAAGCGGCCCCAGGCATCAGGCTGTGTGGACAGGTGCCCCTGCGGTTTGGCAGGAGGAACGGGCTCCTTCCTGCTTGTCTCCCACGCTCTTCTCTGGGCCATCAAAACGCACACGTGAGTCCACATCCTACGACCCAATGTCAGCTGAAGCACTGCGCTCGCCGAGATTGACGGGAAAACGCACGCAGGGGAGGGCCGCGTACCGTCCAGGCTCTCCGGGGCCGGTGAGCCCACCCTGTTTGGCTGAAAGGGTTTAGTTTAGGAATCTTCTTGCTTTCCTGGGTCTCCCACCCCATTCCACACCACGTCCTGCCAGACACGGATCCTCACGTCTTGCCTTGACTCACACGCGCACACGTATGTGCACGTCCAGTCACACGGAGTCACACGCACACACGTTCGTTCACGCTCAGTCGTACGGAGGCACGTGCCCACGCACACACGTACGTGCACATCCACTCATACAGACATCCGTGCGCACCCGTGTTCACCCCAGGGGAAATGGACGTTGGGTTTACACTGAAGTAACAAACTACTTAGCATCAAATACGTCACCCTTATTCTCAGAATTCCTTTGGCCGCTTTCTCTTCAATGGGAGCCTCCTACCGTCTTGTTTGGCTTACTTATCTTCTGGAAACTTCCCCCACTTTGCTAGCGGAGCGGTTCAGCCCTCCCCTCAGCCCGTGTCCACGCCCCACGCGCCGTGGCTCTGCTGAGAGATGCACCACCCGGCTCTTCCTCACATCCCCCCACCCCCAGCCCCTGCCACAGGAGGGCACCTCTCAGAACCTACCGCCATCATCTCGGGACCACCCTCCCCTTTAAAATCAAAAGCTGCTTCCAGTGACAGTTTGTCTCCATTACGTAAATTACAAAGCTCTCTGTTGAGATATGCTTTACGCAGAGCAACAGAAGCGAACTCTGCAACGTCCAGGAGGGGGACCCGCTGGGCCTACAAAGAACAAGCTGGAAAGGTGGTTTCCAAAGGCAGACACGATGGGCCAGCACGGCCGGTGGGCAGGCACACGCGGTCTGCCTTCCCGTGCGGCACCAGAGGCCTGTGACCCCATGCGTCTGTCCCACACTGGACCCCAGAGAGAGTGACGCCCCGGGTAATCGATTAAAAAACATGAGATGGTTGTACAACTTTGTAAATAAACTAAAAACTCTTGACATGTACACCCGAAAAGGGTCGCTTTTAGGGGCGCCTGGGTGGCTCAGTCGGTTAAGCGTCCGACTTCGGCTCAGGTCACGATCTCAGAGTTTGTGGGTTCGAGCCCCGCCTCGGGCTCTGTGCTGACGGCTCGGAGCCCGGAGCCTGCTTCGGATTCTGTGTCTCCCTCTCTCTCTGCCCCTACCCCATCCACACTTGGTCTCTCTCTCTCTCTCAAAAATAAACATTAAAAAAATGTTTTTAACGTGTAAGAGGCAATTATAAGGAAATCAAAACTCTGCCGTGGATGCCTCTCACCTTCCTGGCACTGGCTAAGGCAGTGTTTTCCACGGTACAGATAGAACCAGTACTGAATCCCCAGCTCCCCCGCCGAGAGTGTGCTGCTCTTAGAGACTCACTTATTCATGATACCTCCGCAAACAGCAGATAAGGTTTGATTTCACAGGTGCAGACACCGAGGCCCCACTCCTGTGCCGTGTCACTGACGCACCTGGCTTGTGCTGGAGGTGGATGTGAACTGGGTCTTTACTGCTTTGAGCCCACACTCTGGTGGAGACGTCGAGACCTCGGGACTGCGTGGGTCACCCGCGTATCACAGCCCCGTCTGTCCCAAAGCACCACGGCCCTTCCCCCACCGTGTATTCAGAGGCCGGCCTTGTGAGGTACCCCCCCCCCCAACCCCGGTCTCTATGGACGCCCTGGGGGGGGCATCTCACAGGTGCCGTCTACTCCTGGCCCTTCCGAGGCCAGCGCCCTCCAGGACGATGCTGAGACCAAGACTTTCTCTCCAAAGCCAGACTTCTCAGGGTACCAGCTGGGCCTTGCTCCCCGGATCCTGGGAACAGGGAGGAAGGACGGCCCCCTCTCCAACTAGGTCGTGCTGCTTCTTGGCCCCAAAGAGATGCCAACAGTTCCCGGACATTGACAAGGTCCATCAGGGACACTGACCTTTCAGCTTCTGGAACAAGCCTCCCCCTGCCCACCAGCCCCCAACTCCGAGTCCTTGCTGGGTTGTTCTGAAGGCCGGGCCCCGGTCACACGCTGCACCCGGGCCGCAAGAAGGCGCGGACAACAATTGCCTGCATTCTCAACTCACGCCATGGAAGTCCCGAATACGCCAAGAGGGCTCCAACGTTGGGATCCAAAAACGAACAAATACAGATGGCAAGGGCCCACCAGGGAGCCGCGTAGTCCTCCTCCCCAGCTCTCCTGCCCATCTCTATCCCTGGATCCTCCCTCCTCCGCTGGCCAAAAACGAGCAAGGAAACACATAAACTCCCAAGTGCATTAAATCACACAGTTCAGTCCTAGGGAGTGTGTGGAACCCCACGCACCAGAGGGTGTTAAGTTCCAGCTTCAGCTTTGCCTTGAAACCCTGCCATTCTGAGGGCGCACACAGCTAGAGGCCCAGGAGAAGGAGAAGAAGGGGCAGGAAATCGGGGCGAGGCCCTAACGACACGCCTTCTACGGGCTGGTTCCCAAAACTGGCAGAGGAAAGAGTCCATGCTTTGAAGTCAAACAGCCTCGGGGTTCAATCAGGTTCCACTGCTGTGTGATCTTAGGCAGGTTGCTTGCTATCTCTGAGCCGAAGTTTTCTCATTTGCTAAACAGTGAAGAAGAAAATGGCCGAAAGCTTTAAATAAGAAAGACAGTGCACATCACGTGGCTGCAGACTATTGTTTATTTATTTATTTATTTATTTTTTAATTTTTTTTTTAATTTTTTTTTCAACGTTTATTTATTTTTGGGACAGAGAGAGACAGAGCATGAACGGGGGAGGGGCAGAGAGAGAGGGAGACACAGAATCGGAAACAGGCTCCAGGCTCCGAGCCATCAGCCCAGAGCCCGACGTGGGGCTCGAACTCACGGACCGCGAGATCGTGACCTGGCTGAAGTCGGACGCTCAACCGACTGCGCCACCCAGGCGCCCCTGCAAACTATTGTTTAATGAATGTCCCCTTTCCTGTTCCCTCTGGGGAGTTGGGAAAAATAAGTTTCCTCTCTGTACCTTCAGCTAGTTTGTATATTTCTGTACAATTTTACATATTTGCAAATGTATGAAAGTATTTTAATATTGCCATGAAAACATCTACAATTGTTTTTAATAAGAATTTTTAAAGAACTTGTTTTTGCTTAAAAAAAAAAGAGCTTTTATTCTAAGTGGAAGTTGTAGATTAAAAGTTTGCAAAGAGCAGTCTATAGCGGCTAATTAAGTAAACAGTAATATGTGATTTGGAGGCTTCTCTCTCTGGAAGGAAAATTAACTTTCGTCGGGGGCAATGTTGCTGTGTGCCAGCCACTGTGTATTTCTGCTTTATAGCGACCCTGTAAGCAAGTCACTTCATGGGTTTGGAAACTGAGCCTCAGACACGAGAAGCGATTTCCCCAAGGTCTCGTGGTGGACGAAGTTCGTCTCAACAGGACACACTGTCGACAGGTTAGCTCAGTGACTCCGTGGTTGGTGCCTCAGCATCTGTTTTGTTCCGCCTAACAGCCTGCGGGGACATGAAGCCAGCCGCCACGGCAGCCCACACCAGCGCCGGCCCGGACAGCAGCCCACAGAGTCAAGAGCAGGTTCAAGCTCCCGGTAGCACTTCCCCACCAGCCTGTGATCAGCGTCTACCCCGCCTCCCAGACCCCTGTGCCGTTTGCACCCCTTAGATGGGACCCCCGTGGGGCGCCCCCAAACCCCACTATTTGGGTTTGAGTAGACACATCTGGCCCTAGCCTGGGAACCCCAAGTCCCTCCGCCCATGGGCCCTGGGTCCTACCTCTCCCTGCCTGCTCCTGCTTCAACCCGCCCACGCAGCCCCTGGACACATGCCCAGCACTCCCTCCAGGACCTATAACAAGTGTCTCGATTTCAGTGTCTCCCGCGGTCTCTTGTTGAACCGTGGTCCCATCGTTCCCTTACAAGGCTGTCAACACACCACAAAAGCAGTTTCTCACCCAGCCTCTTGCTGTGAGCGCTTTTCCACGTATTCTGTGAACTTCGTAAACATCTTAATGGCCACAAGGTACCCCAACCAGCAGAGGAAGCTTCGTTTATGTAGCTGCTCCCTTGGGAGGTCAGTTAGGGCATTTCTGACCGGACGGAACCCAGGTCAACACCTTTGTGCGTAAAGCTAACTTCATAGTTAGCTGTGATCTGAAATAGATTTTTTAGATATGAAATAGTTATAACGGCCAATTATCAGGATCCCTTATTGAGCGCTGACACTCTCCGGGGACTTTACCTGCGTTACTCCTATCAATGACTTCTCGAGGTCGACGCTACCGTCACCAAATCGTAGATGGAGGAACTGAGACTCAGACATTCGTTGGCCTCGATACAAAGCCCAGCCAGGGCTGCACTGAGGCCGCTACTGACGTCTGAGCCCTTCCTTTCCTGCACACATTATCGGTACGTCATTCTCTCAGAGGACACAGGTGTCCTGTTTATTCTGTCATTTCTCCCTCAGTATGGGAAATTTTAATTTTAGCGATCTGTTTACATCTGAGTTCATGATTGATTACGGGACCTACAGCAGCCTTTAAAGTCTATGGATCAATCAGTTAGGTGTCCAACTTCAGCTCAGATTTGGCTCGAATCTCACGGTTCGTGGGTTCGAGCCCCGCGTTGGGCTCTGTGCTGACAGCTCAGAGCCTGGAGCCTGCTACGGATTCTGTGTCTCCCTCGCTCTCTCTCTGTCCCTTCCCCACTTGTGCTCTCTCTCTCAAAAATAAATAAAACAATAAAAAAAATTTTTTAAGTCTATGTTGCCAAATGCTAGTCTTTCCCGCTTCTAAGCATGGAAGGTTGGGAAATACATACTACTTTTTCTTTTCTGTTTCTTCCATGGTTTAATGCTTTTACATTTACCTCATTCCTTCAAGCATTTAGCTCAGTATGTGGGATCAGGTGTGGAATTTAGTATGTAGGGTGAGGCTCAACTGATTTCTCTCTCAAATTCCCAGCCACTTAACCTAGTTCCATTCGTTGAAGACAGTCTCTTTGCTATGAGAGATAGCGGGTTCCTGATCCGCCATAGAATGTGTTTCTTCGCTCGTTCTTCTGTTTCCATGCACTCGCTCAGCAAGTATCTGTTCAGTGCCCGCCGTGTGCCAGACATGGCCAGGCCTCGGGGGCCCGGGGGTAGAAGACAGCTCAGATGATCAAACCAACCATCATGTGTTCTAGTGCGTCTGGCAGCCAAGGAGGACAGAGAGCGTGTGCCATGACGGCACATGGCAAGAGCCCCCGACTTGTTCCCGTACAAAAACCAACCTTCCAGCTACTGAAGTTTTCTGAATTTTAATACCGAGTCATTTAACTTTCCCTCCCTAACTCATACTTTGGTCTGCTTTTTCTGCCAGATGAGAGGAGGAATGATTTTTTTCCCCCACTAATGAGACTGTCACATCGTACGATCAAATTAAGTAACATTAAATAGAATGAGTACATTGTAAAGAATTGACATCGTTATATCCCAAGACCGTTCCCTTCCCGTTTGCTTTTCTAATTCTCAAGAACGTGCTGTAGTTTTAGAGTTTTTTTTCCAAGTACATTGTTCAATTTCCTTGTTCAGCTTGTTTGTAAGCATTTTGTATTTTCACTGCTACTATGATCGGGATTCCAGTTTTTATTATATTTTCTATCTGGCTTTTAGGTTATAAAATCAAGCTATTAATTTTTATGTATTTATTATGCATCTCAGCTACTCTGAATGCACTCTATTATGCATCTCAGCTACTCATTGCTTCTCATTTTTTCCCCCAGTTTTACTTGTTTCAATTTTTATAGACGCATTCCCATCTGCCAACAATAGCCTTGCTCTCTCTTCACAATATTTAGGACTTTGTTCTCCTTTTTTTTTTAAAGGGAAAGCGTGTGTTCGCACACATGCGTGAGTGGGGGAGGGGTGGGGAGGGGAGGGAGAGAGAGTTTCAAGCAGGCTCCATGCTGGAGCTTGACCCCATGAGCCTGAGATCATGACCTCGGCTGAAATCAAGAGTAGGACACTCAATCGACTGAGCCACCCAGGTTCCCCTCTATTCTTTTTATCAAACTTGCCAGAACAGCCAGAAAAATAAATAATAATGGTGACTATGGGCCTCCTCACTTTGTGCCTGGTTTGTCATAATTTCACTGTGTGAAACTTTAAAAAAATTTTTTAAGGAGGCTCCATGCCCGACACAGGGCTCGAACTCCCGGCCCCGAGATCGAGAGTCACGTGCTCTGCTGACTGAGCCAGCCGGGCCGCCCGTTTCACCGTTTCATGGGATACTTTTATAATCGGGTGAGGAAAGTTTCCATCTATTCCTAATTTTTAAAAGAGCGTTTATCAGGAACAGGTGTTGAATTTCGTTACTTCTGCGATCTCGTAGGATGCTTCCCGCTGATGGCTGCTCGTGTAAGATCACCGTTCCCTTAGATGATCAGCTGCTGCGATGGTCACATCTGGGGGTTTCTTCTGGAGACGCTGCAGGTTTAAGTAGCGTGGCAGCATTGGAAAGGGGGGTGGCCCTGAGTCAGCCCAGCTTGGAAGCGCGGAGACAGCCCGTGGATTCAGGGGCAAGACGCCCCAAGCTCCGGCAGGAGAGACCCCGGCCCCCAGCAGACCTCCGAGCGAGGACCGCTGTAACGTTTGCAATTTCAGGGAGCATTCGTTTCTCCGGGGGACGGCGAATCGCTCTGGCTATGGAGGGGACATTGAACGCTCCGGTGTCACGGGGACGCAGCGGATTTGGGGCCCGCCCTCCTCCTGCCACGTGGCATTGTTCCGGGATCTTCCCGTGGTCTGGGCTCTGGGAAGTTTGGTTGAAGGATGTGGCAGGTGTGATAGAAACATGAACTTAACCTTGGCCGTGACCTTTGGCCTGGCATTCAGTCGACCGGGAGTGGGCCTCACGTGCAGGAACTTCCTGCTCCGTGGAGGCACCTTCTGACGGGCAAAGCAGTCCATCCCGCTGGCGTCCCTTCAACAGTATATACCAAGTGTCATGAACGTGCCCCCCACACTGTGCTAGAGTGTTTTAAAGTGTAGGTTTCACCGTGAGGACAGCGGATCAGGGGGTGACGGTCACTGAGAAAGTCTGCTCCCTGTGGTCCCCGGGAGCGGGGAGCGTGCGGGCCACGCAGGACCACACGGGGCCGGTCGGCAGGCTGGGAGGGGGGACGGTGGGCACAGAGCTTTGATGCGGTTGCTGTGGTGTCAGGTGGGTAGGGGCCGCCCCGGGGGACTAGGGCAGGTGGATAGAGACTCACAGTGTAAGCACCCTGCGACAGCCCAGACGGTCGGGCGTGTGGGCTCCGGATTAGTGGATTGGCATGACCTTCACGACCTTTACGACTCCAGGAACTAGTTAATGCTGGGAGGAGTGGTCTCTCCCGGATCAGCGGGGCCCCGGAATGTGAAAACATAAGAAAGTGCAGAAAAGGAAAAGGTGTGGCAAACACACACAGCACACCTACAACGCGAACAAGAGGGATGGTGGCCACGAGGAGGTCAGAGGACTACCTTCGTGGAGGTGCCGCGAAAACCTTGCTGGTATTTCACTGACGTCCTCAGTGGGGACAACACTAGGCCAGGTGGTTAGCAGAAGAATAAAGCAGCTACGACCAGGAGTTAACTACACTCTCTAACCCCTGGGGGCGTCACAGGCTTCGGCTCCTCCGATTTTACTCTTCCTGAAATGGGTCCGGAACAAAGAGGGTTCCAAGGAGAGGGGCCACTCGTCAGAGGAAGAACCCAGGAGAGCTTGTAAAACAGGACCGGATGGGGCTGTTTCCTGACACCCCGGCCCTCTTCAGATGGCTTTCGGGGCGCCCCGAAAGCTCTCCTCTCCTGTGTGCCTTTCGAGTGAAGCTGAGGCTTGAGGGTAGTGAGAATATACCACTGGGATGATTTCTTTACCTCCCGAAGGGGCCGCAGAGGACGGGTCAGATCGGCTGTCTTTTAGGGCTGCCTGAGGGCTCTTGTTGCTGGGAGTTCATCAGCGGACCCCATGGGCCAGCCCTGCCCAACATAAACCTCCAGGAAACACAGTTTGACAAACCAGAGTGTTTGTTAGTGAAGAAGGGGACCCAGCTGTCCAGACATTAGTTCAAAATACACCCAGCCAAGTCTTCGGTTTTATTCCTTTTTGTACCCATTCACGGGTCGGCGATCATCTTCAGGTTCGTGGGAGAAGACGCCCAAACCTCCACAGCTTCGGGAAGCACAGCCATCAGAGTAAACATCCCCCAGTCGTGAACACAGCTGCCTTCCAAAGTAAACATGCTCCCATCCCCAGGGCAACCGATTCCTCTGTCACACCAGCAGCAGCACCTCCTCACAAGCCTCCTTTCCTGCCTGCAAGCGTTGTTGCAGGGCGCAGAATCGATTCAAGAAAATGGAGAGCTTCTTACGTGCCTGAGGCTGTTGGAAAGGTGCACAGGTCCAAGGCTCAACAAGGCTCTTCCAAATTTTAGCTCCCGGAACGAGACCATGGGTGGGGGGTGGGGGGAGACTCAGAAAGTACATGGTCGGAAGGAGGAGGGCATAGGAGAGTTAACAGTGATTACAGGGCACAGGATGGTCTCATCTGTGCTCATGACAGCAATTCCAATGTTCACTGGTGTTCCCAAAGAACATCCTCCCTGGAACCCACCCAAGTGACTCTTGACTCCTGGGGCCCCTGCCCCTCGTCCCGGAATCTGTTTCTCTCTCTTACTGGATAGCGTCTTCCTCTCTGATGGGGATGTTCCGGCCCAAGCGCTGAGCCGACACATTCAAACGCTCCCTTGGAAGGAGACTCACGGGTTCTCTCTCCTCCACACCCGGGGGTCGAGGAGACACTGTCACTCCAGAATTTAATTTTTTCCTTGGGACTCTTCCCGTCAATGAGGCGACATCTGAAGGGCCAAGACTAGGGTGTAGGTCTAGAACACAGTCCCCCAAGCCCAATTGCCATGTTTTAGACCAGGTCCCTTGCTCTGTGGCTGTGATGTCTGGATGTGCTCGGAGAGGGGCCAGGGGAGAGGCCAGTCTCCAGGGGACCCGACCAAATTATCCATGTCCGCCGGATGCTGATCCGCTCACGGGGCCCTGCACCCCGGGCACACCTCGCGCTAACTGAAGGCCTGGGTCACTTTCCAGGCTCTGGATTGGGCAGGAGACAGGCGGCCAGTCCTTCCCAGCCCAGCACCCTCACGCACGGCCTCTGACAGGCCAGAATGGAGGGGAGGTAGTCTCGGCCATGGTCCCCCACACATTGGGACGGTGTCTTAGGCTCTGTAACAAAATACCGCCGACGGGGGAATTGAGCATTTATTCCTCACATGTCTGGAGGTGGGGAATCCAAGACCCAGGAGCCAGCAGGGCTGGGTTCTGATGAGAGCTCTCCAATCCGTGGATGTTACTCCCCTTAACGTCACCTCAGCCAATATTTACAAACTGTCTCTCTAAGGCGGCCCTTGGAAATCTGCCTTCGGAAAGAGCCTGAATCCACCGCAAGACAGTCTTAAGTCAGGGATGTAAACGTGATCCTAGAACAGAGATTAGTATTTCACCGCACGTCTTAGCGGGAGCCTTTGCCGCCCTGAAGCGTGGACGGGAGCAAGTCTGGAACCCTCGGCTATCAAATGATCTGCGGATCTTTGCAGATCAGCCGCATCCTGCCATCCCCGCCATCGGTCCTGGGCTTTCCTTGTGCTTCCGATGACCCAGGATGAAGACAGGATTAGTTATACGTGTTGTCCGGGCGTCCCCCCAGCACCTGCTGCGGAGGGGGAGGGGGGGAGGGGGAGAATGCCCTCGGCACTGCAGCGGGACGGAGGGTCCCCCGCGGTGCTCCCCGCCGCTGAGGGCGCCATGCAGCTTCCCAGGTCACAGCACTCACCGGTGACGTAAGACAGCCCGGCTACGGGCCTCACGATCTCCCCTCTCTTTTAACTTCTCACAGGCGCGCTGCCTACTAGAAAGCGGGACCGGGGGCGGGGGAGTGAACCACAAGCCACGCGAGACCATTAGCTCCACCACTTGAAACCTGCAGCGGTGCGGTGGCGAGCACCGGTGCGGGACGTGACCCAGGCCCTGGGCAGGCGCGGTCGAGTCGGAGAAATGAGAAACCAACAGGGGAGCCACGCGGACGCTGGGCGCACCGGCTGCCCGGCACGTCGTATGCCCTCGAGACGCGCGAGCCACGGCACTACCACGGTGGCTCCTGATGATGCCAGGCTATCGTCCCAGCACGGGAGCCACGCTGAGAAGCGCGTTCATATCCTCACCGCTGACACCGTCACCGGCCACCTTCCTCCTGGAGCCCTCGGGACGCCTGCCCACGAGCCAGTGCTGGATGTGGTCCCCGGGGGGCGTCCGCGGTCAGCGGTCAGGAGCAGGAAGGCTCAGGGCAAGACTGAGGAGGAACCAAGGGTCCGCCGGGCTGGGGAACCGGGGGCAAAGGCGGGTCCCCCTGCAGACGCTGTGGCCCAGGGGCCCGGGCAGAGCTCGCTCAAGAGTGGAAGGCGGTTTGCAGCAAATCAAGGAGGACCCTGGGAGGCTGTGCACAGCGAGCCGGGACAGCCACCGTCCACCTCTGGTCACTGCCGTGTTGCCACCAGGATGCTGACGGGTCAGAGACCACGAACGGGATGGTAGGACAGCGGTTCTGCAAGTGGGGGCCTGAGGGCCAGCGGCACCGGAACGTGTAGAGATGCAAATCCTCAGGAACCCCCAGGCCTGCTGATAAGAAACTAAAGGAGACCCCCAGCCTCTGCAGGGAGGCAAGCGGTGAGCCAGCCTTTCTCCACTTCAGCCCTACCTGTAGAGAACCTGGGCAGCCCTCCCTAGGTCAAAGGTCAGCGAGGCAAACTATTCAAGGGATGTGGACGGACCATCTCGCTCCTTTTTTTTAATGTTTATTTTCTTTTGAGAGAGAGAGAGGGAGAGAGAGTGCACGAACACGAGCAGAGGAGGGGCAGAGAGAGGGAGACACAGAATCCGAAGCAGGCTCCGGGCTCTGAGCTGTGAGCACAGAGCCCCATGCGGGGCTCGAACCCACGGACCAGGAGATCACGACCTGAGCCGAGGTCGGATGCTTAACCGACTGAGACACCCGGGCGCCCCCGTCTCTCTTTTCAAAACTCCTCGGGCAAACCCAGCGGTGGAAAACCACCAGCTCAGAGAATGCACGGAACCATCCTGACCACATCCCAACCCGGGCTGTGGGCCCCATCCGGCCGCCAGCTCACCGGGCCCGCCCCAGGCCTGGCACATCACGTCCAGCGGGCTGTGGAGCACAGCCCCATGACGTAGACAAAGCAAAGGAATTTGCTTCACAAACACCCCCAGGGTCGACTCAGCTTGATTCCTGGCTTCTTTCTTTTTTAATTCTTCATTTATTTGAGGGAGCAGGGGAGGGACAGAGAGAAAGGAGAGAGAAAATCCCAAGCCAGCTCCCGACGCAGCACGGAGCCCCACTCAGCTCTCACGCACAGGATCCTGGGATCACAAACTGAGCCAAAAACAAGTCTGCGGCTCCACCCACTAAGCAACCCTGGTGCCCCCTCTTGGCTCCACTTCGTCACTAGCTAACGGGAGGCAGACAGTCCCCACGTCAGTCACGGGCCTGCTGTGAGGGAGATAAAGAGGATGAAGGCTCAGCCGGGCCGGATGTGAGGGAGACTGAGGCTAACTTAGGAGAATGACTCAGCATGACGGCTGTGGTGGAAACTGAGGAGAAGGGCTCAGGGGGGCCGGCTGTGAGGGAACCTGAGTAGAAAAGATCAGCATGGGGACTATGGGGGGAAACTGAGGAGAAGGGCTCCAGCATGGTTGCCTGTGAGGAAGAGCGAGGAGAAGCTCGGCAGGGCCGGTGCTACGAGCTCTCCACAAACAGTAGCTTCTGAAGGCGCGCTCTTCACACCCCTCTCTGAGTCCCTCCACATCGGGGGAGGACCCAACCATAACACACCGGTGTGCCTGCCCCCTCACCCTGGGTGACCCCTGTCCCTCAGTCTGGGAAGAGCACGATGGCCACCTCGACCCAGTGCCTTCCTTGGGGGATGGGCTGGGGTGTAGCGTACGAGTGGGGTGGAGGGAGAGCCCTGACCCACCGGACCGCTAATCCCAAATTTGGGGTTCAGCGGGAGGAAGCCGTGGCGATGTGGCCTTTGTACCGCCACTGCCGGTGACACGCCGGGGATTTTGAGCTACGCACGCCTGGGATATGGGCCGTGTGGGGTTGGAGGTCCAGGGTGAGCATGGGGACCATTCCCACCGGGACACAGTGGAAGGACCACCGGGCCTGAGTTACCGGCCGTGCCGGGAGACCTGGCAAGAAGTGGGGCCACCGTCCCGTCGGGGGAACGGCCCTCGACCCGCGGGAGGACGGGGCTGCCGTGGACAACGGGCGCCACAAATCCAGCGGGCGGGCCATCCCCTGCTGGCGCTCCCCTGTGGCGCCAGGACCCACTCTGGGGGCTGAAGGACTCGTCCCCTCTGCTGCCAGCCCCCAAGTCACCCCCAAGGTCTCCACGGCAGCCTGAACCCAATGGCTGGGACTCGGGGAAGCAGAAAGACCCTCCAGCGCCCAGGGTCCGGCTGAGCCTTAGGGGGGACGGCACCCCTCTCCCACCACCCGCCCCGCTTCCGTCCCCGACACCGCGGCTCCCAGACCGCCGCCCTCAACCTCTTGCCCACCTCAGACTTGCTTCGTGCGGCAGAAGCCCCCCGATCTCGGGGTTCGCGGTGTCCTCCGACGTAGCCTTGTCCGCGGCGGGGGGGGGGGGGGTTGCGGGGCGTCCTCTCCCTGACCCTTCCCCTTGTCTCTGATTCGGAATCGGGACGGGGTTTGGGGGACTCCTTCACGATCCCAAGGGCCGTTGTCCTTAGCCGCCCGGGAAAGGCCGGCGCACGCCGGCAGGCAGGGCACCGAGGGCATCACAGATGGGAGCCCGGCCGAGAGCCTGGGGCCCGGGCAGCCTGGGGGGGGGGGGGGGGGCCTCAGCCACAGCAGCGGGAGGTGAGCCTCGGGCTTCATCCGCCCCAAGCAGCCTCACCGCAGACCGTCCTTCGGCCAACATCAGGCCAAGAATCGCCCGACGCTCGCGAGGGAAGCGGGTTTAACGTGGTCCCGATCGCCTCGGCGCTCTGGTGCGTCGCCAGCAGCGGGGTCTGGTGAAAGTCACACGACCGTGTGACGCACGGTCTCCCCGGCGCTACCCGCGTGAGCCCCGACCAGCTGCTTCCTTCGCTTTGCCGGGGCCGACGTTCGTCAGCTGGAAGAAGGGGAGGCTCGCAGGGCCGGGGTTACGGGAGATAAAGGACGTCAGGCCTCCAGCACGGGCCCCACCTGACGGGCATTAGCGTTTTCACATAAAGGGTTTTTAAGCTTCTCGGTGCGATGAGCTGTGATCAGCCCCTCCTGGCCGATTCATTTACCTCCCGCCGTGCCCTCTCTAAACAGGGACACTGTTTCCACCTGGGCAGAACAGGAGGGACGTCTGGGGCAGCCGTGCAGGGCAGGGAACCGCCTAATGAGCGTGGCTTATCTTTACCCAGCGCTTCTGCCTTGTAGACGCCGCTGTTTTGCCGCAGGCCAGCCCTTCCGGGAGAGTGATGCTCTCCTGCAAAGGGTGAGTTACGTCAGGCCGCTTGCCCCCCGGGGACACGAGGCGGTCAGCGCCAAGAGAGAGGACATGTGCAGTCGGGAGCCCAGAGGGGGCGCTGGGATCGCCAGGGATGGGAGCCTCTGCTGGGACAGCCCCATCCCAGAAATGAAGTCTCCTTGGCGGGTGTGGGTTTTGAGCCCCCACCCCAGAGTTCGCTGCGGGAACCCAGGGTCGGTCACTCAGGGAAACGCTTCGCCCCGGGCGGAGGACAGGCCGGACACATGTGTCAAAGGGAGAGGACAAGCCAGCGTCCTGTTCAAGGCTCCATCGGGAAAGTCCCACACCGCGGCCAGGCTTCAGCCGGCCGGCTGACCCCGGGGTCCCCCAAGCCCTGGACTCAGAGGGAAGGGGACAGGCTCTGGCAACCTGACCCTCCTATGAGCACGAGGTTGACCCTCTCTGGCCTCGTTGCCCCCACGCCCAGTCTACACAGTACAGGCAGCCCACGGGCCCCAGCACAGCCGTGCAGGACAGTGGTCCTAACGCCACCACAGGTTACAGGCGTGGACAGGACAGACACCCGTCCGAGCGGTAGAAGACTCACCCCGGCTCCAGGCAACCGCAGAGCCCAAGCACCTACCCCTGCTTCACTCCGTGTAGCTCTAGCAAGTGCCTCTTCCTCCAGAGAGCCCTCCCTGACTCCACCCCCATTCCCAGGCCACTTCCTGCTCACAGGTACATTCTTTCCCTTTCCATGCATCTGCTTTTCTCCACCGAGGGAGGATTTGTGCGGCTCTTGAGAGCCGGGACCGTGTCTTACTTGTTTTATGTCCTTGCGTGCGTGCAAAGGCCCGTAGTGGCGCAAAGCTAGACTGCTGGGCTTTCCCGGGAGGGGCCGCCGTGCGGAGTCATGGAGGTGGGGGGCTGAAGCGGAGCCTGGAACCGGCCTGTCACCGGCACCACGTGTGGGCAGCTCAGTCGGTTAGGCATCCGACTTCAGCTCAGGTCATGATCTCGTGGTTCATGGGTTTGAGCCCTGTGTGGGGGTCTGTGCTGACAGCTTGGAGCCTGGAACCTGCTTTGGATCCTGTGTCTCCCTCTCTGCTCCTCCCGCACTTGTGCTCTGTCTCTCTCTCTCTCTCTCTCTCTCTCTCAAAAAATGAATAAAAAATTTGAAACCGGTAGCTTAACTGACTGAGCCACGCAGGCATCCCCAAACCATTCCATTTTTAAAAGAATTCCCGTTTGAGATCAAATTAAAATTACTCCAGAGACAATAGGCCCTTTAAAAATAAGCTCAGAAAGTCAGTCTCGTTAACTGTCAGGAACTGCGCCTGACGCGTCCCGCAGGAGCCACGAGATGGTGAATGAGTTTCCTCGTGTGGAGCCCAAGGGAGGAGGGGGAGGTGGTGGCTCCCCGCTTGGGTCGGGGCTGCTCCCCGAATGACCGGGCATCAGGGCCACGCATCTTCGTCCTGTGCCCAGGCCTCGCCCAATGTGCTCCCGCTGTGCCCGCAAGCTGGGGCCTCGCTGGGTAGTCCCAGCCACGACTGGCCTCTCTGACCCGGGCCGGGGGTCTCGGCCAGATTCCCTCTCTGCCCACCTCACCCCTGGGACTGAGGGCCACTGGGTCATCTTGGGGGTCACGGCCCCCATGGGCAGGGCTGGACCAGGGTGACCCAGAGAAGGGACTCTTGTCCCTGGTTTGCCCGGGGCCACCCTCGGAGAACCCCAGGGCCCCTCACGGGCGGTTCCTATGCAGAGATGTTGGCCCCGTCAGGGCGGGCAGCAGCCCAGGGCACTGACCCCAAACCTCCCGACTGTGTGGTCACTGCCCTTTAGTTCTCTTCGGATGCTTCCAGAGGAATCCGCGTCAGTCACCAGCTTCGAGGTACTTAACGATAGTGTTTATTTCTTCCTTCAGTTTTCTCCAAATGGGGTGATTAATACTAGTCCCCCAGGCTGGGGGCTCACGCCCTGGCCCCAGGTCATCCCCACGATGGCCTCGACCCGGGGTTTGGACCCCAGGAATCGGGTCCTTGAAGAGGGCGTGGGCTGGGGGTTGGGGGTGCGGGCTGGGGGTCTGGGTTGTGGATGGGGGGTCAGGGGCGCGGGCAGGGGGTCCGGGGTGTGGGCTGAGGAGTCAGGATCCAGTCTGAACCTGAGTGCTCATCACAGAATCCACCTCAGCTCTGGATTTTCTCGGTGGTGCGGGAGAGGGGTGAGGTGCAATGTGGAACAATGTGTGGCTCGGGATGAAACCAGGTCACGGAGGTGGGACTTGGTCCAGAGCACCTCCTTCTTACTCACTCCGCTGTCCCGGGCTCTTGGAAGCAGCCCCCTGCAAGCCCACTGCTGCTGGCAGAGATCTGCCCCCAACACCTCCCCTGAGAAGCCTCCCTGACTCTCACCGGCTCCTGTTGGCCGGCCCCCGTATGCACGTTTGGTGCTCCCGCAGAAATTTGCACTTCGTCACTGTCTTCAGACGACCCTTCAGGGATCATTTCTACATTTTGTCACGAGAGAAGTTCCTATGAATGTGTAGAACACAGAAGGATCCATAAACATAAAGTCCCATTGTTTGGGGGGAAATGACCGTCTTGT